>NC_081826.1:198954250-199271333 GCF_030867095.1 Alligator mississippiensis | reverse complement strand
CATAGGTATTGTAGTCTGTAGGTTTTCTGTATATAGAGGTCTGAAGGGTGCTATCCTGGATATGGATTGTGGTGTCTAGAAAGTTTATTTGAGTGTAGGCAGACAAGGTTTCTTCGGTGAATCTGATATCTTTTATTAGACCAACCCAAATAGTTGGAAAATAGTTATTAAGCAAGCTTTCGGGTTCAAAAACCCTTCGTCAGGCTAAGGAAGTTTCAGCAGTTGGTGTGTGCTCTTCCTGGATGGAATGAAAGGTGAAGAAGCCAGCGGCTGGGCTGGTATGCATACAAGACAGGTAGTCAGTGAAAATGTAGTTTGAGGAGTTAATGGGTGAGACACAGGCTGGGGGCGGGGAGGGGGGGGAGAGAGAGAGAAAGGGATGAAAGTGGAGAGATACCTGGGGAGTCAGATGTCAGGCAGGTTATAATGCGTCATAAATCCAATGTCTATATTTAGTCCATGATTTTTAGTGTCCAGGAGGTTGATGAAGTGGAGTTCATAGGCTTGTCTCTGGGAAGTGTTTTGTAAGTTTCCTTTGAGGATCAGGAATGAGAGATTGGAGAAAGAGTAGTTTTCTTGTGAGAAATGTGCCCCCACAGGTAATTGGGTATTCCTGTCTTTGAGTGTCATTTGAGTGTAGGAGCATTCTAGAGAGAGTTTGAATGTGAGATGAACCAGAAATCTGTGTGCTAGGCCAGATCTCCACATGGATTTATACAGATTTTGTTGAATAATAATGTTTGACACAGGAACTTGTCCAAGAGGAAGGGTTTAGGCCACTTCAAGGCATTTCTATCTTCTCTAGAAGATGGAAGAGAATGATCTGTGTAATCAAGGGTATCAAATGCTACTAAGACCCAACAAGATGTATATACATGTATTATTTGTGCACAAGAAAAGGTAATCTGCTAAAGTCCTGTCTCTGCGCTGTGCCTTCACCTGAATCCCGATTTCTGGTTTTTGGTAACTGCGGCATAGTTGTAAACCACTAGACTGTACAGTGATGTGAGTGGAATTATACTAATCCATTGCTAGCCAAGGATCTGATCCATTGAGTATACATTGAACTATTTTTTCCAGAAACAGATTTTTCTTCCTCTTCCTTCTGTCACAGATTTTGTGAGAGGCAGTAATTGAAGGAATACTTTGTTGCTAGTGTGTGTCATAGTTGGGAAGTGATTGTATAGCCTGTAATTGTCCACTTTATATAGAATTGTCTCCAAGTAAGTTGTGGCTTTTGACAGGGTGTGAGAACTTTTAAGGGAGAAACCCTGACAGTAAAGTTTTATTTTACAACAGTCCAACTTTAAGAGAGTTCTTATGTCTTATTTGAGGAGTAAGTGATCTGACTAGGTAGGTGGCATTTCAAGTGTACATCCAAAACAAGGATGAAACCCAGAACTTGCCCATAAGAAACTTAAGGTAGAAACTTTGAATGTGCTTGCATGAGAAGGGTGTTAATATATTAACAGACTTCTGAGGGTAACCTTTTTGATGAACATACAAGTGCTTTCAAAGGAATTTATTTTGAGCAAGTTTATTCTGTATTTGAGTCCAAAAGGGAACAGAACTTTCTTTTGGGATTTAGTTTGCTAGATGTGTAAGTCTGTGTATATAAAGTGAAGGTTACATTTTGCCAAAAATAGAGACAGCTGTATGTGGCCCTTCCAGACAAGAATTTAGATTGTACTTTATCCAGAGCTCTTATAATATTTTCTCAGACCTGGCATCTGGTCCAACTCTTTCTGTCCTTGTTTTTCCTTTTATGTATATGTTTTGTAATAAAACAATTGATTTGCTTAAAACAGCAAAGCATGTTCTGCTTCTGAAAGGGTGACATGAAATAAAATACATATTAAATGAATTTTGCATGTTTTAGTTTTAAAGGGGAAAAGATCATATATTCAGAGACTATGTAAAATAATTTCAGAATTAAAATTGCTGTATTGTAATTTTATCCTCTTGCTTTCTTACTTTGATCATTACATTTTTCTTTGGATATGCAAGATTTGAATTGGAAAGAATAAAAAGTAGAAAAATACCACTGGCTGGAAAATAGCTAGTTTTGAGATCTTGTAAATGTGTTGTGTTTCTATATTGCAGTTAATATCACATTGCAGGTGTCTACGGCCTAAAATACAGATGGTATTTGTCTGGTGACTGTGGACTAGTCCTTTATTGACTAGGCATGTTCTGAACTTGCTGTAATACAGAGCTGTTTAACATGCAGCCTGTGGGCTCCGGCAGCCACCTCTCCCACTGCTGCGTGGTTCAGGCACCCATGGGCCATGTGCTATTGGTACAACCCATGCAGCAGGGTGGATTCTGGGGAGATGTCCCTGCAGCATCCAGCCTGTGTGGTGTATTGCCCAGGGGTCACACTCAGGCACCATGTACAGCTCTGGTCATGACAAGTAGGATAGCCCTGCTGTAACAGAAACAGGAGTTTAGGGGTAGAATGATCTTGTGCACATTAAATAATGGCACCTTCAATGAGACTACATGTGGTGTGGGAAATGCTGTTTATCAGCAAAAAAAAGTAGTGTGTTCAACTTATACAGTTTTTAATTCTATTTGCCCTAGAACTTGATCTCCTTGAGTTAAATGATTAAGGAAGCTCAGCTGTGTGTGTTTTGTTCTGTTTTATATAACTTTGTTTTATTATGCTAATGTACTGCCCTGATAGCTGTGCACAGGAATGGGTCAGAAACCAGAAAACAAACAGAATCCTTTTTAGTTTTAAATTATATTATGTTTTGAGGTACATCTCCAAGGTTTTGAATGCTTGGCCTCAGCAGCACTGAAAGAATACGATATTTTTCCCCTTAAGTAGGACCAGATTGTACATATGAAACACATTTCTGTTCTCAGATTGCTTCACCAAAATAACTTCTGAACAGATACTGTTTTTCTTCTTCTAAAGTATAAATACACATTATGGTTTTGATACCTCTCCCTCTAGTATGCCCCATATACTAGCGTGCCCCATATACTCTTGTGCTTCATATACTAGAGTGCCTGCACTGCAGACCAAGAACACTTGATCCTGCCTTTCAGTTATACAATATGTCATCTTGCCTGGCTCAGTTCCCTCGTTCCTTTTAATGAACTGGTTGTACTTCCCTTGTACCCAAATACTTTTATTGAAATTGGACCGTGTTATAGTGGACGCTGTACAAACATATTCGAGATGTGTGGTCCTTGCCCCAAAGAGCTTACAACCTAGTTAAAGGCAAGATACAGCAAGCAAATGTAGCAAATAATAGAAAAGAAGGGAAATGGCAGGGCAAATGTAACTATAATAAAGTTATGTAATATCATATGCAAAGTGCTCAGCATCTTGCTTCTAAGTAAGCTATTGATTTTTTCCCCATCCTTTCTGGCAGTGCCTGCCTGCCTGCCTGCCTTCCTTCCTTCCTTCTAAAGGCTTATAATACGTTAATTGAAATACATTTTTCCAATTTGTCTACATATTCATTCCTTCTATGATGCTGACCATGCCATGGAGTCAGGTTACCTTAATATAATTGATCTCCCAGTCTATTATGTGTATTCATCATGAGGTAGCCCAGCAAAGTCATTCAGTGCTTAAAAAAATATCATAGTGATGGAAAAAACTGCTTGCCCTGGGAATCAAGGCATAGAGTGGTTTTCTATTCTCCCCCTAAAAGTTTATAAAGCTCATTTTAGAGGGGAGGAGAAGGAATTGGGGTGTTTACATGTGATGACTAAATTTTTGTGTAATGTGCACACTGCATTTTATGCAGGGTTTGGGGTTTTTTAACATATTTTGACTGGATAGAATTACAAATAGGGATAATTTTGCCAAAATTGCAATGAGTCCAGTGTGTTAATATCTGTCACTTAGAATATAGAATAAGTGCTGGCCATTTTGAAACTTCATCATGAAGGAGGATCATTTTGTAGGTTGTTTTTTTTTGGAAATGTACAGATCTGAAATCTTTTTTTACATTTATTAATCTTCCACGGTTTTCTACTTTAAATATTTCTGGCTTTTTTCTTAAGGGCTAGAATTCTGTGTGGTCTGGGAAAGCAGAATGAAACCCTACAGTGTCAATTTACATGGAAAAGCAGACTGGTGCAATGAAAATCCAGTTTGGACGGTCATGAGTTCCTGATTAGATATTTAATTTACATAAACAGTCCCTTTATGTGTATAATTAAACAGAATTTGATTCAAGCATAAGAATATCCAGGGAGCATTCCTGATGCAACTAGGTGTTTCCATTATGGCTTTATAGTCTCTGAAGTTTTTAAATTCGCCTTTGCCATAACAAAAGTGGGTGGTAAATCATATTTGAACAGATTCAGCTGGCGCACAAGCAGAAAATAGTGCCAGAAATTAGCAGAGGTAATCTCAGTAGCCTGTAGTCTCAGTCTTCTCTTCTATAAGTATTCTTTGCTGCACACACATATTTGCTCTCCACAAACGTTTAGTTTTTTTAAATAATTTTTTTACAAATTGAAAATAAACTCCTGGCAGTGTATAGACCACTCAGATCTTCAATCACTAAACAACCTTCCTCAGGATTTTAGTTTCTTTTCATCTAATGTACCCAATAAGAAGTGTTAAGGAAAAGGGTTTGACTTAAATTCCACCATTCTGCAAGACTTAAATGCATTGGAGGGCTCTGGAGAGGTGCCTTACAGCCTTGAAACTCTCAGTCCCTTTTACAGAAGCTGTCCCACTTTGCAGAGGATAATGTTTCTGAATATGTCACTATTCTATACTAAATATTGAATTGAATAGAAACTGGAATGCCTGCCTCCCCTTTTCCTGAATGAGTGCCTACACCACCAAGCTGTAGTCATGCTCATCTTCTTCAGCCTCTCCCTCTCCTCTTTCTGTCCACATTAGGCTAGAGTGAATATTTCACAATTGCCTAGTGTTTAGGGCAGTCACCCAGGAGATGAGCAATCTGGGTTCCAGTCCCTGCTTTATTACGCACTAAATAGCGATATTTTAGGGAATACTGTTCTGTGTAAAATGGCACAGCTTCAGTAGGAGAAATGGAGAGCTCCCCTACTCATAATACCTTATATCTGAGTGTTTAGTAAACTGTCTGCTAGGAAGTGGGAGTTGTGGGTTCAGGTCCTCCTTAGCAGAGGAGAGAATTGAACTCAGATCACGCACATACCATACGAGTGCTCTAGCCACTGAGATATTGGATACAAGACAATAGCGATGTTGCCTCTGGCTGTTTTTTATACAGAACCTGATCCAATGGGCATGTTCTGAAAAGAGTTAGTGAATTAAATCAGGAAAGATAGGGAAAGCCTAGTATGTTCACGAAGACTGAGCTTTGACACAAGATACATGCTAAGCTGCTCAGAATTGTTTAAGCCCTAAAACAGGGCTTTAAGCACTTGGAAACTATTGGAACTATAGGCACCTAGGGCATGTCCAGGTGAGCCCACGTGCATCTCTTGCCACGTCTCAAAGCAGTTTGAGACGTGGCAAGAGGCACACTGGAAACAAAAAAGTGTTCCCCATGCTGCCTATTTGTAGCACAGGCTCAAAATTCGATACCTGGATATCCAGAGGCAACCAGAGGCTTGGCCCCCCCCCCACATTACAGGACAGCGCAGCTCAGCCCCAGCTGCCTGGCACCTGGCATTGCCTGTGCCACATTGCATGGGCCCGGCCTGGCTTGATGTGGCACTGTGCACTTTTGGGCAGCTCCAGGCCACTCGGGTTGTCACCCAGGGCCCCATGCTGGTTGCGGGAACACTTGTCATGCCGGGCTGGTTCCTGTGTGCACAGACCTTATGTGCCGTCAGGCCAGGCTGGTTCTGTGTACACAGGACACAGCCCGGGATGACAGGTTTCATAGATTCATAGATTGTAGAGTCAGAAGGGACCACAATGGATCATCGTGTCCAACCCCCTGCCCCTGGCAGGAAAGAGGACCAAGGTCGGATGACCCCAGCCAGGTGACTATCTAGCCTCCTCTTGAAGACCTCCAGGCTAGGTGATAGCACTACCTCTCTTGGAAGCCCATTCCAGATCCTGGGCACCCTTAGTGTGAAAAATTTCTTCCTAATATCTAACCTAAATCTACTCTCAACTAGTTTACACCCGTTATTCCTAGTCACTCCCTGGGGCGCTCTAGTAAACAGCACTTCTCCTATTCCCTGTTGACCTCCCCTAATAAATTTGTAGGCTGCCACAAGATCTCCCTTCAGCTGTCTCTTGTGAAGGCTGAAGATATTCAGCTCTCTCAACCTCCCCCCGCAGGGTCTTTCCGGAAGGCCACTAATCATGTGAGTGGCCCTCCTCTGGACCCTCTCCAGATTCCCCATGTACCTCTTGAAGTGCGGCGCCCAAAACTGGACACAGTACTCCAACTGCGGCCTGACCAGTGCTGCATAGAGGGGGAGCATCACCTCCTTTGATCTATTAGTCATGCACCTGCTAATGCACAACAAGGTGTGATTGGCCTCATTACACTGCCGGCTCATGTTCATCTTGGAGTCAGTTATGACTCCAAGATCCCTCTCTGCCTCCGAGTTCCTGAGAAGGACACTCCCCAACCTATAGGTGTACTGGGGGTTCCTCCTTCCCAGGTGGAGTACCTTACATTTATCTTTATTAAATTGCATCCTATTTCTCTCTGCCCATTGATCCAACCTGTCCAGGTCAGCCTGAATCTGCTCCTTGCCCTCCGACGTACTAACTTTGCCCCATAACTTGGTATCATCAGCAAACTTGGAGAGGGTGCTCTCTACACCCTCGTCCAAATCGCTGATGAAGATATTAAATAATTTCGGTCCAAGGACCGAACCCTGAGGGACCCCACTGCCCACCTCCCTCCAGGCCGAGAAGGAACCATCCACCACCACTCTCTGGGTGCGGTCCCTAAGCCAGTTGGCCACCCACCTGACCGTGTAGGCGTCCACTCCGCAGTCTGCTAGCTTCCCAATGAGGATAGGGTGCAAAACTGTGTTGAAGGCCTTCCTAAAGTCCAGGAAGACAACATCAGCCTCAGCTCCCTCATCCAGGCAATGCATGACCTGGTCATAGAAGGCTACAAGGTTTGTCAGGCAGGATCTACCTGTGACAAACCTGTGCTGGTTTCCCCTCAGCATCGTTTCCCCTGCTGGGCCTGCACAAATGTGTTCTTTGATTATTTTCTCTAGCATTTTCCCAGGAATAGAGGTAAGACTGACTAGTCTAAAGTTACCCGACTCATCCCTTCTCCCTTTCTTGAAAATGGGCACCACATTGGCCCTTCTCCAGTCCTCAGGGACCTGGCCGGAGCACCACGAGCATTCAACCAGCTGTGCCAGCGGCTCAGCTATGACACTGGCCAATTCTTTCAGCAGCCGTGGATGGAGGTCATCTGGGCCTGCTGACCTGTACCCATCCAGCTCCTCCAGGAGCTCCTTAACTATTTCAGAACTAACCGTAGGCGGACTGGTACCCTGTGGACATCCGTCAGTGATTGAGGTGGGGATATTGGCTTGGTCGGTACATAGAAATACTGAAACAAAGAACTCATTGAAGAGCTCTGCTTTTTTCCCTGTGTCAACCACCAACTGTCCTGATTTGTCCTGCAGGGGCCCTATGTTGCTCTGAGCTTTCCTTTTGCCTGCTATATACCTGCTATATACCTGAAGGACTTTTTATTGTCCTTGATTGTTGAAGCCAGCCTGAGCTCAAGCCCCGCCTTGGCCTGTCTAACTGATTCCCTGCAATAGCATTGCTGCAGGGAAGGGTCCGCTGCAGCCAGAGCCCCCAGTGGTGCAGTGTAGCACGGCTCTGATCACCTCAGAGCCAGTGCCACCTGTGCCGCTCATTGAGGAACCAGCCTGGCTCAGCGCTGCATAGCACATGGCCATGTGGCCCTTCCCTGCAATAGGTTGTCCCTGTGACTAGTGTGGGGCCCCAGATGGCAGCCTGAGCAGCCCGAAGGCACATGGCACCATGCCAAGCCAGGCCAGGCTGGTTCTACGTGATATGGCACAGGTAGTGCTGGGTGCTAGTCGGGGCCGAGACGTGCTGCCTGGCGCCACATAGCGGGGCTGTGCCAGGAGGCCCTGAGCACTCAGATGGTGGCTGCTGCTGCTCCTGGTGTGACATGCAGTCCCTGCGGGCTGTGCCAGGCCCCAGGTGACAGCCCGAGAGACCCCGGTGATGCCTGAAGTCACATGGCCACGTGCCATGTGGTGCTGAGCCAGGCTGGTTCCTCAAAGAGTGGCACAGGTGGCGCTGGCTCTGAGGTGATCAGAGCCTTGCTACACCGCACCACTGGGGGCTCTGGCTGCAGCGGACCCCGAGTACCCCATGGTCGCTGCTGCTGTGGGGGTGAGTTGTGGGCCCTGCAGGGGCACGAGGGTCCTGCAGGGGGGGAGTGGCATGTAGGCATATAGGCCCTGTGGGGCGCATGTGTGCCATGCGGGGGGGGGAACATATGCCCTGTGGGGGGGAAGTCCATGTACTGTGTGGGGGGGCTGCACACTGTGGGGGGTGCAAGGGACTCACCCCTCCTGAGCAGCCCCCCCCACAATCCACCCACAACACCCACTTCCCCAAGCCACCCCCACAACTCTCTCACCGACATACCCAGCCACAAATCCCAAAGCCCCACACAAGCCCCATTTGCCCCAAACCTCACCCGTACATACCCTACACCCACCCACAAACTCCCTCAACCTCTGTCTCCATCCATATTGCTCGACACTTTCCCTTGGCTTAACTCTTCCTGGGGACCAGCAGGAGTGGAGCTGGGGGAAAGGCTCTCTTGCCTTTCCCAGACTAGGATGACTTGTGGTGACCTTTGGCATGAGTTTAGTTTAGGGCTTGAACTTGTGCCTCCAGAGCCATAACATGACACCTTAACTGCCCTATTGATGTGTTCCAGAAATTGTTGTATTGCCAAGTTACCTCAGGTTAGCTAATCAAAATAAATCCCAGGGGAAAGGATAGGGTGTTTACTTCTCCTGAAAAGAGATGGGCGCAAGTGTCCTAGTTTTTAAAGCTCAGTACCAAGGTTTCTGTTCAGCCACAACCAGTGGTGGTAACCGGGTACAGGGGGGGTGGGGGAGATGGAGATTGAGAGAAAGGCTGTACTGGCATCTGTTTGGATGGTTTAGGAATAGGGCACAGGGTTGGATTAGGTGGCCCTGAGCTCCTTTCCAACCATAACAAAATACCACAAAAGAAAATGTTGTGATAGTGCACACTAAATTTTGTGTAGTGGCTTTTATTAGAGGTTTCCTCTAGCTCATGATCTGGTGCTCCATCTATATATTTTAGTCTATAAAAGGTGCATATCTACCCTGCCTTTTGACTGACTTCAGAGTAACACAGCTAACTACCTCTCTCTAGTAAGGATTATGAAGTAAAACTGGTTTGGGGGATAGTCTGGAATCAAGTAACTATGAACTGATTTAATTTAGATTAAACTGGCAGGGGCAAGAACAGGCCTTTAACCAAGGTCTGGGATTGCAGAAGGGCTAATTAAAAAAAAAAATTAAGGCAGCAATCAAAAGGAGGTTGACTGGATTTGAGAGCTAAGAAACTTGGATGTGGAAGTGCCGTGAAACTATTTCAAGATGGAAATAAGAATGCTGGGATTTGCATCCTGCTCAAAAAGAAAAGAAAGTTAGGGAAAGGCCACAGACTGCAAAGGTGAACAAGAACCTCAAAACAGGCCATTAGGAGAAAACACTAGCAATAGAAAAAGGGATTTATCATATTTACTAGAATCAAAGATGACATACACATTTCTTATAATTGAATATACATTTCTCATAATTTTCCATGTCTAGAATCTAATTTTAGAGGGTCATCCTAAATTGGTCCCCAACCACAGGGGTGGTGAGGACAGCCTGGCCCTCGTGCCTTGCTCCCCTGTGTGCACTCCTGCTGCCTGTCTACTGTCCCCCTTGCTACTCTTACCCACTTGCCTGAACCTCTGCTGCTGCCCCCTCCCTCTCCAATAACCCTGACTTGTGCAGCTGCCTGGCCAGAAGCACAGATTAGGTGATGGGGCAGCAGCAGGTACTGCTTATTAGCAGCCCCAATGTGCAGTCCACACAATCACACCTCCTGCCATGCACATGTGGCCATGCATGCGTGGCATTGCAGGAGGCATGATTATGGATCATGCATTAGATCTCATTGCACCTTTATCTACACATGTAGAGGAGACCTAAAGTGGAGAAGGAATCCAATTATTTCCCTGTTCAACCATCACTTGAGGATATAATACATTTCCAAAATTAATTAAGATTTTTTTTCCAAAAAGGTTTCACAAGTAGTATAGAATTAAAAAAAAAGCAGCTCTTGGTTTTTAGTATTTGTTAACAGTTTTTGATGAGCTGTATCCCCGTAGAGGGCTGTGTTTAATGGAAAATGAGAAAGTTCTAGTGTAAAATTGAACCAGGTTTTTTTTTTTTGCTTCGACAGCAAAATTTGAGTTGATGTAATATGAATAAGCCAAGGCTTGGGGAGAACAGCATCACATATATAAAATGGAATTCCTTACAAGGCAAAGAGTCAAAATAGAAAACAGCTAGAACTGTTTACAGTCTGCAAAATGCTGCTTACCTTTTCATTGTTTCTTCATCTTCCTTGATATTTATTGGAACTTATCATGGCTTGGAAATTTTGAATTTTGGAAAGAAGCATCTTAGACTGTACAAGACACGGTCGTGTTTACATGGGCAGTGAGATGTGTCAAATGCCTCTTAACTATTACCTCTTTGGACAGGGTCATTATACGTTAGGCAAGAATAACCTGTTGTACAACACAGCATACCCACATAATGCTACATAAGACAATATCCAGAGAATTCAGTTAGCAAGAAAATTGGACAGGTGAGTAGTTGTCATGTCTGTGAGCTGGATCCAGGGGCTATGTGAGTGGATCCCACCTATGAGCCACAGATTGCCAAGCCCTGTTGTACACTTAAAAAATCTGCTCTTTTTTGCTCTGACATTTCTTGAACGTGAAAGTCTGGTTGTCCATTCAAGTACAGGCAGGCTAAAACAGAACTTTTAGTCTTCCTTCCCAAAGCCCTCCTCATTACCTACACTCTTGATCCATGTGGATAACATCAGCATTTTTATTGTTGTTTGGTCCACAACAGGTATTTTCACCTGAAAACTCTGCCTAAAGCCTCAGATTCAGGAATATCTATATCTAGCTTATTCTGCATAAAATCTCTGAGGTATAGCCTATCTGACCCATCCACACAACTATGTTTTCTTAGCTGTCATCACCTTTTATCTTATTTCAATATTTGTCTTTCTGCCTTGACAAACACAGTCTATGTAGAATTCTGCTACCAAGGTTATTTTCCTAGGCTGTCACTTTGACCAGGTGACATGTCAGTCTTTGCATCCCTCCACTGGCTTCCTCTTCTGTTGTGTTCAATTACTTACCTTCATTTTCACGGCCCTTCTTGGTCTCTCCTAACCCTCTCTGTCATCAAGAGGTATAGCATAATATCCATCGTGTAAACATCTTTAACTCAGGAACTGACTGCCTTTCTAATAATATGCTATAGTACAATCATATATAGGGACCTACCAAATTTGTGATTTTGCAGATTTCATGGATTCAGCAAAATCCAGCACTGCCTGCAAAATCCACGGAATCCATCGGGGAAAAAACAAAAAAACTTACCAAAAATAAAACGCTGGCTCCCCAGAGGGATCCCAGAGTCTTCAGCATGCTATAGAAACCCATCAGGGTTGGGAAAGTGATGGGGATGCCTACTTGAAGGGCAGCCAGAAAGATATCTGCTGACCCCTCCTACTCCTTGCTGTTGATTGGCTGCAAGGGCTGCCTGTCATGTGGCCCTGTCCCTCTCCACCAATCGATGGTAAAAGGTGGGGCTTCATAGATTTTATAGACATTAGGGCTGGAAGGGACCTCGGAAGATCTTTGAGTCCAGCCCCCTGCCCCAGGGCCAGGAAGTCAGCTGGGGTCATAGGATCCCAGCAAGATAAACGTCCACATTTCTCTTGAAAGCGTTCAAAGTAGGTGCTTGAACCACCTGCAGTGGCAGTCTATTCCAGACCTTGGGGGCTCTGACAGTAAAGAAGTTTTTCCTTATATCTAGCCTGAAACTGCCCTGGAGGAATTTGTGACCTTTCAACCTTGTCATCCTTTGGGGCACTCTGGTGAACAGATGTTCCCCCAGATCCTGGTGAGTACCCCTTATACATTTATAGGCAGGCATCAGATCACCCTGCGCTTCTCTAGGCTGAAGAATCCCATAGCTCTCAGCCTCTCATCATAAGGTCTGTTGTTCTGACCTCTGATCATGCGTGTGGCTCTCCTCTGGACTCTCTCAAGCTTCTCCACATCCTTTTTGAGGAGCCCAAAACTGGATGCAGTACTCCAGCTGCAGCCTCACCAAGGCCAAGTACAATGGGAGAATGACATCCTGGGATTTGCTTGAGAAGGATCTATGGATGCAAGCCAGCATTGTGCTCGCTTTACTAGCTGCAGCATCACATTGATGGCTCATGTTCATCTTGTGGTCAATCATGACCCCCAAGTCCCTTTCGTCCATAGTGTTAGCCAGTGTAGCACTGCTGAACCTATAAGCATGCTGGGGTTTTTTCTTCCCAAGGTGGAGAACCTTGCATTTTTTGGCATTAAACACCATCAGGTTCTCGTCTGCCCATTTCTTGAGTCTGTCGAGGTCAGCCTGGATTGCCCTCCTGTCCTCAGGCATGGACGCTTTACCCCAAAGTTTGGTGTTGTTGGCAAACTTGCGCAGTCCGCTTCTGACTCCAATGTCCACATCATTAATGAAGATGTTGAATAGTATAGGCCCAAGAACAGAGCCTTGAGGGACCCCACCAGTCACAATGCACCATGATGATTGGCTTCTGTCAACCAGCACCCTCTGGGCCCAGCTACAGAGCCAGTTCCCTAGCCAGTGGATTGTGGTGAAGCCGAGGCTGCAGTTGGCCAGTTTTGGTAAGAGGTGATCATGGGATACCAGATTGAAGGCTTTTTTAAAGTCAAGGTATACAACATCAATCTCTTCCCCCTTGTCCAGGTGATAGATCACCTGGTTGTAAAAGGAAATAAGATTGGTCAAGCAAGACCTACCCACAAGAAACCCGTGTTGGCTATCCCTCAGGATGTTGTCATCAGCCAGTCTGTTAAAAATGGTTTCTTTGATAATACTTTCTAAGACCTTCCCCTGAATAGAGGTCAGGCTGATGGGCCTGTAGTCTGCCAGAGCCACTTTACTCCCTCTCTTGAAGATAGGCACCACATTGGCCTTCTTCCAATCTTTGGTCACTTCACCAGAGTGCCAGGAGTTCTCAAAGATCTGTGCCAGGAGCTGAGCTATGATGCTTGCCAGCTCCTTGAGTACCCTGGGGTGTAAACTGTCAGGGCCAGCTGACTTGAAGATATCCAGCCTTTTAAGGTGTTCTTTCACAAGGTCAGCACTGATGGAGGGTAAGGAATCTCCCTCGCCCAGACCTTCCCATCCCATAATGGGCAGGGACATCCCTGAGAGAAAGAAGGGGGGTAAGAGCGCTCTGAAACCCCCATGGCTCAGCAAAAGCATTCAAGAATGCCTGAGGGCCAAAAGGGAGCTGTACACCCGGTGGAAGAGAGGGGCTGTCACCAAGGAGGAATACTCCTCCTTGGCCCGTGAGTGTAGGATGGCCATTAAGAAGGCCAAGGCAGGGGTGGAGCTCAGGCTAGCAACCAGGATTAAGGACAACAAAAAGTCCTTCTTCAAATACATTGGGAGTAAGAAGCGGGCACCAGGTAATGTAGGCCCCTGTTAGACTCAAATGGTAATCTTGTGGCTATGCCAGACAAGAAAGCCGAAATCTTTAACAAGTTCTTTGCCTCTGTTTTCTTGGACAGGGAACAGGACAGCTCTCCCACCACAGGTAGGGGCAATCTTGAGGATAGCCCTGCCAGGCCTCGGGTCTGTGCAGAAGTAGTTAGGGATCTTCTGGAAGGGCTGGATGTTTTCAAATCTGCGAGCCCTGATGCCTTCCACCCACAGATGTTGAGGGAGCTGGCGGGGGTCATTGCTGTGCCCCTGGCCCGGCTGTACGAGTGATCATGGTCCACGGGCCAGGTGCCTGGAGATTGGAAACTAGCTAATGTGGTCCCCATCTAAAAGAAAGGGAGGAAGGAGGACCTGGGAAACTATAGGCTCATAAGGCTCACATCAGTCTTGGGGAAAATTCTTGAAAAAATCATTAAGGAGCACAGCTGTGAGGGACCAGCAGGGGAGATCATGCCCAGGGGAAATCAACATGGGTTCATCAAAGGCAGGTCCTGCCAGACCAACCTGATGGCCTTTTATGACCAGGTAACTAAATCCCTGGATGATGGTGATGCCATGGATGTAGAGTTTCTGGACTTTAAGAAGACCTTTGACACTGTCTCTCACCCCATTTTCATTAATAAAATGAGTGACTGTGGCATTGATGCCTACACAGTTGGATGGGTCAAAAATTGGCTGATGGGGCGCACCCAGAGAGTGGTGGTGGATGGGTCGTACTCGACCTGGTGGGATGTGAACAGTGGAGTCCCCCAGGGCTCAGTCCTGGGGCCTACACTGTTCAACATCTTCATCAGCAACTTGGACGAGGCGGTGGAAAACATGTTGTCCAAGTTTGCTGATGACACCAAGATGTGGAGAGGGGTAGGCATGCTCAAAGGGAGAGAGAGACTGCAATTAGACTTAGACAGACTACAGAAGTGGGTGGATGGTAATAGGATGGGGTTCAATGTAGATAAATGCAGGGTGCTGCACCTGGGGAGAAGGAATCCACAGCATACATACAAGCTGGGAAGCTCCCCCCTTGTGAGCACATAGGCGGAAAGGGATCTTGGAGTCATTATTGACTCCAAGATGAACATGAGCCGCCAATGCCAGACCGCAGCCAGCAAAGCCAACCACACCTTGTCATGCATCCAGAGATGCATCTCAAGCCGGTCCAGAGAGGTGATACTCCTCCTCTATGCGACATTGGTCCGGCCTCAACTAAAGTACTGCGTCCAGTTCTGGGCACTACACTTTAAGAAGGATGTGGCCTGCCTTAAGAGGGTTCAGAGGAGAGCCACCTGCTTGTTTGGAGGGCAAAAGGGCAGGCCCTATGAAGAGAGGCTGAGGGACCTGAACCTGTTCAGCCTCAGCAAGCGGAGGCTGGGCTAGGATTTGGTGGCTGCCTACAAACTCATTAGGGGAGATCATCAGCAAATAGGAAGAGCCCTATTCTCCCCAGCAGCACCTGGGGTGATGAGGAACAATGGCCAGAAGGTGCTAGAGAATAGGTTCAGGTTAGAGATTAGGAGGCACTGTTTCACTGTCAGGGTAGCATGGATCTGGAACCAAATTCCTCGGGAAGTGGTCCTCACTCCTACCTTGGGTAAATTCAAAAAGAGGTTGGATGAACACCTGTCTAGGGACATGTGATCCTAGCGTGTGCTCCAACCAGTGGCGAGGGGTTAGACTATCTATTCAGGTCCCTTCTGACCCCTAACTACTACTACTACTATCCCTTGGGACTGGTGAAAAACCAACGCAAAGTACCCATTTAGCAAGTTGGCTTTTTCGGGGAGTCGGCTGTCAGTTGTCCCATCTGGTTTAGCAGGGGTTCAGCGTTACCCTTGCTTTTCCTCCGGCTCCCCACATATCTAAATAAGGACTTTTTATTGTCCTTGATACTTGTAGCTAGTTGGAGTTCAGTTGCAGCCTTGGCTTTCCTAGTTCACTCCCTGCAGGTCTAGACCAGTGCAGAATATTCTTCCTTGGAGGTGGATCCAGTCCTCCATCCTTTGTAGGCCTTTCTTTTTATATGCAGGGGGTCTGCTAGTTCTCTGCAGAGTCAAGGGGGCTGCTGTGCCCTTTTGCTGCCTTTCCTCCAAGACGGAATAGACTTAGCTTGTGCATCCAGGATGGCTCCCTTGAGGAGCAACCGCTTATCCTGAACTCCCCTCCCCTTTGGGTCTTGGTCCCTTAGGGCCTCACTGACAAGCCTCCTGAGCTTGTCAAAGTCAGTTTTCCTGAAGTCGAGGACTTCTGTATTGCTGACTGACTTGCCAGCTTTACAGTGGATGGTGAAGGTGATCAGCTTGTGGTCACTGTCACCCAGCTTCCCTTCAATCCTTAGGTCGTTGATTGGGTTGTCCCCCATTGCCAGTACCAGGTCAAGCAGCGCTTTACCTCTCATCGGCCCGTAGACTTCTTGAGTCAGAGCTCATCCACGCATGTGAGGAAGCTTTGCGACCGTTTGGATTTGGCTGAGTGCTCTTCCCACAAGATGTCTGGGTAGTTGAAGTCTCCCATGACAACCATGGACCTAGTGTGCAGCCTCAGCAAATTCCCTGGCGAACTCCTGGTCAAGCTCTGGATCCTAGGTTCATGACAGATAGCTCACACTCCCAATCTCTGTTAAGGGATCAGGCCATGGGGCCCCCAATCAGGGGTGGGGTGGGGAGGTGGGGCATCATGCTCTGCCCGTGAAATGGCTGCCCGGGCCCACGTTCTACCCACAAAATCAGGGGGCAGCCCCTAATCATATATTATGCTATTGCTGTAGGAATTTCTGGATGAATGTTTATGGCCTGTGGCATTTTTTATTATTAGATGTACGTCTTTGCTTTCATCTAGATCAGATTATATTACTATAGTAACTTCTTCTGTTCGCATTTTGATTCAGTTAAACCAAGACTGTCTAAATTTTGAGTGGCCAGAAGCCACAGGCTTCCTCGGCTACACCTCTATCACAAAGGGTGGATCCAGGGAGGCAAGGGGTGGGGACTGCAGTGGTGCAGTTGTACCCCCCCCCCCCCAATTCCTGGCTCTACCAAGAATTTAAAACCAGCTGCCTGGGAATGGCAGCAGCATTTCTATTCAGGCAGCACTGAGGGGGGAGCTTGACTTCATGGCTCATTAAAATCCACCGGATTCCTTCTAAACTCTTCATTCCACAGGTGTTAACAGCCCTCTCCTTTTTTACAACCTTACCTAGTGGGTTGATGTTCCACTAATCAAGGTATCCTTTCTTCTGATAAAGTAGCTCCTATTTCATAGCCCTTCAGACTGCTTTTGAAAACACTAGTTAAAAGCGTTAGCTCAGGTAAACATCAACTCAGGTGTGGAAATACCTTTCAGTGAAGCATTGGATGTATGGTCAAGATGCACAAAAGTAGATTTTGTCTGATTCTGAAAGAGAAGTACATTTAATTTTAATTACAATAGCACAGAAGAAACAACATTTTTTAAATTATTTTTTGCCTGGCTGGTTGCAGATTTTTATATATAATATAGCAAATTAATACACATTCCAATAAAGTGATAGTTGTATTTGCTGATCTTAAACTGAATAATATAGCTTTAAGCCCCTAGTATATTAATAAAGTTTCTAGTTTCTTTTTTTGTGGAGAAAAGTGTGTGTTGTGTTATATGTGAGGATGTACCACACTGTCTTCATCCCCTTCAAAATCCTAGATCTACCCATGGCTGTCACCACTCCCGTCCTCCCCCCCATGGCACTGCACAGATGCCCTTGTCCTGTGCCACATAGGGGCCCCCTCCTCCCCATTGTGTTGTGCTGTGCTAGCACCCTAGGTCCCAGGAGGAAGCCCTCAGCTAAGGGTTTCTTTGGCCCCACATGCCATGCCATCCTGCCTGCAGCAAGCTGGCAGCAGAAGGTGGAGGAAGCAGGGAGAGCCCAGCGACTCTGGGCAGAGCCAATGGTTGGCAGGGAGGAGGGAAGTGACAGTTTAACCCTTTGGGGGCCATATATGGCCTATGGGCTGTAGGTTGGATAGCCCTGAGTTGAACAAATGGTTTCCCTTGAATCTTTGCTTCCTTTGTGCAACAGTTGGAAAATGCTAACAGAAATAAACACAACTATATTTTAAATCAGTGGTCTCTTACATTTCATTTGTATAAAATTAATCAGATTATAAAATACAAGACAAAATTGAGACTATTAACCTAATTTTTTTTTAAGTCAAAGGCTGCAGAACTGCAGCCGTTGAAAGTCCAGTATAGACAAATGGCATCATACCATGATGCCACACACACTTGTCTGTGTAAAACAAATATAACATAGTGCAGCATCACACTTTTGGTTTTTTGGGGGAGTTTTTCCTGGTATTTAGGTAAAACCAATGCTTAAGAACCTGAAGGGTTTTGAAGGAAAACACGAGAGTGTATTCTCCAGTCCAATTAGAAGAGACCTGGATATCCAGATTTTAATTGGGTTTCTGTCTACATTCCAAAATAAGATATAATTAAGATTTTACTTTCAGCAGCACAGACTATAAGTAGTAATAACAACTTTAGCTTAGACAGACCATTCCAAATCTCTCTCCCAATCTCTCTCTTGCTATTCAGATGAATGAATACTTTTATCTTTTGCCCACTTACCTTTTGGCAGTCAGTTCTGTCCAACAGACCAGATTTTCATTAGTGACTGGTGAACTTCAAAAATTGTTATAGGTTCAGTTTGCTTCAAATATAAGCATCTAGCAATTCCAATGTGTTGCCAACTGTCCATCTGAAAAATTATGTTTGAAATCTCAGGAGAATGCTCTATTGTGTGAGATTTCCAATGTCTGTCATTTTTTAGATTGTAAAACATACCGTGGGATTAGACTCCCTTGTGGTTAAGCATATTCTCTCTCTCGTTGCCAGCTGCAATTGAAAATAGTGAAATACACAGAATGGAGATTTGGCAGGGCAGGGTGAAGACACACAGACTCACACAGACATTTAAAACAGCATGATGCTAAAACAATGGAGTTTGTTTAAATGGATTAGAAATTGATAAGATGATAAATCACCAAGAAGTAATGTGTATGAGACTGGTTGATAGTGGGGATCTGACAGGAATCTGTTCTCATCCCAATATATTTGGTCTCTTTGGCTGCTGAGAGATGTGGACACCCCCCCCCCCCCCCCCGCCCCGGTGCTTTACTGGAAAAAGTAGCATGTTAGTTCAACACAGCTTTGCAGCGTCTGTATAGATCGGGTGCTTCACAGGGGCTTTTTATACAGACATTGAGCGAACTGGGTCCAACTAATGCAATGCCTCCTCTGGGCATGCGCTGGACTTGGCATGGGAGCACATTGAGTTTAAAGTAAAATGCTGGGGGGGTCGGGGGGGGTGGAGTTTCACATCTGAAGCCAGCCTTGATATGGAAGAAAAAAATTTGCAAATGATGCAGATTGCTGAATTGGCAAAAAATGGATACCAAAGAATCGCATTGACTTTTCTGGGTCACTTGGTAAACTGGATTCATTCAAGCAGCATGTGTTTTAACAGATAAATATGTAGGAGTATACATTCAAGAACAAAGAACATAGGCCAGCCGATCTCCTGGAGAGGATTTTGTCTACTGGTTATCGACTGTGTCCCCGTGTGCTCCCAGCACAGTGCTGTAACTGAGTGGGAGAATCTGATCCTGGGATGCATACGGAAGAAAGCATCAATTACAGTAAACAGTGTTAGCAAGGGCATTACTGGAATTCTG
This sequence comes from Alligator mississippiensis, assembly GCF_030867095.1. Classification (NCBI taxonomy): domain Eukaryota; kingdom Metazoa; phylum Chordata; order Crocodylia; family Alligatoridae; genus Alligator; species Alligator mississippiensis. The sequence goes on along the minus strand of NC_081826.1, from coordinate 199,251,819 downwards.
TCTCCAGGTGCTGTGTTAACAGTTAAAAGAGGTTGACAATATAGAAGAAAATTCAGGCAAGAGTAGAAAAAATGAGATTTGAAAAATGTGTCTGATCATGAAACTGAAAAGCTCAATCTACTTAATTTATCAAAGAGAAGGTGAAAGGTGACTTGAACCTGATCTAGCAGTACTTGTGTGGGAAAGAGTACTGGGAGTTGGTGGGTTTTTAAGATAGCAGAAATTGGCACAATGAGATCCAGTGGCTGGAAGTTAAAGGTAGACAATTTTGTACAAGAAATAAGGTGCACATTTAAACTATGTATATAGTTAGCCATTGAAACAGTTAACCTAGGCATGTGGTATTTAAAATAGTTATATCAAGGTTAGCTGCTTTGGTGGGGGAGATGCTACAGCTCAAGGAGAAGTTACATGCTTGATACAGTATAAGGGTTTGTGTTGTAGCCGTGTTGGTCTAAGGACATAGGCGGACAAGGTTCCTTGGGCGAATTTGATATCTTTTATTAGACCAACCCAAATGGTTGGAGAATAGTTATTAAGCAAGCTTTCGGGTTCAAAAACCCTTTGTCAGGCTAAGGAAGCTTCAGCAGCTGGAAGCATCCAGGAAGAGCACACACCAACTGCTGGAGCTTCCTTAGCCTGACGAAGGGTTTTTGAACCCGAAAGCTTGCTTAATAACTATTTTCCAACCATTTCGGTTGGTCTAATAAAAGATATCAAATTTGCCCAAGGAACCTTGTCTGATACAGTATAAGAAACTTGGTGGGAATGTGCTTTTGCCTGTGAGATGTAAGAAGTCAGAATAGTTGATGATAGTGAACCCCACTTGGCTTAAGATGTATTAAAAAGCTTTTTCACCCTTATGGTTGCTGAGAAAATCATGAAAATGTGATTCTAGTGTACCAGAAAGAAAAACAAAATAAATTACCCAGAATGAATTTATAATATTTTTTGATATCTTTGGAAGGCTTGAGTCATGGTATTTGAATGTTTGAGGTTAACAATGATATTCTAGTCTCATTTGCTACAGTGCATTACTCTGAAAGCATACACACATCCTCTTTTACTAATTGTATTCTTACATTAGAGAATTCTATTCCTTAAAGACAAAGTGGCATAACATTTATAAGCGTGTATTTCTCCACTGTGTTATGCAAAGCTCCTGCTTATAGGTTCAACCACCTGCTGTTACAATACCATGTTGTCAAGTCAATCAGTATAAATTGTTTCTTCTATAGTGTGAATTTAAAGTAACTACTGCTGCTGTTTAAGAGAAATATTAGTTTTGACACTGGTTTTGGTTTAGGATTAATCAGTCATTAATTAATTCACCTTTAACAAAAGGTTTACTAGGTACATACTGTCCTTTCATCACTAAGACACTTTTTTGCAACAGCATTTCTGGTGCTAATAAGGCTGCATTTGGATCTCATATGTCCAGTATATGTTAGAAAATGAAACTTATTGAGCAGAGAATGGAAGAATTTACATTTATGGGCAATTCTAGCTGTAGCAAGGTGGGCCTTCCTGCTAGCCGCAGCTATTGCCCCACCTGCCTCTGGGCATGCCGCCCACCTGCCTCTTCTGCCACGCCTTGTTGGTTAATAATAAGCTGCTAAATAAGGTAGGAGGCTGCCCATTACTGCACCCCAATATTTGAGGGTATCCACGGCTCTGTACCTCCCCTACACCATGACCCAAGCCTCGCAGATGGCATCCAGATGTTACAGTGCTCCCGGCCTACAGCTGGAGCATGCTTAGGTCATGCAGTGAGGCCTCAGTCACATGCAGATTCATACCGCCTGCCTCTCACTTGGGCCTCACTCACACCACCCTCTTTCACGGGGTCTCTTTCACGCATTGACAGCTTATGCCACCTTGCTCCCTGTTGGAGCGGGCACCCTTTGGCCATAGGCTTAGCTAGTCCATTCCTTGGGTGGCAGACGTACCATCTGTTGCACCTCTCCCGCGACCCTTACTGGGGTAGTGACCATCCAATTACCCGACCGGGTCTAAGCATACTCTGGCCCCTTTTTAACACTATGTGTATGTATACATACTGGGCCCTCAGCCCTCTGGTTTTTCTCCGCCTTCACTGGGGCTCCCCATCTCTGCCCCCTCACTCAGGGCTCCACACCGCCCCCTTCACTTGGGGCTATGGGGCTTTATTCCCTGGTGGGCTCAGATGGCCGTAGCCGTGCTTGGCCCCCACTCTCTCTCCTTGGGGTCTTGTACCCCATAGGGCTCAGGTGGCCGCAGCTGTGCCTGACCCCACTAACTCCAGTGTCACCTGATCCACCCGAAGGTGGGAACTGAGGTTAAGGCACCCCAACCCACCTTTCACTGGGGTGGTAACTAGCCTGGCATTTCCTGGGGGCTCCCATGCCACTGAGAGCCCCACCAGGCCACCCACTCCTGGAAGGGTGCAGTTTTAGGTCATGCCCAGAACCAGGAGTCTCCTGATCATCCCCTATAGCAGCCTTGTAGCCAGGTGATGTTGTTTCCTGGCCTTCTAGTAGCAAAATGCCTTGCTTATATAGGCAGCCCTGACTCTAAAATGGCTGCCTTCATCAGGCACCTGCTGGCTGCTAGGTTCAGGCCCTTAAAGTGGCAAGCACAAACAGTGCCCTGCCATGCTAGCTGCAAGAATGAGGAGTTTTATTTCAGTAATATTTCATTATGTCAGGAAGACCACAGGAGAGCGTTAGCATATAATGTATGTGAAGTGCCTGCAGGCCACAAAGACAGTTTCATAACAGACCATGGACACCTAAGAAGAAAACCTCTGTGTAAACTGAATTTAAAGAAGCATACAACAACTAGTTATGTGTTTGTCTCGAAAAGAGAACCAATTAAAAAAAAGAAAGAACGAACCAAAATGGTCAACAGGTTGCAGCTTTCTTTAGAATCAGAAGGAAACTAGAGATTTATCCTTGGTCTTAGTGATTTTAAACTAATGCTGCATACACACATTTGGGGAGGTTGAGGAAGAGCAGAACATGGTAAAACTGGCCACCTGATCTAACTTAGTTTGCCCAGGTGAGGACCTTAAACCAGTTAGATGGATCTATGTGCAAATTGCACTAAAGTTCAAGACAGTTAGATCAGTTGAAAAACGGCTGACCCAATCCAAGTTAACCTCATCTCCAAGGTACACCTAACATAGATTGAATTGGTCATTTTTAGACTGAGCTAACTGTCCTAAACTTTTGTACAGTTCCCAGTACAGCCCCAGGGCTGGAAAAGCCCAACTGTCAACCCAAGCTCCAGGACTATGCTTTCCATACCCCCTCTCTGGCACCAGGCTATTTTTAGCCCTCTAGCCACTAACCCCCAGGCCCAGAGGGACAACATCCCCTCACCCCCATCAGATGGACAGCATCCCACCCCAGTCCACCAACCCCACCATCATGCAAGCTACTCCCAGTGCCATTTTTAGCAGCATTTGCCAGTGTTGGGGGTTGAGTAAGTAAATTGGGCAGGGGATGGGATGGGGGCATTGTTTTTCTGGGAGTTGGGGGTCTAAAAATAGCCCCATGTCCCAGAGAGTGGAGAAGAGAACCCCCCCAACCCCCTGCAGACTCCACAAGCCCTCTTGATCCTGACAAACCCTCCCAGACCCCAGCAACCCCCTCAGACCCTGCCTGCCCCCATAATTTCCCTTGCAGACATTGCTTGCCCTCTGACCCCCAAAGCCCCTATGTGGATGCCGCCTGCTCTCCTGATGCTCTGATCCTTCTGCAGACCTGCCTCCTGCCCCCAATCCTCGCGTGAACCCTACCTGCTCCCCCAACCCTCCCCCCGTGGATCCTCCCCATCCTCCCACAGAGAGTACTTGCCCCCCCCAACCCTCCCCATTAGCCCTCCCATCCCAACTTACCTTAGATTGGATGGCCAGTTTTTAGCTCTAACTTCCCCCTAAGCTCCCCAGATGTCTGTACCCAGCCTAAATGTGTAGGTCTAGAGAATTTGTACATATATAGCTATTTTTGCTTCAGATGCTCTAAAGGAGCTTTATTTTTAGGATCTGTCAATCCAAAAGAAGATCCATAAACTGAGGGTAAGTAGCTCTTGACCTTCCAAATCCCAGTTATCATAAGCAAAAGATGTAGCCTGTGGTGGCTGCAATTCCTAGTATTTATGGATCATGAGATATGATAGGCTAAATCTGTCACTCATTTATTGTCTCTTGCTTAGAACAGCATGATGTTGGTGGTTTGAATTCCACATTATGTGAGAACATTTTTCTGGGGGACCCATTTTAATGGAAAACTGACTACAGATAAACTAAATGAGTAGTGTCAGTGTAACTCAGTGTTTTGTTATGCAAGAAGTGACTCTAATGCTGTGGATTAATGGGCAGGCTATGGGTGGAATGGGAAAATCTTATGCTAAATGCAGTTGATTATGAACGGTAATATATGGTGTACATTTATGTAAATACCAGTGGAAAAAGGACAGAGGGAAGAAATACAATCACATAAGCCTATTTGATTTTACTTTTATGTTCTGTTTCTAAGAAGATACAGAAATATATTGAAGAACAAGAATAACTTAAATGTAACAGGAACTCAGAAGTGCAAGGTCATTCCCGATTATTACTTTACTTAGTAATTTCTTTTTCAAGTTCTAAAATCTTGTTATACTTTGCATATATTCTTAGCCTTGAACATTGGAACTATTTTTATGTTTAGGTTTTAAATATATACATAATTCTTTGCAAAATTTGAATTTGACTAATCTAGTTTATGACAAGGACACGAGAAGAAGATTCCACTGCTCAGCACTAGTAAGGCTTTAACTGAAGTATTATGTCGAGTTTTGGGCACTGTACTTCAAGAAACACAAACTGGTTGGAGAGAGTCCAAAGGAGAGCAATAAAAATCAACAGAAATTTAGAAAACATGACCTACACAAAAAATTGAAAGAAGATTGGGAAAAAGTTTGAGAGGAAAAAAAGACTGAGTAGCTCTCAAATATATGAAATACAGTGTAAAGAGGAAGGCTATAAATTGTTGTCTCATCCTAAGAAACATGAAGAAAAATAAATTACAATAGGAAAAAAATGGATATCAGGAAAAAGTTTTCTAAATACAAGGACAGTTAAGCATTGGAATAGATTACCTAGGGAACTTGTTGAATCTTTATCACTGGAAGAGGATTAGCAAAAAGTAGAAGAGGATGGCACCTTAAAGACTAGTTGTTTCAGAGAGGCATGAGCTTTTGTAGGCAACAATGTACTTCATTAGAAGCTGCATCTAATAGGTAAGTTGTTGCCTATGAAAGCTAGGTGCCTCTCTAAGGTGCTACACTACCCTGACTTCAGCCTAGCATGACGCACCACTCTGGAAGAGGATTTTAACAGCACATTGGACAAGATCTTTTGGAAATACTTAAGTATATTTGTTCATGTCATGAGGTAGGCAGATGGAGTGGATAATGTCTTAAGGTCACTTCCATTCCTATTTTTTTATGCATATAGATCTCTGTGGGAAAACTGACACACTACAATAGAGCCTAAAATATTTAAGCCTATTCTAATCAAAATAGTGCCTGCTATAATACAAGGTGACAAGCCTGGCTCTTTTTTAAAGTGTATTATGGTTTGCAAAGAAGTCAGAGAACATGTCTCTGGTTGTTTGTCTCCCTCAAATGCTACCATTCTCAATCCCTCTCTTCCTAATGCCAGTCAGTTCTTACAAAGAAAGCATTAAAAATCAATAAAGGATTCAAACCACCATTGCAAATGGAAATCATTAAATCAGGCCGTGACCCAAATATTTTTTGCAGTGTGCCTGAAAGTGTTCTCTGACTATTGAGAAGAGTGGAAAAAATTCCTCAACCAAGAAAGAAACACAAACAGAATGTCATTTGATTGTATATGAAGGCAGCATACTGAATTTCTTCAGAATGCTAAGTTTGATGTCTTAGATTCCTGAAAGCTATGTATCAAATGAAAAATGTTTTAATATGAGCTTTGTTAGAGATGGAAAATAAAAATAAGACGGTCGAATCTCTGAATCAAAATTGAACCGGGAGACCAATAAAAAGGTCCAAAATGATTCAGAGCTCTCTGAATCAATTCAGAAAAGATTCAGAGAGATTTGGAAACTTGGGCAGTTCCCACTTGCCGCCGCTAGTAAGTAGGAGGTGGGGGAGGGGGGTTAGAGGAGTGGGGAGGGGACTATGGGGAGACCCCCAGCAGTCCCCATCCCCTGCATGCTCCCCCAGCTCCCCTGATAGCCCCCTGACCCCCACCCACTCTCCCAGCCCCGTCAATAGTTGCCCTGCTCAGCCACAGCATCCCAGCACTTAAAAAAAAAAATCAAAAAAAAATCCCTGCACTCGCTGCTGCAGTGGCTGTCAGGGTTTCTGGGGGCTTGTGACAGAGCCCCCGCCCCATTCAGCACAGGGTAGTGGGGATCACTCCCCTGCCTGGCAGGAGCCGGTGAGTGTGGGGCTTTTTTTTTTTTAAAGAGCTGGGATGCTGGGGCCTGGTGTGGCAGCCATTGACAGGGCTAGGAGAGTGGGTAGAGGATGGGGCCTGTTTGATTCAGAGATTTGGCTGATTCGGCAGTGGCCAAATCAATTCAGGACAGTGATTTAAATCACTGAATCGAATCACTGTCCCCTTAATCAGCTGAATCCGAAGCGAATACAAGCTGCTTCGAACAGGCCTATTAAAAATGTGTCTTTGTGTGACACATTCCAAAATAGAAAAAGGTGTGCAAGTTATGCATGTAGTTGTAATACTTACCCTTTTCCTGTTTCTTTGTTCCTTCATGATAAGCAAGTAGTCAGCAAAAATTTACAAGAATCCCATTCTAAAGCCTTTTCTACACTAGGCTTTTTGCCAAAAAATTCTCATCATCAGAACTGAGCCACTATGGTAGAAGCTCTAGAGTTTTTGGAATTGTACTGGATAATGTTAGGTAAGTGCTGAAAACTTCAGCTGCTGTCTAGAGTCCCCTTTATACCATTGCTTCTCCTACTGTTACCATAATTGGGAACAAACTGGTGGTAGCAATGGTGGAAAAATGTTGACATGATAGCTTGTCACTATGGTGACATAGCATCTCATGTAGATGTGCCCACTGGCACCTATATTAAGCTATGTCACTGTAGCTTGTTGCTGTCTGGCTCACATGTAAACGCGCCCGGTGAGTTGAAAACAGATAGGCTTTGGGACTAAGGAAAGGAAACATAGTGCTCATGAGATCAATACTAATGTGTGTACACACAATTTTAAAGTCTGCATGAGCAATGACATACTTTGATTTACCATTCCAGACATTGTCACTTCAGTATTTTAAATTGTAAACCTTGTCCATGAAGCTCCCCTAATGTGATTACTCAAAGAAAAGAGAAACACCCAATGTACCTTTTCCTACCAACGCAATGATGCAGTATTAAAGCTGAAAAATCAAGGACTCCAAAATAGTAAAACTCAAATGCTATAATATTTTGGCCATCTTCTAAATATATCCTGAATTAGAATGTTTGAGTAAGTAAAGGCTTCTGGTTACATCTTCAGATCTCTCAATATCCTTTCTCAATACCCAGTGATAGAGAAAAGCAAATGGAGACAGGAGAAGTAGGAGGACATCATAGTAGTCAAGGTTTTTTAGCTGGTTACTGAAACACTCTAAAATTACCCTAACCTGGAATTTTTACTGTCTCCTAGGAAGTGTTTGCAAGTTAAAACAGGGGTGGTGGCTGTGTAAATGTTATGACCAGTTCAGCAACATTGGCTTGCCCTGTTTAGTTTATGACATTAACATTCGTGGTTAGCTTGGTCATGCTCAGTTCAGTCAAGCAGTGAACTAGTTTTACAAGTATTTGAGTATCTTGGATTGCTCAGGTTACGGTCCAAGAAATAAAAGTAAACATAGTAAATATAAAGGCTCAAATAAAACTAGAGGAGCTGCATTTTTCATTTCTTATTATTCATCAAAACTTTGTGTACAGTTGGTATATTAATAAGTAGAGTTTGTTCAGTTTGGTAACATTTTACTCTGTGATATGCAATTAGTTTAATGCAAAAAACTGTTTATCAAGTAAAAAAATATAATTTCAAGCTTCAAACTGTTCTGTGGTAAAAATTAAAGCACCTATTCATTTGTCACTAACTTCATATAAAAATAAACAGCCAAGAAATGGTACAGTACCTGTCTATCCCAATTATAGTGTTTTACAAGACTCAGTTTTTTTCCCCAAGTTCTCATTTTTGTTTCTGTAAAAAAAATTTCTATTCAGTGTGTCAAGTTAGCTGACATAAATGTATGCTATGAAGATGAATATATTGAAAATGAATGCAAATATATGCATTCAGTAAAATAGTGCATAACAAGATTTCTTCAAGAAACTAATGAAAAAAGTACAATTTAAGTGTCTTTTGCATATTATGAAGAGGAGGCAAATACTTGTTCTCGTACATCTATACTTGGCAAGGTAAGATTGAGTTTGTTTCTATGAGATTTATAAAATTAAGTATGGTTAGACTTTAGATGTAGGGTATTTGTCCTATTTATCAACAGACGCCTATATAACATTTTGGTCAATAACAGGTCGAACTGTGAGCATGCCATATAGGCAGAGTGAGTTCATATTAATTGGAAAAGGATTGTTTTACTGAAACTACCTATAGCTTAGTTCAGGTTTTGCTGTTATCATCTAGGATAAAACAACCTTTCTCTAGCTTGTTCTTTGGTGCTCAGCTTATTGTCAAGACCTTCCATAGCTTTTATCATTTATGATGGTGATTGCCTGCTTCCTGTCTTGTCCATGTTTCTTTGTTATCTTCTACAGTCCTTTGGCAACTCCAATTCAGTTTGTCTATGGGTACATCTACATATGCCGATTTAGGGTGTATTAGCCATTTTTAAGGCACATTAAGGGCACGGGTCTACACGTGTGTTCCCTTAGTATGCCTTAAAAATGGTGATTTTAGACTATTCGTGCCTAAATTTGATACCTGCAAGAGCAGGTAAAGTGCCTTAACATATGTGTAGATATGCTAAGGCACATTAACACTGTGTATGTTGACTGACTTGGGACTAACTTTACCATGTTAATGCGCCTTAGTGTGTGCACTTGTAGACGCTTGCCTAAATCACCTTAATGCGCATTAGGCAAATATGCATTAAGTTTAGGCGTGCGTAAAAAGCACACGTAGACGTGCCTTATGAGGTGCAAGTGTACCCTGCCTTTTACAGCCTTTTGATAATTAACATTACTATTTCTTGAGATTCTGTGCTTCACCCTGGAGGAGCAAGGCTTTATCATATTTTTTCAAACTTTGCAGCATTTTTATCTTAATTTTGGCAATTATTGTCTGATATTCATTTAATCAGTGAATATGCTTCTGTTGAGTAGGCCATTATCTCATCCTCTTTTAGAACTAGATGCATCAGAAATTCTTATTGTGCATTTAAAAGTATTTTACTTATTTGTTGTTTTCTTAAAGAGAAGTAGATCAGCAATACATGACCAAGCACAGGGGAGAATCTATAGATGTATATTTAGTTCAAAGGAATACTATACTGTTTAGCCCACACATTCCTTTGCAGGTGTTGCATCTGTAAGTCAGCATTTGACAGGAAAGAATGCCTGTACAGAGTATTTTGGGGAGAGGCTGAACCAAAACTATCACCTGAGTTGGGTACAAAACAGGATCAGTTCCAGATGGGAGAGGACCTCCCTTGGCTCTTCAGGTCTCACTGAAAAATTCCTCCACTCATTAGGTTTGCAAACTAGTGTGAGGCGAAGAAAGATCCGCAGTTCATCCCTGTTTTTTTTCTGAAAGTGTGTGCTTTTCATATTTTCCCTCATTACTGCCACTAAATGAGTAGCCTGTAGACAGGATGCTTTTTCCCCAGGGAAACTGTACTATGCCTTGCCTTGTTGGTCAACTGTAGCCTTCATGAACCCAGTTCCTTCTAAAGTTAAAGATGTCCTCCACCTTCTGATTTTTTCTTCCTGCCTTTTGTTCCCTTCTTCTATTGTGACCACACTAATGCAGTAGAGGGGGTGTCCTTTCATGTTTAAACACCTCTGCTAGGTGTGGCTGATTTAAAGCACTCTTCTTAGGGACAAGCCTTAACCCTTCCTCAGTTCTAACCCTGGTTGGGGTTTGTACACTCCATCATAGGCATCTTCATCTTAAAAGCTAAGGTATTCTGTACAAATGGATAAGGATAACTACTTTTCCCTACACACTATAGAGTTTGAGGTAAGTCAGTGGCACAGACAGGTTTCCTGACTACCATCTTCTTTTCTTACTTCTAGACCTTTATACATCAAAATAGCTCCTTAAAGTGTTCCCTGGCCACACTGAATGCTCTTGTCCAATTAAATATTATCACAAAACTGCTCCAATTCAGGTGCTCCTGTCTTAGGTTACAGATAGAAAAGGCTTAGTTACTTGCTGGCTTAAATTGGAACAGAAGATGAATCACAAAAGGCTTCTTGGGAAAAGCCTTACATCCCTCTGAAGGATAGGGAGGAATTATTTACATTGATATAAACTGGAAAAAAGTAGAAAATCAAATATTAGCAGCATGAAATCTGAAAGCCAAAGTTTCTCCATGATTTTTATGTGGTGCAACTGTACATCTGCAATACTTCATATTATTGTTTTTTACTCTGTTTGAATAATGTAAATCAACACCATGTTTTTGTAAATTTGGGAAGGTATCATTTCATACTTAGTGTCACAGACTCGCCACAAATGCTGGATTAATTTGGGGGTTTATCATGGATTATAAATGACTATTTCCTGGCATTAGGCTTACTACTTTAATGTTTGGTTTCTATTTACAGGCAGCCCCCAGCTTGGTGTGCTTAATTGGTTCTGGAAAAACTGAGCGCTAAGCAAAATAGTGTTAAGAAAAACCCATTTCCCAATTGGATTTAATGTAAATAAAGATAATTGGTTCTGCACTACTTCCCCGCCCAGATCCTGCAGTCCTGCAGCCCCACCCTGGGCCCTGCCAGCCTGGGCCCTGGTTGCACCGCTCCTAGCAAGGCACCATATGGGCTCTGCCAGGGAAGACATCAACTCCTTCTGGCCTCATTGTTCCCCTGCAGCAATAGCCACACCCGCCAGCCCCCTGTGCATGGCCCCAGCCGCCCTATCTGTGGGGCCTCAGTCGGGGACCCACCTGCCCAGGGATTTATGGTGAGAAGGCATTAGGGCTCTGGCATGGGGTAAGCAGTGGGGCCACCCACCCGCCCGTGCCCCACTTTACCCAGTGGGGACTCCTTCCAGGTCACCCAGCACTAGGATGAGCTGCCACTGCCAGATCGCTGCAGGGGGTGGGGGCAGGGGAAACTCTGTGGGCTCGGCTTGTACTGGCCCAGGCCCTGCACTCCTGCCGGCTCTGGCCTTGGGCCCTGTGCTCCTGCCATCCTGCTGACATGGGCCCCGCACTCCTGCTGCCCACCGACCCCTTCTCACTGCTGCTCCTCCCTGCCCACTGGCCGCTCCAGCACCACATGCCAGAGTGGACCCTGCATTCCTGCCACCTCACCCTGGGTCCCACTGGCCAGGGCTCCAAGCTCACACTGCCCGGCCCCCCACCCACCCCTTCTCACTGCTACTGCTCCTCCCTGTCCACTCAGGCATCATGTGCTGGAGCGGACCCCGGGCTCCTGCCACCCCTCCGTGGGCTCCCCTTGGCTGCCACTCACCAGTTCCCTCGATGCCACCACTGCTTCTCCCCACCCCTGTGCTGAGTGCTAAGTGAAACCAGGTAGGTATTTTAAGTTAGTGCTATAATGAAACCGCGGTAAGCAGGGGTTGCCTGTACAGAAATGGTAAGCTGTGTTCACGTTCATTCTTTGGATGCCTGTATGTCTGTTTTAAGCATAATTACAATTTTATCATTTCTTAACATATGACTTGCAATAGACAGTACGGTGCTTGTTAAGATTGTATGTTTCTCTCCTGACAATACTATTCACATATCTGAGTAGTAATGCCCCATGCTCTCCTCTGGGAGTCTGCGCAGCAGCAGGGAGCCAACCCCTCCCTGCCAATAGCTCCAAGACAAGCTGCCTGGGGCTTCTTTCTGCTCCCTGGCCCTGGGCCCCAAGCCCTATGTACCACCCAGGCTTCAGTCTCTCTCCTGCTCCCCCCCTCTCCCCCACCAGGCTTACCTGCAGGAGCTGCTCTCCCGGCTGTCTGGCTGCCATGTGCATGTGTACACGCACACATGCACATGGCGCTCCTGCCTGATTGCCCACCTCCCACTCCCCCCAGGCCCTTGCAGGCTGGAACTCTGCTTGCCTGCAAGGGGAAACCTACCGTTTCCCACATTTTTGTCCTTTAAAGGAGAAAATCCAGGGTTTTTCTCCTTAAAATGAGAACATCTGGGTTTTACCACATCTTTCCATGGTGAACAGAAGACCTGGATTCTTGTTGATCAGCCAGGGAGGTCACATTGTGTATGTGAGCTGAACCCCAGCCCCCCAAAAATGGTTACATTTCAAAGCGGGAAGACTTTAGCTGGAACGAGTCTAACAGAGATGAACATTTATCACACTTGAAGAGAATAAAGTTGGCTGAGTTAGACGGCAGAAGTTGGGTAGTCCAAGCTGAGAAACAAGCTTGCAGGACTTCTCTAACACAGGACTGTCCAACATGCCTGCTTGGCCACCACTGCTGCCACTGCTCTGGAAGCATGGGGCTCTGGGTTTCCCTGATCTCTTCTGGCTTCTGGTTCCTGTCCTATTCCTGGGAGTAGGGCACTAGGGTGGGAGGAGGTGCTAGGGAGGGATCTGTGCTGTCCACACTGCATATAGCCAGGTGGAGAGGAGCTGGGCTGCATGGCCAGGCTGAGTGGCAGCTTCCAGGTGAGGCCATGCAGTGGACAGCCTGGGGACTTATGGCCCCCCACCACGCAGAAGGTTGAACAGCCCTGCTGTAACAGGAGAAGTTGCTCGAGACAAATCTGTGGTCAGAGGTAAAAGCCACATCTTAGTGGGAAATGCAGGGTATGATCATAACAGTTAATTCTTTCTGTCTGTTTCAACATATAGTTGCATGTCTTTAGTGAGTTGTTTTGTAGATCTTTCTGCTACTTCTTTTTTCATATTGATTGTCAGTGTGATTTCAGAGCAGCTGACAACTACAGGCATGTTACTCCTGTAATAAAAATAATGGGGGCCTCTAGTATTTTCTGCAATCCAGTAAGCGTATGATCCATAAGCTTGCAACACTTTTTCTGATGGAGCTGCTATGTCCTGGATCAAGGCAGGCAGAATTACAGTTTACTGAACTAGTAAGTTAGCCCAGAGCCAAACTATAATTTGTAATCAGTGGATAAGTAGCAAAACAGTGGAAAGAGGCATCCCAGGAGTGTAACCCCACCCTGGTTTGTGATGCTTAGCTAAAGAGACCTTGTTTCAAAGATTTACTTTGTGCCCCCTGAAAGTGGAAAGGAAGTTGTGGGAGTCATCTGGCTCCAGGAAGATGGAGAAATGGAGTAAAGACGCACATTGTTCCTCAAGCTGATCGTTATAAGTAAATGGTGTGTTCCAGGAGCCATGATGAGAAGAGTCTCTGGAGGTTGCACAGGGATAATACAAAAACTGCTTTAGCTCAGTTTCAAGACATTTATGGTTATCTTGAGCAAGGTAGAGAACACTCACCCAGATTATTTTCAAACAACCAGTTTTGCTCCTGCTTTAGCTGAAAGGATATATATACAAGTCACCTTGAGGTGTGAGCGTTTGATTAGTGCCATTTGTTGTGCACATTGTTTTGAGAAATAATATTTGTGTGTTTATTATATCCTTGGCTTGCCAGTCTGATTTCTTGCCTTAGCGATATACTATGCACTGGTCCTATCTGATCAACATGCTTGTGGTAAGATCTTTTACCCTTTGAGTTTGTGTAGAGAGTGCTATGTTAGTCTGAAGTCAGGCAGAAAGCAGGGGATCGTGGCATTTTAAATAGTAACTAGCTCAGAGAAGCATGAGGTTTCGTAGGAAACACCTACCTACTTCATATACTGCTATGAACGGACTTGCAGAGAGCAGGGCACCAAATAAAAAGGAATGAAGTAATTTAAATATAAAGGATAGGGAAAGTGGAGGAAAGATTTAGAGGAGGAGGCACTCCTGAGAGAAACAAAGGTGGATTGAAGAGATCCAAAGGGATAAACAAAGCAGTTAATTTATTGAGAGACACAAGGGTTATTAAAGCTAGTCCAGGTAATGGGATAAGAATCCAGAGTCTCTGTTGAGCCTCTTAACACAATCCAGGCTGTGAATGACTTCTTGTTCCATAATTTAATGCTTAAGTTGATTTTTTAGAAGTTTTGTTGGCTAAGAACAGCCACTCTGATGTCAGTGATGAAATGTCCAGGGAGGCTGAAGTGTTTTGTCATAGGCTTTTGTGATTTATATAGATTATATATATTTTATATGCATGTTTATACATTACATTAAAGGCATAATCATTAGGGGTGTGCAAAGTGGGCCCTATTCAATTTGGATTCGGCCTGAATCAGGGACAGTGATTTGATTCATTGATTCGGATCACTGTCTCCAATTCGATTCAGCCGAATCCCAATCTGAAGATTCAATGCCGATTTGGACAATCAGCAATTTGGACATAGACACAGCTTTAAATGTTTTTTCCACATACCCTGAGGTACCAGCACAGCTTGTGAGCGATGCTGCGGCGCATGGAGCGTCCCTCAGGAGCATGGGGGGGGGGGCGGCCCTCCATGTGCTCAGCAGTGAATCTGGAAGTAGACTGGAAGTACCTTAGGTCCACTTCCAGGTGTACCAGGGAGCATGCTGGGCCCCACCCCCCCGCACCTCCCCAGGTCGGCAATTAGCCACAGGGAGACTCTGGGTGCCTCCCCCGACCCAGGAGGTACAAGTTGCCAAGCCAGGAGGGAGGGGGGCCCCCCAAGCACACTCCTTGTCAGACCAAGAAGTGGACTGGAATAGCTTCTGGTCCACTTCTAGGTCTGCTGCCGAATGCGCTGGGGAGCCCATTGTGCTTCTATGGGATGCTCCATGCACCCCAGCATGATAGCATTCATGAGCCCTTGCTACCTAGAGGTATGTAGAAAAAACATTTAAAGCTGTCTCTATGTCTGAACCTCTGAATTTCTCCGAATTGATTCGGAGGGTTCCCATTTGATTCGGAGAGATTTAAGGGTCCTTTGAGTCGATTCGGAGATTCAGCCATCAAATCTGGCTGAATCTCCACTGAATTGAATCAGGGACTGAAGCTTCACACAGCTCTAATCATCATTGGGTTCTGTTAGAGACCCCAACCCAGTGCCTCCATTTTTTAAAAAGGTTTTAGCCTTTTTACCAGTATCTATTTTTAATCTGGTTGTGCTATGCAAGACAGAATTTTTCTTTCCAAGGCTCTTGATAAAACAAATTTTAATTTTTTTTGATGACCCAAGGAATTTTCCTTATACTTGTTTTAGAACAACAAATTATAAATGTTATTAGTTTCATCTCTGTTACAAAGGTATTTTTAAATCCCTGTTAAATTCAAGTGTGTGTGCATACATGTGTGCATGTGCATTTTCTAACTTACATCAGTTGTGCCCTTTAAAATGTACTGTGTTGTGCATCTTCAGATACCAATGCTTGAAAGACAGTGAAAGTTTTACTGAGAGGAGGAAGATGAAATGCAATGAAAAGTCTGTGCTCTGAGCATTATGTTGCTCAATTCTGCCACCTTGTGGCCTCTTCATCTAATTATAAACTGAGGGTTTGCCTTCTCCATTTGTTGGAATGTAACATGGGTTATCAGCAGGGATCCTGGCTTTCTCTATTTAAAAAACTCAAAATTATCTGATAAACCCCCCAAATTCTCTGATTTAAAAAGCCAAAATCCTCATTTTCCCATGAGATATACACACATACATATATATATATATATATATATACACACATACATATATATATATATATCTCATGGGAAACTGCCAGCCTGCGAAGGGAAACCCACTGTTCCAGGGGGTGGGGGGTTCCTTTAAAGGAGAAGAGCCGTGTTTTTCTCCTTTAAAGGAGAAGAGCCGCATTTTCCCATGACAAATGGAAAACTCAGATCCCTGGTTATCACACTAGGTATGTATTACCTGAAAACCAAGCAGACAGAACATGATTGATATTTAAATGTTTTGTGGATATTCCTTAATACTTGACAAACTCCATTTAAGCAAACCACTTAAGCAAAGGGATAAATCCAGTCTTAATCATCAAAACACAGGGGAAGTCTCTGGGTCTTAAGCCTGTATGTATGCAATTTGATGAAAAGAATTTGACTTACGCCCATGTTGACTACTCTACTGAATTGGAGCCTAAAAAAAAAGGGTCTCAAGTGAAGTGGTATTGGATATGAAGTCCATTCATCCAGCTTCTTAAATGTAGTGTTGTGTAGGGGTGGAGAATTGGGTACATTAATAGTTATTAAAAATAATGCAAGAAACTATCTTGTATCATTGAAGCAGCCTAGAGGGTAGATATATGTGACCAGAGGGAAGAGAATGAGAAACACCTTCAGGCTCCAAGAGATAGATACTGTCCTATGATCCAATCTGCCACTGTAGCCAGCAGAGCTCTCCTGGCCCCATGCACATCAAGACTGGCCCCCTTGCCAGCCCCTGGGCTAACACCCGGGGGAGCCTGAAGCTCCCCTTGGCTGCTGTAGTGGGGGCAGAACAGGGCAGGAGCAGCCCTGAACTGGGCTGCTCCCATTGGGAGCAAATCTGCTCCTAACAGGGTACACATGTAGAAGTGCTCTCAGGGAAGGTTTACCACACAGTAAGCCTACTGCAAATTAATAGCCTATGTAGATCTGCCCTATGAGTCTCTACCCATTTTATATTACTACTATTAGGCATACATGTTGAAGGTCCTGGTGACCTCTCATGCACCAGGATCACCATGATCCAGAAGGATTAACGTTTGCCTATTATTTCTACTGCTATTAAATGCAAAGTACAGTAAGACAACTTCAGGAGACCCGGAGAGGGGTCTTACTGTGGCAACATTTAAATGATTAATTTCCTCAAAGTTCACAATTCCATATGTAAAACAGATTTGATTTTTCAGGTAATGCTGAGTTCAGCTCAAAATGTACATAAAATAGATTCAGATAAATCAACTAGTATACACCTGGCTAGGAATATAGGGTTTCAAAGATTGGACCCATTCCTTTTTAGTCAAAGAAGAGAGCTGGTCATTCAAGGAACATGGAATTAGTAAAACCAAAGGACCGTTCCATTATGGTTCTGTGGGAGGCATTTAAGTAATATGTTAGAGGAGTACCCATTACATATGTAGAAGAGCAGTTGATCTTGGAGGGGGGAAAAAGATAAATCTCTTAATTTCTAAGAACTAAAAGGTTAGGCTAATTAACTTGACTATTATGTCAAAATGAGACCAAGTAACAACTTGGAAGCAAAACTAGCCATTTCTTGTAGAAAATGTGTCATTTCTCTAATTTTTTGACAGTTATACCTGGAATTATAGTAGAAGAAAATTAAAATGTGCCTTTATAGGCAATCCATTTTTTAAATTCTGTAAACATCATGTTCATTACAGACCGATAAGGCCAGATTTTCAACTAGTGGAAAGTGACATCATTCTATTTAAATTCCTGAAGGCATTTTCTCCCTTTGAGCAGCAAAAAGCATGTGTGTCTTGTAACCTCATCTGTTTGCTTTAGTCACCAGTCTGCTTGCACTAGCTATCAGAAATTTTAACAAAAGAATAAATGGTTTAAATGCATAGAACTGCTCTTTCCAGAGATGACCTCAGCTTTGTTTCAGAGAAACATGCAATTTCCATTCAGTGTCTCTAAGAAATTTCAGAACACTATGGCCATGATTCAGCAACATTTCAGAACATACTTAGACTCAGAAAGTATTGTTTGTACCAAAACAAAACAAGCACAGTAATCATTGGTATGCTTGAAAATTAAAATTCATTAAAACTGTTCCCCCATTGTACACATCTTTTCAAAAACAAGTATATAACATACTGAATTGCAGATGTTGACCAAATTAGGATCATTTCCTTGTTTTAGTGCTGTTAGTGTAATCAATGCTGATGTATTACTTAAGGCTGTTTTGTTTATCAGGTCATGTAACCCTTTTTATTGCTCATCTGCCCCTCTGTTCCTGTTAACACATACCCCAGAAACTTGAATTGACTTCTGTTAACCCACCCCTTAAATGATACGGTATACTCCTGTCTTGGTGGCCAACAAACCTATCATTCTGCAATGAATTTTAATCAGACAGATTTTATGTTTTTTTTGTAATTAGGAAAATGCTCAGACAGTCAGAGAGGTGGAGGTAGATAAAGTAACAATGTTGGAAAGAAAGCAAGTGGAAGCAATCAAGAAGCTCTGGGAAGACCCAGGAATCCAAGAGTGCTATGACAGACGGAGAGAATACCAGCTCTCTGATTCTGCTAAATAGTAAGTACCTTGTCTTAGCACACCATCAGTGCAAGGTTCTCTCAGAGCACGGTGGCCTCATTCTGATCTTGTATTTACCCCTAGACATCTCTTGACATGGAAATCTCACTCAACTTCCACATTCTGAGATTAAGTGAAATAAATCTTTGAAGGAGGTTTTTTCTTTTCTTTTTATTTAAGCTTTTAAATTTCTCTCTGTCTGCACACTGAAATCATTAGCTGGCTATCTCCCCCCCCAGTGCTGAGGTCAATATAGCTGGCATGTAGCTAACTTTGTCTTTGGGGAGAGTTTGAAAACAGCTGCACCAGTCTTCATAGACAAGATTCAGCTTCTAAATTCCATAAAGTAGTTGTAAAATATGTAAATCTTGGTGTACAAATTAGTCACCTCTGAAAGTTCTCTAACTAATTTTGAAACCCATTTTCTTTTGTCCAGCAAGGCACAAATTAGTTCTGAGGTCACAGAACTAATCTGACACTGCTCCTCAGGGGAGAGATACAATGTCTTCACTTTCACAGTTTGTGCTAAACAGGTCTTCTAGAAGATGAACTGGTTAATATTTTGTAAGCAGGAAGTTCTGTATATTCTGGTGACCTCTTTTAGTTAAGACTTCTTTCAGTAGGATGGTGGGGGGAGGGTAAATTTAGTATGTTGCATATATTAGGTATGAGGCATTGTTTCTGCAAGGGATGTTTTCTGCTTCAAGCAAGAATAGTTGGAAATGTCTTGCTTTCTGTATTTCACACCAGGATTCTGGCTGGTCTGCTGTTTCCGTCTAGCGGTGAGAAGAGAGAATGCAGGCATCACTAATCCTTTGCATCGGTGGTCTCTTGTGATTTCCTCCTGTAATATTTATCTAAGCAAAAGAATGTGGTTCTCGGACATAAATCACGTGACATGAAAATTTAAATCGGATCTTTAGCATAAACACATTAAGAAAGGAAAAAGAAAATATTTACTTATTTCCTTTATCTATTAATATAAATTTAATTCTGTCATAATTAATGGAAAACAGCCAGTAGTTCACCTTAACATCAGAAAAATAAGAACATTTCTATCTACTATATAATGGAAAATGCAACATATTTGCAGATGCAGCCTTTTTAAACATGTTTGTGTAAATCTAAAATACAGAGAATGAGGAAGCAGAGAGGTGGGGGGTGCTACATGTTCAAGCTTGGTATGTACTCACATACCGTAAGAATATGTTACCTAAATAGGTGGAATTTTATTTTTTTTCTTTTGTCTCCAGAAAAGCTTGTTAGTGACAAATGTGTTATGTGTAATGAAGATGTTGCATAAACAAAAACAAACTTAATTGTTATTCTTTATCGTTGTGTTTTGAGTGCCTGTTAATTGTCTGAAAAATGAGATTAGTGATCACATTCAACTGAAGCAATATGTTGCGGCAGTCCCACTGCAATAAGTTCATTTAGATATGAGGAAATGGATCGTGAGAGTCAGGCTAAAACATCCATGGAAATTTCAGTTTTAAAACGTCGTGGGAAAGTTGGTAACATAAGAAATACTGGTAATGATGAATATATTTGTACATACTAAGCTTTTTTTGCAGATATCTAGAACCTGTACCAATTCCTTCTTCTGTATACGTTCTATGATTTGTTTTTCAAGAGGCATTTTATGTAAATTGTTAGGGTTATTCCTCAGATTATTGGAGTTAAACATGCAATCTGATTAAACAGAAGTTCAGGTGTGGCTGCATACTTACTCTGATTGTTGTATGTGCATCTAACTTTGCAGTTACCTCACCGACATTGATCGTATTGCTATGCCATCATTTGTGCCAACTCAGCAAGATGTTCTTCGTGTCAGAGTGCCAACCACTGGAATTATTGAGTACCCTTTTGATTTAGAAAACATCATTTTTAGGTAACATTGCCTGCACTGTATTTTCTCTTGTATTGTCACATAGCTTTCTGCTGAGATTCCTGATATAAGAGATTATTGACCTTTGTATTCAGAACAGGATTAGTTTAAGTTTCTGGCACTTCAATAATTGAATTTAGTTTCCAGATATAACTTTGCAGAGGATAATTGATTTTTTTTGGAAGCCACTTTCTAATTTTTCTAGAGAAAGCTTTTAGAAACCATTCCCTTTTGAGAGAGTTGATTTTTTTTCTAAATTGCCTCATTATACCCTAACACAGGGTTCAGTAACCTATAGCCCATTGGCTAGATCCAGCTTGTGAAGCTTTGATTGAAGGAGGGAGGGCAATGATTTAAAGGAGCCATGTAAAAGCAATGACTTAAAGCCTTGGCAACATTGTGGGCATTGCGTGGTGAGGGTTAAAAAAACAGCAAAATAAAGTATTAGCATATACACAAAACATAATACCTTTATCTAAATAATAAAAATATTATTTTTGCTAGAGCTCACAAAGCAATATAGTAGGCAAAAAAGCATTCCTTCATACCTGCTGGGTGAAGGAAGATTGAAAGAATGGGGACTGATTAAATTAAAGCTCAGAAAACAAGACACCAATGACCGAAGTATACAATGTAATAAAATTGTATAGAATAGATGATCATTCAGGCACTTCTGTTTGTCTTCTCATTCAGGAGAGAGTGTAGGAGCAAGACAAAATTCAGTGGAATCAAAAGGCAATAGCTTAAAACTAGTAAAAGCATACATATATACAGTGAATAATTAAACGGGATCTCATTGCCACAGTATACAATTGAGACCAAAAGTTTATTAGGTTTCAAAGATACTTTGTAAAATGGGATCATGCATAGTTAGACAGAAAAATAAATTGTAAGACTTTAAGAATTAGTGCACTTTTCTGTGAGCTAACCTGGTGCTAGCCAATGTTAGAAATACAACATGTGACTAGATGGGATTGCAGATATAAAACTAAGTGACAGGTCTTAAAGTACCTATGTAGAATTCACCCCAACATCAACACGTGCCTTTCTACTAATTGTTGGCACTGGATTTATGATCCAGTCCTGATGACTCTTCATTTTTGAGTACCATTGATTGGTTTCCCAGAATCATATTGTCCACATTTTCTCCTGTCAGCATATCCCTTTGTTTCTCAAACATATCAGATGCATACATCTTAATTTGGTCATTTACTGGTACCTTAATTTGGGCATCCCTGGCCTCCTAATTTGGTCAGTCCAAAACCAGAAATCCCAAGGGCTATGCAGCTGGTCACTGCGACCTGATGCTAATAATGCAGGTTCCTTATTTTTGTTGTGGAACACTGTTTGTATGTCTGCAATTTCCCAGGATGTATGCGCCTGTCTGCTAGGTTTGCACTCAGCAGGCGCATCTACACGAGACACTAACTGCACAGTAGTGTGCCAGGCAAAAAGCATGCTAATATGCTAGTGTGTAGTAGTATTAGGCTACTGTGCAGTGTTATTAAGCTACTGTGTGGTAAGAGTCACTAAAAACCCATGTGCTGGTACTACTGCACAGTAGTGTGAGTTACTATCTATTAATTTAGTACTTGGTTAACCAAGTACTAAAAACTTAAGGCATGGTATCTGTGGCACATTAATGAACATGTAAATGTGCCCACTGTCTGCTAACAGGCTGAGAATGTGAAACTTTGTTACAAAGAGACTTTTAGAAACCAAATAACTGCTGCCATTCCCCTGGACCATTGTTCTAATGCAATATTTACTTTACCTACAAGCCAATTCCTAAAAAATGTTTAAGTATCATTTTCTAGCCATCACCAATAGCCCCTCAAACATACACTGACTCAACTCCACAAGAAACTCCTTGTCATTTCCAACAAGAGAATCAAGCATGCTGCACATGAAATTCATGACAAATTTAAAACACTACCAGTGTAGTTTTTCATATACAGCCAAAGTTCAAGACTTTCACTAAATATATGTCCATAACAAAGATATATTAGTCTAGCTGAAGTGAAAGGGAGGGTGTGTGTGTGTACACACAATATGCCTGAGGGTTCTCTATCAGAACTGAAAGGGAGTTTGATGCTGAGCTGACGAGTAAGTGAGCCAGTTCAGTTTTTATGTTATTTGTGCTTGGTAGTATGGGTTTAACTGGCAGTTTCCTTGATTTGAAGTGATTGTTTAGAGATGAAATGCACTTGAGTAGCTGAGTATTACCTCAATAATAGAATTAGATAGTCAGATATGGAAAGTGAATATATATTTCAATTGTGCTGTTGCTTTGATATGGAAGAAACCTGCACAATCCTATATTTGGACAGACCTTTGGAACTTGGGCATATCAGGGTGGCCATGCTGAACTATAGTGCAATTTGTAGTCCTTCCATAGGTAAATTAATTTAATGCATCTTTCACAGAATGAAGTAATTTGTGAATAGCTCATTTGCACTCTGAGAGGCTCCCCCTTAAAGGGTCCCCTGTGCACATAACACATAGACATATTAAATAATGGCATTGAAACAACCCTTGTGCTGGTTTTCTGTTTAACAGGATGGTAGATGTCGGTGGCCAGAGGTCTGAAAGGAGAAAGTGGATTCACTGCTTTGAAAGTGTTACTTCCATCATTTTCTTAGTTGCATTAAGTGAATATGACCAGGTCTTGGCTGAATGCGACAATGAGGTAAGGAATGAGGGTAACTAGCAGAAGGACCAAAAAAAAAAAAAATCTTGTTTTTTCTTTAAAAATAAAATGTTTATAAATGCACACCCTATGATTAGTTTACCCCAAGGAACAGGTAATACAGAACTGTTAATTGAAAGGTTAATTTAAACAATAATGGCAGCCCAAAAGAAAAATAAGTTAGGTCTCTTTATGCTGCCTGCAGCTATCAACTGCAAACTCCTTAAAACCCCAGCTCTTTAAGGGCTTGCTGAGCACCCTCTAACTTCTACAGGAACGCATATGAGGACCATCATTGGAACGAGACAGTATTTTCCCATATGCATACTCCATAACCTGCCTTCTACCTGCATTCTTGGGGTCTATGATTGAGAGGAAACTGAGGCGCAATAGGTATATGCACTTTTAAGTCCTTAGCATGTAGAGTGACAGGATATAAAACTTCACCATTGGGTTCAGAAACCAAAAGTTCCTGAGCTTGGGCACATGAGGGTACATGTACCCACAGGGGAAAGTGCCTGTGGATAACAGACCACAAAGAATTACAGTAACTGAAAGGTAGAGGACTTCTTTTTCCTTCCATCAGTTCTGGATTTCTGCTTTTTAACATTATTGAATATCCCTTTTGATCTTGTGTAATGAAAGAAGGTAGGGAGAAGAGTAACTGCTATTTAGTGCACTTCTATCACATACTCCCTATTCACCATCTTCTCTCAGCTTTTGTATATTTTTTCTATGCTTGTAAGAGTAAAAACCATTACCTTTTGACTTCACTATAATATTTTCAGGGTTTCCCCATCTCATCCCTGATGCATTCTGCCATGTTTTGCTTTCTTGACCACCAGAAAATATTAAACAATCCTCTGTAGAACTGTCCACAATCAAGTGCTTGAATGCTCAAGTGACTTCTTCTAATATGTACTACCTTGAATTTTATTCTGCATGTAGTTATGCTGCCCATTGCACTTATTTTCCAGCAGGCCTTATTCAAAGTCCACTGAGAACATAAGCATAAAATACTGAGAAAAGCAGTTTATGTTTTTTGCTATAATTTTGCTGAATGGAAACAACCTGGAAAGATAATCTGAAAACACTGATTTTAAGAGAACTCCATTGGAGGCTGATGGTTGAGGTGTGAGTGTTTTGACTCTGAAACAGAATCATTTCAAGAGTATTACCACATATATGCTAATATTCAAATTCTGCTTGTAGAATCGAATGGAAGAAAGCAAGGCCTTATTTAAAACTATCATCACATATCCCTGGTTTCTGAACTCTTCAGTCATTTTGTTCTTAAACAAAAAAGATCTTTTAGAAGAGAAAATCATGTACTCCCATCTAATCAGCTATTTCCCAGAATACACAGGTAAGCATTTATTCCAGACTATATAAAGTTAGCATTGTCATCAGCAATTAACAAACTGATTTGGAACTAAGGGTGGAATTCTGTTTTCCAGTTATCTACCTGGCCATTTTTGGCCCTTATTTTATGCAGGGGTTACACTCTGCACACACAGACTGAGAATGCATAGCAGGGTTGCACACTGGTCCGGCATGTACATGGATATGTATGGGTGTATTTGAGCTTATGTCCTGAAAAAACGGTGCCTGTGTAATTAAGCTACTTGCCTTGTAAGCAGATGTGGGTTCTAGGCCAGAGCACTTGCACAGGAATTTTGATATCTGGGTTTGAGGCCTCTCTCAGATTGTAAGGCTGGAAGGGGCCTTGGAAGATCATCAGGTCCCCGTCTTGTGTAGATATGCCCAGTGTGTGTTACTAGAGTCCACTGCATTATAGAAGCAGTTTGTGGTGCCTCATAGGAGTCCATGAAGCTGCAGCAGTCTTCCTGCACACTGTAAATTGTAAGATTGACACCTGGGTCTTGCAGCCAGTGCTGGAATGAAAGTACCAGAACACAAGAGACCCACTTTCATTTAGTCTGATCTGTGATCATAATAAACTTTATGTTCCTACTTTTTGAGCTGTATAGGCTTAGCTGTGGCATATCAGCACTATATATAGTGCTAGTCTAGCAACAAATATTATACCTTTTGAATGCTAAGGGGAAAAGTGTGTATTGTTTAGAGAGAAGAGGATTGTAGGAGAAACAGGGACAGAGGATTTTATATATCCTAAAAGTACCCACCATTTTTCTATTTGGAAGGAGGTATCGGGTGAGGTTCCCCAGAGTTCTGTCTTGGGTCCAATACTGTTTAATATCTTCATTAATGATTTAGGTGATAGGATCTAGTGCATACTTAGGAAATTTGTGGGTGATGCTAAGCTGGGTGGAGCTACATGTAGTCTGGAGAGTAGGGCTAGGATCCAGAATGACTTGGATGGACTTGAGAAATAGTCCATAATCAATCAGATGAGATTCAGCAAGGACAAGTGCAAGTCCTGCATATGGGAAGGAATAATTGCATGCACAAATACAGACTGGGGAATAAATGGCTAGGCTGCAGTACTACAGAGAAGGACCTGGGGGTTACAGTAGACTATAAATTGAGTATGAGCGAACAGTGTGCTCTTGGGGGGAAAAAAAAGGCCAACAGCAGACTGGGTTGTATTAATAAGAACATCACTTGAAAATTGAAGAAAGTGATTCTTCCACTCTGTTCAGCCCTGGTGAGGCCTTGCTTGGAATACTGTGTCCAGTTTGGGGTCCCACACTTCAAGATGGATGTGGACAGCTTGAAGAGTCTGGAGCAGCAGGGCTGGGAGATGAGACTTATGAGGAAAAGCTGAAAGAACTAGTCTATTTAGTCTAGAGAAAACTGAGGCAGGCAATTATAGAGGCTGGAGATGGGCTTTTTCTCTATGGCTGTACGGGGCAGGACTTGCAGCAATGGCCTCAAGCTATAGCAGGAGAAATTTATGTTGGAGATTAGGGGGAAATGTTCTGACTATAAGGGTGGCCAAGGATTGCAATAGGCTACTTAGAGAAATTGTGGGTTTCCATCTTTGTAAGTTTGCTAGAGCAGGTCAGCCAGATATTTGGGTTGGGTGGTTTAGTCAGGGATTATTCTGCCTGGAGCAGGGAGCTGAACTAAATGACTTTCTGAGGACCCTTCCAGCTCTACTTTCCTATGATCCAGCAAGCCTATATTTTCTTGCTAAACATAGTATATTTACATTTTTGCTCCATCTTTTTTGCTTTCTCTTAATTTCTAGACATTCATAATAATTAAGTAAAAGGGAAATTCAAACACACCACCAGCTTAATGTATGCTAACTTAATGTATAAATAAGCAAACCCACAACATTTGTAATCCCAAAAAGTATTACCCACCTGAACTGATGAGTTGACGATGGGGTTAGGCCAGCAGTTTTGTTATATCTGTCTCTGTGGATGGATCTACACGTGCACACCAATTATTGTGCAGTAGACTAATCTAATGTGTATTAAAGCATCACAGTCTATACGTGTGTGTCAATTACTGTGCAGTAGATTAATGTAAAACGCCATTTGCTAGTACCGACAGACACAGGTACTAGTTAATGGTGCTTCACATTAGTGCACCTGAACGCATGTGTACGTGCTGACCCAGGAGCAAATTGTTCCCAGTCATCCCAGGTAGTAGGGGGTCACAATTGCTGCTTGGTTTAGGGGAGAGGCAGGAGCTGGCCTCAGCTTTGGGGGCAGCTCCAAGTGACATGGAGCTCGGGGCATAGCCCCATGCTCTGGGCACCTGGGGAAGGGGGGAAAGCAAGCTGGCCCCGGTTCAAAGCCACTTGGATCTGCCCCTGGAGCTGGGGACAGCTCCTGTCCCACTCCCCAGAGCTTGGGCCTAGCCCTGGTCTTCTTGCCACTTGCAGCTGCCTCCAGAGTCAGCTCCTGCCGTATCCACCAGGGCTCAGGGTACCCAGAGCTGGGGCCAGCTCACCTCCCTGACTCGACAGAGGCCAGCCCAGGCCTGACCCCCCATGCCCTCTGCCAGCCACAGAGTGATGTCTGTGCCTCTTGCCATCCCAAGACTGGCCCCCAGGCAGCTGTGGCTGAAGCCTGGGGCTCCCTCTGGCTGCTGCAGGGGGCAGAGCAGGGTAGTAGCAGCCCTGGACTAGGCTGCTCCTGTTGGGCTCAGTTTGCTCCCGCCCTGCGTGTACATGTAGACATGCACCTGGGCAGTTTAATGAGCCTGAATTTTCTGCACAGAAAATTCATGTGCATTAATTGCATGTAGACACAATCTGTTGTATCAAAGCTAATATATTGACAATCATATCATATTAAATGCTAAATCTAAAGTTAGAAAATAATGCTGTAGTTAGTAACAGCTAGTAATGTCCTTCTTGACCAAATAAAATGTAATGATGCAGTCTTCAGAAAGCTATAAACTACACAAAATAGGTGAAGCCAAGCAGTATGTCACACCATTTCATTATGCAGTAAGTTTTCAAGTATTATTAGAATCTTGTACAATGGCAGCTTTAAAAATATATGT
Source organism: Alligator mississippiensis (assembly GCF_030867095.1). Lineage (NCBI taxonomy): Eukaryota > Metazoa > Chordata > Crocodylia > Alligatoridae > Alligator > Alligator mississippiensis. The sequence continues at coordinate 199,224,330 of NC_081826.1, read as the reverse complement.
ATACCATATACCCAAGCTAGCTTGTAGAAGCAATTTTGATAGAGCAATTTACTGTTGAAAGAAAGTTATCCCACAAATAATTCGAAAGTTGCAAAGGTAATGTTATTTCTAAGTGTCGTAACAAGTTCAGTCCCATAAGTATAACACTGTGTGTGATACCAGAAGAAAATGCCTTTGTTTTTAACGTATCGTAATTGCTTGGTACTTGACTAATAAGTTTTATGACTACATTGTGTTTTCTGTCCTTTACAAATATTATACTTTTGTACCTCTAAATAGGACCTAAGCAAGATGTCAAAGCTGCCAGAGACTTCATTTTGAAGCTATATCAGGATCAGAATCCAGACAAAGAGAAAGTAATCTACTCCCATTTTACTTGTGCCACAGACACGGAGAATATACGCTTTGTCTTTGCAGCTGTCAAGGATACCATCCTACAGTTAAACCTGAGGGAGTTCAACCTAGTGTAAAGAAAAAACACTGCTTAGGATCAAGAGAGTAATTTATCCAGATAGCGTAGCTCATTAAAAAACAAATTGTTTGCAGACTTTAACAATCGCTACAAAAGACCAAGTAATGCAGGTGCATAGATGGCTGTTGTCCTCTGAAATAGCGTACTTACAGAAATGGAGGCTTTTCTGTACATTTGTTGACGTTGAAATGTTTACGGAAACTAATGGATTAGTAGAACTTTAAGGAAAAAGGTCCAAATTTGATGGATTTTTTAAAAACTATATATTTTAAAAATTGTTTTAATTTCTCCTCTTGATTTTGGTTTTGAGATTTTTTTGGTGAAAACTATGGTTTTAAGGGTATTTAAGAAAAGATATTTTGTAGAATTATATATAAGTCTATTTCCCATCTACCTGGCATTTTTTTAGACTTTTTAAAATGCATTTGATAACCATTTACAAACATGGTATAGATTTTAATCAGAGATGCCTTTATAAATTATGATAAAATAATAGTTTTAGGATGCTAGATACTTTAAGATTCTTCTTAAGTTAGACTGAACTATTAATATTTTTAATGAGTGTAAAGCTATGTGGTAATGTAATACTTCAGCATTTTTATTAGAGGTATTTTTGCTAGGCTGAATTGCCAAGCATGTTAAGACTGTCTTTGAAACGTTACAGAAGATTAGTTATTGGTGTCCATGAGGCAATATTGCACATGAGTCAAAAGTTTAATTATGAAGCACGTTGATGACCTCTGCAAACATGACAGGGTAACCCCTGAACCCAGTGGATATCCCATGTAATTTACTTATCAGATCATCGTGGCTCACAAAGGGAATTATGGATGCTTTTTCTTGGAGAACTTTTAGGTTCTACTATTATCTATCCCAGGACCCTCTATCACAGGAAAAATAGGGTGCTACTGAGGAACAGAGAGTGGTGTACTTCTTACCAGTACCTAAAGTTTTGCTCAATCTAGTACTCAGGTTTAACAGTTAAGTGCAGGGATGTTCCTTACCCACACATGACTACTTTTCAGAAGAAATTCATATAAGGAGATCATTCCCATCATATTATGCAGCCATGAGAGAATTACTTAAAGATTGCATCAAATATAGCTGTACCAATGCCTCACACTGTTTTAGGAATGTAGGGACTTCCTGGATAATTGATTTAACCTTCTACAATATAACCCCTTCCACACACCACAGCCACAAAGCACCCTATAACAAAACCCTATGATCTGTAGTACCAAGTAGCCCTAGATAATGATTCAAAGGAAAAAAAGGGGGCCCTCCACTAATGGAAGGGAATTAGTTAAGTAAAGTATGCCTTGATGACTAAGAATGGGACTGTGGCTCTAGGGATAGAAACCTGACTCAAAGTGCTAATTCAAATAACTAGCATGACTTTACTTTCACACCCAAGCCCATAGAATCTAGACTGAAGCACATCTTCAAAAAACAAATGCATCTCAAGATGCCTAGGATTTTGAAATCCTTTTGTCCCAATACAATACAGTCCTAACACGCAACCTGCCTTGAGCAGTAGGAACCCATGTCTTATCAAGAAACGACTTTCCTCAGTTTTCACCTCTGCCTCTAAATACTGCACACATTGTCAGTGAAGTCAAAAGACCCTATGCCACTAGAAAATGCCCACGTATGCAGACAAGCCCATATCATGATCAGGATGTCTTTAAAATCCGTCATGGGTATGCCATAAGCCCCATTGCTCATGTTCTACTCTTCCAAATACACATTTATACTATCATGCTGTCCCTTCTATAACCCTATGAAGCTGTCTTGTAACAACTCAGACTTCTTGTCCCCACTATTTTATTCACAATGGGCAGCTCCTCTCCTCTACTTGTTAGAAACCTTTGTTTAATTTTCCAATTTAAAAGGTATTCATTACAGGTACTCCTCACTTAACGACCTACCTGTTTAACGACCGCGCGGACTTACGACCAGCTCTCCGAGCAGTTGGTATTATACGAAACGTATTGTGGAAACAGCAGCGCGGCGTCTCAAGCCAAGGCATGCAGTATCAAGGGGCGGCTCCTCGCTTATCGACCAATTCGCTTAACGACCTAGTCGCAGGAACGGAACTCGGTCGTTAAGTCAGGAGTGCCTGTACTGGCTTGCACCCACTAGATTTTGTGTCAATATGGTTCTTTAAGTTAAACAGCTCTTCTCCCTCTCTGTTATTCACTATCTGAACATGTTTATAAAAAGCATGCCATCTCTTCCCAATTGTCATTGGCTAAGCTAAGTAAGCTAAGCTTTTCTGAGCTCCTCTTATAAATTCTTACAGTCACCCTAATCTCCATGTGAGTGCTGAACGACCCAAATTCTAAGCCTTCCATTTTTTTAAAACAACATTTAGATATGCTATAATGTTGGGTATAAAAGCAAGTGATTTTTATGTACACAACATGCTTAAGTGGGAAGGTTATTAATGAGCTACCAGCTAGTTCAATTATAGGCGCGTCAAGAGGCAATTAAAAAAACCAATGCATAAAAATGTCATGTAATCAATACGTGGTAAATGTATATATGTATTTCTATACATAAGCAGAACTGTTTTCTTGTAAAATTTTCCTGTGTTTAATATGACAAATAATTGTTATACCTGAAAAATGTAAAAACAGAAAACTTAAAGTTTTGGTTCAATATGAAAATGTCATTGTGTCTACAAATTTCAGTTCTTTTTGCAAAAAATCCTTTCTGCGTTTTTCTCACCCACACCTCCAGCAGTGGAAATGATTTTGGTTTTACTTCTATAAAATGTTTTTCCATAAAAGGAGCCTTTATAAGGTGGATTTCCACTCATCATTGATTAAAGTCAGAAAAAAACTGCACCTCTCACTTTTTAGTCTCTGTACATAACGAGAGCAAGACAACTTCTTATCCTGACCAGTTCTTATTAATACAATGTCAGTTTAAGCATAGGTAAGGTCTAAACAAGCTTTTCATTTTCAGCAACAGGAGTATTTGGACGGGTCTCTCTCTCTCTTCCCCCCACTTACCGCAATGTGTGAACTACAAATCTGATTACACCATCCAGTATTAACAAGACCAATTTCCTGAATATGACTGGCCTTCATTCCGGTATAGGATGACCCAAGTCAACCCTTGATTGAAGTCAGAACCTGTTTTTGAGTGCAGGATGACCACATGCTGAATCCTCTAATGTCCACTATTAGTTGACCCCTAATAGTGCTCCTTCCCATGGGCCTCATCATGACTTTGTTTGGCTTCTGATTTAGTTCCCCACTTGATCATGATCTCGTGTCCCCTTTGAAGGCTGATCCTCACTCTAGGTTTAGGATGACCTCATGCTGATGGCATTAAATTCCACAGGAGTACCTCGCTCTGGGCACAAAGTCTATGCTCTAAAGTACTTGCTCCCTCCCTTCTGGAATCCACCCTTCCCAGCCAAGAAGTACCCATGTCCAATCCTCTCCAGAACTATTTATGCTCCTCCAGGCCCCTCCTCTCCTGGCTGGAATGCTCCACAGGAGCCCCAAGCTATCTCTTACACCAGTAGAGCAGGGAGCAAATGTTGGATGGTCTGAACTGTATGAACTATTTGACACCCTCCCCCTCCCCCCCAGATTAGTGCCCTTGTCTAGTCATGAACTCATATGACTCCCAGATTGAAAACTGAGTCTCATCCTGGGTTTAAGATTACCGTATTTAACCCCTTAATGATGAAGGGCTTTCCACTTTGGGTCTGGTCATGACAGCCTTTGACCATCTGCTTCAGATTGAGCCTCATTCTGGGTGTAGGATGATGTCAACACCTGGAAAGATCACGGAGCAAGTCTTCAAAGAATCTATTGTGAAATGCTTAGAGAACTGGTGGAAGGAAATGCAGCCAAAAGTAGTGTAAGATGGATACATAAATGGTTGGATCATCATGCTCAAATAGAAGTTGTCAATGGCTTGGGAGGGCATATCAAACCAGGCTCCCCAGGGGGCTGTAAGCAATCCAGTATTATTCAACATCTTTATTAATGATTTGATCAATTGGACTAGTACACGTTTAGCAAATATGAGGATGACACCAAGTTGGGTGGAATTGCAGATACTCCAGAGTAGGCCTGGGGTTTAGAATGGCATGGATAGGTTGGAGAAATTATGAGATTCAGCAAGGACAAGTGCAGAGTGTTGCACTTGGGGTAGAATAATTTAATGCACAAGTACAGACTGGAAAATGCATGGCTACGCTGCAGTCATGCAGAGAAGGACCTGAGGGGGTTAGAGGAGATCATAAGTTGAATATGGCCAATAGCATGCTCTCGTTGGAAAAAAAAAAGCCAAAGCATTTTGGGTTGTATAGACAGGAGTGTTACTTGCAAATGAAAAGGAAGTGATTATTTCATTCTATTCAGCACTGGTGAGGCCTTGTCTGGGAGTAGTGTGTCCAGTTTTGGACTCCACATTTCAAGAAGGGTGTGGACAGTTTGGAAAGAATCTAGAGCAGAGCAACACAAATGATTAGGGGCTTGGGAGACCAGATTTACAAGGAAAGACTGAAAGAACTAGGGTTATTTAGCCTGGAGAAAAGGAGACTAAGGATTTGACTACAGTCTTGAAATATCTGAAGAATGATTATAGAGAGAATGGAGATGGACTATTCTCTGTGGTTGTAGGTGAAGGACTAGGAGCAATGGCTGCAAGGTGCAGCAGCAGAAGAAATTCAGGTTGAAGATTAGGAAGAGTTTTCTGACTCTGGGGGTGGTCAAGCATTGGAACTGGCTACCTAGAGAAGATGTGGAATTTCCATCTTTGTAAGTTTGCTACAGCAGGTCAGACAGATACTTGGCTGGAATGGTTTAGTCAAGGATGATCCTATCTTGAGCAAAGGGTTGTCTTTCCAGCCCTACTTTAGTAGTTTCTAAGTTAAGATAATAGAAAAGTGTCAAATCCATTTAAGAAAATGTAAAAATACTAAGAGGACAGCAAATGAAAGTGAAAGCATGAAAAGAACTCTCCTGTTTATATATATAGCATCTAGTCCAGGAAAGTATCATTTTTAGACAGGTTAATTCTTAAGATTACATTCAATCTACAGCACCAGAAGTACAAGGCATCAAACTGTACCTGAGCTAGTACATGTGATCACATTAGGCCCTTTAAGCTTCTTTTTCTTTTGTTGTTTTCTGTGCTTAGACAAGGAAATCATGGGATTTCCTTGAAGGATCCATTGGTTCAATTATAAAGATTCTTGTGGGCCCTGGCAAGGTTTAATAGTCGTGAATCCAAATTCACCTCTTACATGGCAAGGCATTTACCAAAGGTGCAGAATTAAAACCAAATCCTTTTCCTATGGGAAAGGCCAGCATGTCATACTTCCTATGGAATGTTGAAAACGGAAATTCTCAGAGAGGTCTTACGATCTACAAAGTTCCATAGTGTTTGCCAACGTTATTCTCTTGTGCAAACCAATGCTATTTCTTTAGCTCTGGATCTGGAATGGAGGTAGGTGGAAAAAGCTGGGGTTCGAACCATTTGAAAAGCAAATTAAATTTTTGTTGAGCCCCCCCCCATTTTATTAAAATGATAAATTTCCCTTTCCTTAAGTTGAGGAAGTTTCAAGGAAGGCTAAAATGCTCAAGAGAAAGATGTTTTATGGAAAAATACTGCTCTCCTTCATCTGGTAGACTTGTTTTTTCAGTGTTAGAAGTGATTTTTCTTTAATGACTCTTCCAGCAGCCTCAATGCTATTACATTTTATAGGACTTTACAGTAAAGGTTTGTTTGCTTTTCTTGTATGAGACTTGCTCCATAAAGGTTACAATAGTATTAAGGCATATTAAGCCAAAGGATCTGATTACCAATTGCTTTGCACCTCCTGTTGTTATCTACACCAGCATTGATGTAACTAGAGTGGGATATATGGGGCAACTACTCTGCCAACATATTGTGGGGAAAGGGGTGTATACAAAGGTGTGACACACAGCACCTGCATGACCACAATTGCAATGGCACTGGAAATTGCTGCTGTCCCTGTGCTGGGTGCCCAGCCACCTCCCTACATTGGAAACAAAATAGTCTAGACTAAATGCCAGGAAACCTTCTTCATTGTTAGAACAGTTTGGCAGTGGCAGTCTTCTGAAAGAAGTTGTGAAACCTCCTTCACTGAAGATTGTCAAAAAGAGGTTGGATAAATACGGGTTAGGAATGCTCTAGGAGTACTAATACCTAGTGTTCCTGGGCTTCACAGCATAATCCACCACTCATAGATTGCTGGAAGATCACGAGAGTACCACTGCAGCCCAGAACAGGTAGATATGGGACAGAACAATGCTCAGTAGCAGAAAAATGAAGTAGAAGTCCACAGCCTGCTTAGTTACAACGCCCCCCCCAACCAAAACAAAACAAAAAAACCCGAACAAGAGGAGACAGGACAACTGCCAGAAAGGGGGTGTAATGTATGGAGTCTTCAGGGTCCTGATCCTTTCTGCCCCAATAGTGCTTGCCTGGGGAGACTGGAAAGTACAAAACATCACAAATGGATACTACCTTTTGCTGTGGGCACAAATTTGTGCATTTATGGCACAACACAGGACATGGATGTCTGCTTACTTTCGTTTTGTATGGTCATAAACATTTTTATGGTGGTACAAAGGCAATGTCCGTTTGCAGCCTTCCTTGTTAAACAGTAGGGGAAACATTGCCAAATAGACCTTGTTTTTCATTCCAGACTATCATATTGCAAACATGCAGGTCAGATCTGATCAAATGTCTCACTAAATCCAGGTTCTTGGGCAAAACTATGAAGGAAGCTTTGTGGACTACTTGCATGCAATGGGCACGGTAGAATTTATCTGATGTAGCCTTTGGTTTACTGAGAATCACACTGCATGGAAACATTTTAATCCATTGTTAACTCTCATCTCTTCCTTCATATTAGATAATTAAATCAAGATGTTTTAAAAATGTTCCCTGGAAACCAGTGATTCTTATGAAGGCAGACAAAAAACCCTGTGAAACTGGGGTGTCAAATTCACCCGGGATGGATCTAGATGCATTTTGACAGCAGCATTTGGTTTCACACCTGTGTTTGTGCATGGAGCTGTTTGTGCAGAAACCGTGAGGAGCCAGCCTCCGGTCCTCCATACTCCTGCCTAGGTGAACATGTCAAAGGTCTGAGTGATCTCTCACAAATACACCATGATTCAGAAGGATTGACAGTTGCCTACTATGCATTGAGAGTTACCGTTTGCTTTGTATGAGGATTTGGCATCTTCTGTCATTTTAGTTCCCACATACTTTAAGCCAGTTTATTCTGCTTTAAATGGGATTATACTCTCTAGAGACTGCTCATCTGCATTAGCAAAAAAATCAATGCAGAGGATTTATAATAATGCATTTTATATCCTGACAGGTTGCAATAGGGTTCAACTGTTCTTACATCAGGCACTGAGCTGCTTAGCTGAGAATTTATAGAAGCAAACCATATGCATATAATTTAGCCTTACACTCCTTTCTTCCCAACATAACTACCTTGCTATCGCTGGTTTTTCTGATACCTTGAGATACTGGTTTAATTGTGTGATATATCATATACCACTGTTAAATAACAGCAGAGAGATGGGACAACCCAACCCTGTCCTATACCTCTCAAACTGAAAGGGATCTGTGACATTACTGATATGAATCTGTGATATACCTTCTTCATAAACTGCAGCAAACCAAGTAACAAAATTCCTAGCAAACCCCATTTTATAAAAAGCCTCAAATACAAAAAGGCCATTTAATCCTGTCAAATATATCCTCTGTATCTAATTAAATAATTGGCTGCTGTTTTTATTTGGTATATTTAGGTTCTTCCGGTGTTATCCAAACTGAACCTGCCAGGTATAAATCCAATTTGGTCTGGATTTACGAGTCTGCCAGTAACAGCATTCCATCTGCCAGATAAGTTTTCGATAGGATTCTGAAATCTACATTGAACAGACATCAGGGTGTTATTTTCATTCTTCATCCTGTTTGCCTTCTTTATGATTAGTGCATCATGAAAGGGTTATAGCAGTTCTTTGGAATGCACTATGTGATTACAGACCCTGCGCAAAATGGGACAATCCCTTTAGAATATAAATAAAAGTTATACAATTCAGCTAGGTACCAGCTGTGCCTGGTGTCTTGTTATTAGGAAGGGATTTAATGGTCTCTAGGATTTCATCTGGTAGTTTTAATAATTCAGACTTACTGTATTTACCTGAACCTAAGATGAGTTCAAATTTAAGATCCACGCCCCCCCCCCCCATTAGATTCTATACATGCAAAATTATAGATGTGTTGATTTTCTATGTATAGAATCTAAATATTGAAGGATCATCTTAAATTCATCCCCAACCATGAGGAGCGGGAGGGAAAGAGGGAAGGCAGTGACCCCCACATCTTGCTCTTCTACCACTAGCTCCCCCGACTGTGCCCCTGCTACTTGCCCTCCCCCACCACTAGCCCCCTTGCGGTCTGTCCCCCCATTTCCCTTACCACCTGCCTCCCTACCTGATCACCCATGCATGCTGCTGCCCAGTCACCAGCAACATGTCAAGAGATTAGCTGTTGGCCAGGCAGGGGATGAAGGAAGCACAGGTGAGGGCATGAAGCAGCAGTGTGTGCTTCTTCTATGGCCGGTCACTTCCCGCAGCTTCCAGTAGCCATCTGGGCCAGATGTAGTAGCTTGTGGGCAGATCTAGCCCCTGCATTAGAAAAAAGTGGCTCTGGACCCTATCTTGCATTTTACATAACTTTAAACTTCCATTGACCTTAGCATGGAGTGTCCAATGATGCCAGACAGGATTTCAAATGGAAACGATGAAAAGCCAATGTTAGATTAACTCTGGGATTCAGTTCTTCAGAGAGCAGGCTGGTAATACATGCAGTCTCAGTGTGTGTCAAAGGTACACTCCAAAATATCCAAGTGACTTGGGGAATGGAAAGAAAGTTATCAAGTCACTTAGGCACCTTTAATTTTTTTTTTTACCATAATTGAGTTGTCCGATGTCAAATATTTAAACTGTGGCAGGGCTAGGAACAGGACCATGCATCTTGGAAGCTCCAGTCCAGAGCCTTAAATACATCACCATCTTCCTCTATTTCAAACATTTAACAACATTTGGGGTATCAATAGATGCTGAGTTGTAATTAATATACCTATATTTCTGTATGCTAAGTCTATGTATGCTCTCTAGCTAGCATTATGTATACTTACTGACTGTAGGCCACAGAAATATTCAGGGTTTAAATCTATAAATGAAACATTTCCATACTATTAGGGAGGAGGAGGTACATATGGAATGAATTAAGCAGCATTAAAAGTAACAACTCTTTCCTGTCTTAATGTACAATTGTAGGATACTTTCAGAGCATATCAAACAAAGCTCTTTTGGGAAATTCTATTAAGCCTTGGGTCCTGAAATCTGAGAAAGATTATTTTGTGTAAGCCATCTGAAAGGTACTGTAACATAATCAGAGTTGTTCAGAGTTCCAGGAAGCTGCCTGCAAATTCATAGATTACATTTTTTAAAATTTGCCTTGGAAGAGCAGAGCTTGTTTCAAAACCTGTTTAGAGAGACAATCTTGCACAGGTAAAACTATAAATATCTCTGTAAGGTTAAGCAGCTTTCACTTGGATGAACTGTTACAGCACTGCTGATTGGGTAGTGGGAAAAAAAAGCCATATTCCTCCACTTTAATCATTTGAAGCCCAGAATTATTCTGAAATATCATTTTGCTATGAGCTTTTTTCCATTGATTATTATAACCTTTAGTCATGTATTTAGTATGCGGGGGGAACAACCGATTTTTAATAAATAAAACTGCTCGATGCAACATATTCTGATTGTTCTGTAATTTGATACCCCCATTGAAAGCAAAACTACAAAATAGGCAAGCCAAGATGTGTGGACAAAAGTCCCAGACTGGAAAAGGCAAATATAATAGCCATCTAAGAAACAGAAGGAGGAGGATCTGGGAAATTAGACTGGTCAGTCTCTGGCCCCTGATACATTACATTTAAGATGCGATTACCAGGTTAGTTGCGCCTTAAACAGTAACCGGCCACACATTCAAATCAATCTTGGGCACAATAATACAGTAAGCGAGCCACAAAGGTGTTTCATGTTGTGAACATCTAACAACTTTCTGGCTTATTTGTATCGTGACAAACTGAATGTGTGGCCAGTTGGTGCTGGCCCATGACAGATCCCAACACTCAGTTGAGGGCACTCCAGGGCACAGCTGGGGATAGTCCCAGTCCCTTCACACCTTAAAATGAATGTCTGTCAGGAGTCTGACTTTGAAGGGCAGTAGCAAGACTGTTAGTTCTTGACTGTAGGTGGTTGGTGTTTCTACACCACAAGCCTTATCAAGATACTACCAGTAGGTCACTTGCTGTTTCAGGCATAACCTATAGCATTCAGTCAATAGAGATGGCTGTGAAATGGTTAATATAAGACTCAGTCACCTTGGCAGCTTCATGGCATACAGTGTCTCCAGGCTTGGTTCTCCTGATTTCCTTCAAGTCCACAGAGACCATCGCCTTGCCATAGACTTGATATTATGACTTTAGTAAAGCTTTTGACACAGCTAAGGAAATGCAGTCTAGATGAGAGCACTGTAAGATGGATACATAACTGGTTGCATCACTGTGCTCAAAGAGTAGACATCACTGGCTTGATGTTTAAGTGGGATGAAGCATGAAGAGTTCCATGTCCCTCTCTGACAACCCTTAATAAAGGCCAAAAAAAAAAAAAAAAAATCACAGAATTTTTTTCATTATAACAGATCCTTGCCAGCACTAACAACCAGTATCCAAATTGTACCCATTCATTACCTAGTAAAACAATGATAGTAACACACAATCTGTAATATTTTGCCCAGAAGCAAATACCACATCTGTTAACATAAACCAAATTCTTTCAGATTCAAAAAACTAAGGCACTTAAGAAGTGAAAAGGAAATATAGAGGCATCCAGTTGCTGAAAGTGAGATCTGTACTTTCTAGTATACCCCCTACAACTACTGTGCCTAGGACTGGAAAGAACTCTACCCCCACACGCTCCATGCTGTTGCTTACGGCTTTATCTAGCCATGACAAAACATGGAATGCCAAAGTCATTGAAGAAATCAATCCAAGTGAGACCTGCAGACCTCCATAAGAGAAAATTGTTAACTTCTACTTCTTGGGAATAATTTACCTAGAGATGTAATGCATTTTCCAACCCTTAAAACTAAGTCAAGACGGGGTTTTGCTAAAAGGCCAGAAATTAATAATGTGGTGCAGGAATTACTGGATAAAATGCTATAGCTATATAGGAGGTAAGACACAATGATCATGCTGATCTTTTGGGGCCTTAAAAAGCTATAAATATTGCAAGTCACCCCAAAAAGCAATTCGGATATTTGATTTATACAAGCTGTGCTCCATCTCACTGATGCATGCGATAAAAGAGCTTTTCTGGGATACAAACCCTGCATAGGTCAAAATAATCTTTTTTTTTTAAAAAAACCCCAATATTTAAAAATCGTATCATGTTGGGTAAAAGGCAACTGATTTTTATGCATGAAAGATGGCAGCTACCTGGAAAGTTATTAGTGAGGTACTAGCTAATTTAACTATAGAACTGTTGGCAGGCAATTAAATACCAAAGAATAAAAATGTCCTGTAACAATACATAATAAGTGTAAATATTTATTTCTTTATGTGAGCACAATTTTCATTTTAATTAGTTTTAGCTGTCTACCAAGACAATTATTTATCTTATACACAAAAAATTTAAGAACAGAAAACTGAAAGTTTTGGTTTGGTATCAGAATGTCAGAAAAAGATACAAGAAGGTCCAAGTCATTTACAAATACATAATTATTTTAGCAGAAAGCCTGGTCTGCATTTTTTCATCTGCAATACCTGCATTGGAAATGGTTTGGTTTGTAATTCTATATATTTCCACCCCCACCCATAAAGTGAACATTTAAAACATTGGAATTACCATTCATCATTGATTAAATAGATTAGAAAAGACTGTACCAGTCACGTTTTGTTTGTGCATTGAGACAGCACCTCATCCCAGCCAGTTCTTATTAATGCAGTTTCAGTTCAAGCACAGATGACACCGAGAATGATCTTTTCATCTTTGACAACAGAAAAATGTGGACAGGTCTCTCTCCCTGCTGCTAGCTGCAATATCTATTAAGGGGTGAACTATAGTTCTGCGTGTACCATTCAATATCAACAGAACAAAATGAAGTTTGGAAATAATCTTATATGATCTGATTTAACGTACGTTTGGGGATTTGCAAATAACATCATAAGAACTTTTTGAGTTTTAGGAGCTTAACAGGGTTCAATTTGCATTAATTTGAAGCCACAATTTTTTTCATCTTCTAACTCTTATGTGCCTCAAATAGTCTTAAGCAAGCAAACATAGTCCTTGTGTTGTCAAATAACAGCAGTTCACTTGCTGCAATGTTCACTGTTACAGCTACTACAGTCTGAGAAAATACTTTGGTTTTTTGTACCAAAGTTCCCAGTGACTTTTTTTAAACATGCTGTTTTGTGATGTGAATATTAGGATCGTTGTAATTTATGGAGGCAATTCAGGAAATAGAACTGTTTCTATATGTTGTTGTAAATCTTTACTTAGCTCCTTCAAATGTGCCTTTTATAGTGCGCTGTATCGGAAGATCATTTTCTTAATAACACAACTAGAATAGATTGAAGTAAAATACCAGTGATACATGCTTAAAACAATCTTTATGGGAAAGGTTATTTACTGGTATACAACTGATTCATTTGGAAAATTGCCTGCGCACACTCCTTGATGCTGGAATGGAAACATTCCAAAGGGCAAGCTATGCATACTGACTTACTAGAGAGTTATAGGTAATCAATCTCTTCTTTTGCACTTCCTGGGTAACCCTGAAAGGCTCTCATTACAATGTAGAGCAATGACTGATTGCTAACATGGCTAAGAGATCGTCTTCAAGAGGACTACTGACATGATAAGATGTATTGGAATTGCTCCGCGGGCCAAAGATTTACACATTATCACACTTACTTGCAGGTAGTGATGCACTGGAGGTATTTTTGTGATCCATTTTCTGTCATTTGGGAAAAGTTTTAAATTGAGGCAATTTTGCTGCCTTCGCCTGAGCGCCCCCCCCCATGACCTAGTTATGTTAATCTGACCTAGATCTCATGATCCAGTTATGGTATTTATGTTATGATCTCAGAAGACTCTTTGATTAGCGGTACAGTCCTATGATGACCATCAGTTCAAATTCAGGCATGTAATTTCTATCAATTCTTGAAGGAGTTAGCGCTCCCTTGGGATGCTATCCTTAAATGGGCATGTGTTCATGTAGATTAGACTGAAGTCTGGCTGTAATCATCCTGAGGGGCTTCATAATTACCTTGGGACCAAGAAGCAGAATAGTAATATTCTGAATAAAAAATGGTGACCTTCACAGAGCTTGCAGATTTTCCAATGACATTTGTATATGGGAATATGGAAACACATTTCTGCGATGTCAAATACAGTCAGTTCAGTTTATTGTTACATGGTGCTCTGGTTAAAATATGAACACTGAAAATATGAAGGGAAGACAGGTCTGCTCAAAAAGATAATCTTGTTAAATAAAATCTGACCTTTGTCCAATGTTGACTCCATCCATACATTAAATAAGGGGAAAATCATATCTCTAGAAATTGTTCTGGAAGGAGGTAGTTTATCTTCATTCAAGAGATGGCTTTCTGCTTGCTTCAGAATGACAAGGAAGAAAAGTTTTCTTATCTTTTCCTGGAAGACTTTTATTCACTCTGCTAGGCATAATGGACTCTTTGGGCTCCTTGCTAGTGATACAGTGAAAAAGCTGCTTCTATTTATTGCTAACCTTTCTTTCCTTTTTTTTGAGCTTTGCTGGACTCAGTAGTGAAGCTTGAAAATTCTCAAGCTTTTATATACAGATATTAAAATGAGAATGTCTATGAATCTATTGTATCAGTAGCAGGTATAAATATTTGAATTGTTTGATTATATTGCCATACTGCAAACTATCCACAAGTGCTGCAAATTATACCAATTCATTCATAAAAATAGAAATTTATATCCCTAATATCTTATAAAACTTCATGCTTTATAGTTAAAGTTCAAGAACTATGTCAAGTTTATTTGTACTTTACCATTATACAGTAATACTTGCATGTAATCCTTAATTTACTATTTTCTTACATAACCTGAGAGGAAAAACTCAGAACTGACACATTAGTGTATTTTATGAAAAATAAAGCACCATAAGCTACTGTCATTTTGGAAATAGAAACAGAAAGGAGGGAAAAATATAAGACACTACCAGAATGTTAGGTAGGTCTTAAAATCTTGCATCTAATTTTTGACTGACGCTGAGACTAAGTACTATAATACTCTCCCTTTAATTAAAGTCCCTTAGAAAAACTTGACTACTTATTAAACAAAGATTAAGACTAAAGACTGATTCTGCTCTCACTTAGGCCCCTGCCAGAAGTGCAGATGAAGGTGCATTAGAATCCAACACACAATCCACACAATTGCACATCTTGATCCTGGGCTCATCCTGCACCACCAAGTTGCAAACCCTGTGGCTGGGATCCCTCTCAACTGACAGGGCTCCATGGGAGGCCCATCAGATCACCCATGCTCCAGCCACGAAGGTGTGTGATGCAGCCCAGAACAACTGACAGGGCTCCCAGCTGCAGGGGTGCACCTAACCAAACGTTCTATTCATGGCACAATAGGAACCAGCCACACATTTTTATGGAGTAACTTTGTGGCTTACTCCTTGTTTTATGACTATATTAGTTGCTTTTATGTGTGGCTGGGTCTCAGCTTAAGATATGATTAACTGGTTAACCATATCTTAGGTGCAACATGTGGCCTTGGATGCACGCAGTTCCTTGAAGGCAATGGAAGTGAGCCTTTCACCTCTAGAAATACACCTTAACTAAACTTGTACCTTAACCTGAAGACACTGTGCGATTGCACAGACAAAAAAAATCTATTAAGACTGCAATGCCAAAATGGAAACAAAACTAACTCTCTCAAAAGGAACATATTCCAAGCTGCATTAATATCTGGTTTTGTTTATTTATATTTTTGAAGGTTGGGGAAAAAAAAAATTAGAGAAATCTTAATGAAATTCTGCCATTTTATAGAAAAGAAAGTAGATATTATCATTTATAATGTTTTACTTAGGTCTCTTGCATATTTTATAGTGCTCATTCATTTGGACAGCAAAATTGGTATTTAACAAAACTATTAAAGTTTCTGAATTATTATTATTTTTTTAGTTTTGGTCTATCGGAGCTTCTGTTACCAATACACCTATTTGTAGTGGAATAAAAACATTTTTTTTTCTTTGGAGGTTGAATAACATTCTGGTTGTCCAGGATATTACATAATTGTTAAGACTGCTCCACAGAGGCTGGTTAGTCAAGATGCTGTACAAGTCCCAGGTTACAGAGGCATACCCAGGTTAATTTGGTGCTAAGAAGTGGGAGTTCTAGAAAACCATGGTGTGGTAGGATCCTGGTATATAGCTCTGAAACCAGGATATGGCCTTCAAATGACTTTTTGAAAACCTCTGGTGATTAAGACTCTTTCCAGGTTCCTTTACCACTCTAAGGAAGATTCTTTCTGGGTGTCTGCAATCAAAAGAATTTAAAATTTCTACCAGTATAACAAAGAATGGAAAAAAATAATAATTCCCTAAACTAAGAGCTTAAGCACAGACCTATATAGCCTTGAAGGATGTATTTTAAGTACCCAGCATTAAAATTACTCAGTAAATATCAAGGAAGCACTGATGTAACTCAAAGAACTTGTTAGTTGATTAGTCTGAACATAGGATTTGGAAAGAGTGACTTTGTCGGGGGAGTACATGCAAACAAACAAAGTTTGGAGATAATCCAGAAAAAGGCTTCAACAGAGAACAGGAATATACAGAATAAGAAAATACAAAATTCTGAGGGAAGCCAAATGGAGACATTTCAGGAGCAGATGTGCAGTAAAATGATTATGAAGAGATTGCGATCCAGCTGGATTGAAGATAAAAAATTGTTATGGGTAAAAAGTAGGCATCCAGAAACATTGTTCCATCTGATATTCAGCTAGAACTGAGGAAGTCATGTAAGGCAACACTCAATTAGTTTGGCAACTATAATTTGAACAAATGCTCTTGGGGTAAATTTCTTATGCTACAAAGCAATATGTAGGCGTGGAGTAACACAATCTCTGTCATTTTGGAACTTGCTTATAATCTCTTGATTCAATTTACATTCAATATAGCAAAGAATAAATGTTCTGGGGAAAAATTACAATATAGCAATATATTTGGTAACCAGATGAAAGGTTACACAACACAGCAGGCAAGACTTAGTATGAATTAAATAAATACAACTGCAGTTTGACATGCCAGTTACTTTAGCTTTTACAACAAAGCAACATTTTGGATCACCCAGCACCACCAGTAATTTCAGGAGGAATAGCTCTACACTGCACTAGCTTTACATATTCCAAACAATGTTTTGGAAAAAATATTTTGGTAGTAGATACTTACTACATGCATCAGACATTCTAGTGTTCAAAATCTGGATTAAGCAATATGTTCATATACCACAGTTCCTCTTAACCTTTTATATCAACTGACCCCTACATTTTATTTTTAAGTCACCCTCAAACATTACTACAAATACATCATGAAAACAAGTTAAATAATATGACATCATCGCAGGCTCTCTTTAATAATGTTCTGCTGCCTCATATTTATTCCAGCTGAACACGAAATGTTTAACAGAAACAGTTTAATTAGTTGCATTAAGGCTGAAAATGGCAAATGTGAAGTAGTAATTACTATTACCTTAGTAAATTATTTTAATAGAAATACAATTTGAACATAAAATCTGATTGGCGCTCTCGTCTTCTGGAATTTACTAGGTTGCTTTTCATGAGCTACTGCATAATCCAAGAGATAGTTAGACATGAAACAGTGCTCTTAGAACTCAGTGACACCCGCTGGTATTTCTGTTGCAAATCCATTGATAATCTGATGTAGTTAAAGTAAAGCATACTTATAACATTATTGCACAGGTGTAGCCTCTCTCCTCTCCAGATCATCACCTCTGTTGGTCAACTAACATGCGATTTTCTATAACTAGCAAGATATGGGTTTATGAGGCAATTTGCTAATTTGAGTAGTATATAAAAATCTTTACCCTAAAAGTGGTACTATATTTTAAATTTATCACCAACTGTTCATTTATATACAAAAAGTAAAGAAAATAATTCCATTATATTTATTAATAAAAAGCTTCTCTAGAATTAAATATCTAAATTGCACACTTCTGGTCAGCACTGTCATTCTTAATTTTCTTTTTGCTGAAGGACTGGTGCTGGATATGTCCATCTGTTCCCTGATAAGGTCATTTGAATGTCAATAAATGTTGATACAGCAGGGTGGCTGAAATCCGTGTGAAAATTGGATGGAGAACTAGAATTTGATTTTGGGAATCTGATCACCACCAGAAGGTAGTGTTCCACATAAAATCATAAGGATTGTTCCAGAGCTCAGACACTATCGCAGACATGAAAGAATCAAAGGTAACACACCTTCACTATACAGTGTATTTTTAAAGAATCTCATACTTAAAATTCTTATGTATAAAAGCCCCAACAAGCCAAAAGTCAGTAGAAACTTTTCTGATCACTAGAATTACCTGACAGTAACTGTTTATGCAAGTAAAACTTGATTACAATAATATATTATATTGGCAAACTGAAGCTATTATAGTAAAATCTTTATAATTCCCCCCCACCCCTTTCTTCCTTTTTGCTGATACTCAGTTTCACATGTTATACAGGAATTAAAGGGTAACAGCCAGAACTGCCTTTCAGATTGTCCAAATCTGGACGATTCTTGGAGTATTACAATTTTGGATGATTCTCTCTCACTTCTTCCAATTTAGAAAGGATCCACTGTGAAGTAAAATGGAGAAAAAATTCTTAGTAAACGCTGTACAGTGCAGTAGAAAATTTCACTGAGTCAAATATTTCACCACTTAATCACTGCTCCTAATCAGGATAACAACACAACACAAGGTTTAGAGTCTATAATATTATTTCTTGCCTCAGAACTGAAACATCTTAAAATTCAAACTCAAATTTCTTACATGGCAACATACTGGAAACTGCTAAATCACCTGGCTAGGCCAAGGCGCCAGCTCTCTAATCTGCAGTTGTATGAACAATGATATTCATTACTATTGTGTAAAACAGCAAAGATTCCCACAAATCTGAGAGAAAAATCATGATTACTATTTCATGCTATCCAAATATACAAATCACAGATGACAGAATGAGACAGTTCCCGTCACCAAAGTGTTATAATTTAAGTTTTAGATGCAACAGAAAAGAATGTGGATTGCACAGATAAGGACAGGATCAGACAATCTTGAGATTCCTGCAATATGATAATATGGCTATTTCATTTAGATACACTAACATCTTAAGGTAATATGCATTTATACATATCTACATATAGTAAAATAAATGTACAAGCAAGTCAACAAATACACTGAACATTGATTTCTCCTACAAATAAGTTTAATGTAGATAGAAAGGGTAGTGGCTTGGACGACTAGTTTTGGGGAGGGCAGTCCATCTCCAGTAATCAACATGAAAAGGCAAAATCCTTGTAAGAGGCATAAATGGCATACTGAGGGTGATGAGACTGAAGGTGAAAAACACATCATTTTCGTTGCAGGATTAGGTCTCCCAGGTGGGTCCTGGCACAGTTGATTTGACTGATCAGCAAAAAGCATGTCACCACTGTCTGCAGGGCCAGGACCCTGTCACTTCCAGGGCTTCAAGGGACCTGACTCGTCAATATAAATTGGTTCCAATCAAATAGCTAACTGTAAATACAACTACAAGAAACTATGAGTAGTGACGTATGAATAGTGTTCTGCATTTTCAGTTATTTAAAAAAATCCAGGAATTTTTTGGGGTTTATCTTTCAAACATAAAAACCAGGTTGAAATAGGGGTAAAAGGAAGAAAAGAGAAAAAATGGTTTAAATTGGGGAAAATAATGACTATGTTCCCATAGCAGTGAGGGAGGGAGGGAGGGAGGGAGGGAGGGAGGAAGGAAGGAAGTCTGGGACTAGGGAAGGGGCGGGGCGCAGCCACTCCTGGGGCTCCAGCAGGGAGCAAAGAGGAGGAATCTGTCAGTGGGTGCGGGTGTGGGATGGGGGGTGGGGCATAGCTCTTGCCATTATGCACACCCCGGGAAGGCTGCAGGCTGGGGGGCTGTGCAAGGCTCTTCCTGGGGGCCATGTGCCCCCAGATCTGCACTCAGGACGAGCATCCAATGCAGCCCCCTAGCCCACAGCTGCCCTGGGGTGTGTGTAGCAGAAAGAGCCATGCCCCCGCCCCCCCCGCACCCACTTACAGTTCCCTCTGAATCTGGCATGGGCTGTTCCCAGGGCTGCTGCAGCAGGGGAAACAAGCGGAGACCCAGGGGCACAATGCAGCTTGTCACTGCTCACCCCACCCCAGGAGCAGCCAATGCCAGCTGCCTGCAGCTTCTGGGCAGTGCCAAGCCCTGAACCCTCCTGGGCTCTGCTTGTCTCCACTCACCCCAGCCTGATGCAGTGGCCTCAGGAGCAGCCGACACCACCTGCCTGCATTATGCCATGGTGCAGCCCAGGGGCTGGCAGGAGTGGCATGCAGCTGGATGCATTGGGGATGGGGGACAGGGCCCAACCCCAATTCTGACTCTGGCACCTCCCGCCCTGCCCAGGGTCAGAGCTGGGAGCCCTGCGCCACCAGGCAGTGGCTCCAGCCCCACAAGCCCGTGCAGAGCAGCCAGGTGTAGCACCGGCTGCAGGGAGCAGGGCTGGGCTCTCCCACCTGGCTCCCCAGTGGGGCTTGCAGCTCCCAGCACCCAGGGCAGGGTGGCAGCTGGAGCTGCCAGGGTGCAGCTGGGACTTGCCCGCCCCAAGAGCGATTCCCGTGGCCCCTCCTGTCCCGCCTGGGGTCAGAGCCGGGAGCCCTGAGCCCCCAGGTAGTGGCTCCAGCCCCCTTCCCCCAGCCTGCATGCAGCCACTGCCACCATACCCCGCTCCCCCAGTCCAGCCAGAAACCTGTGCCTCAGGTAACCAGCTTACCAGCACCCCCAGCCATTCCCCACTCACGCTGGCTAACAGAGATTTTACTGTACCCGGTAAAATTGAGTGAACTGAAAAAGGGTATAAATCAGTAAAAAAATGAATAACTTCAATTAAAAAAAAAAAATCAGAATTTATTGATGAAAAAAAAAAAATCGGTAAAAACTGAAAATGTGGAACACTATGTATGAACGAGTATCTTAAGGCTTTTATTGATGTATTTTGATTTACTGTACAAATTAACAGACAACTATAGGTTTTTTTTACTTCTGTCCATAAGACCGTAACCTATTTAAACTGTGAATACTATAATACCTTATACACAAATGATAAGGGAAATTTCAGGTTTCAAAATATCCACTATAATGATGGAAGGGTGTTATCAAGTTTGTTTAGTTAACATCCACAAAACATTCTAGACATGAGTGTGTTATCTGAATGCTAAGTACATTTTAAGGGTATTTTAAGAGTCACTATTGTTTCAAACAGTAGATTTATACTCTAATTGGCAAACAGCACTTATCTCATGACTTGCTCTGAAAAACATAGAATTTGAATCTGTAGTCCTTAAGATATTTCCTGTCACTATAAATATGAAAAAATGAAGCATTTTTTCCTTAACAGGTCGACACTGATGTTAAAGTATTACATTTACCTTGGCATCCTCCGGTGTTCTAAAATTAATTATTTTTCCAAACTCTTTGGCATGAAATACAGATTTAACCCGTTCCTACAAAAGAAACAATTAATAAACTTAACTTTCAAACTTAGTGAATGAGAAAGTAGGTCTGAGCAACTGGAGTTCTAAGAGATGTACTATCCAATGCTCAATTTACCTATTGTGTGCACACAGTACTTCATAAGGTAATACGCCATAAGCTCAAACTTTCTACCACCAGTGTCCATATGACATACATATACCTTTAAAAAACTCCTTTTCTGCACTGAAGGCATAACAAACAATACCAACTGTGACCATTTCCTCTCAGTCACCTACAACAGCAAACTACTAGGAACGTGGGAATAGAGGACAAACCTTAAAACACACATACATCCTGTAGAACTCCAATTATGATGCAGGTAAGTAACCGTTCATTTTTCTTTGAGCAACAGCCTATATGCACAGTCCATTAATGTTAACTTGTAAGAAGTGGACCCAAGTAATGGAATGGGAATTTGGGAGTCTTCAGGAGAACAGATGAGACTCGCACAGCTTTGCCAAATGCATCATTTTAACTTGGATGTTCCAATTATAGTATACTGTCTTGTAAATGGACCCTGTCCAATTAGCTATTTTTCACTTGTCAGAAATAGACATGTTCTTTAGCAATCTCTGGGGAAATGAGCTCCAAGTGTGGTGGTCAGTTTCTATTTCAGTTACCACAAAGCTCACACAAGAAATCCAGTTTGATAGACTCTAGATAGGAAGCTGTTTTTCATTCTCTTGTAATGGAGACAAATAGTTTAGGTGATGCTCTGACTGTGGCAGGTGAATGTGTTGGTTCTAATGAAATACTGTGACTGTCTCTTAAAAGACTCTATAAACTAAAGCCAAGTAGGATTCTTAGTGTTCTGAATTACACAGAAAGACTGGAGAGATGCCAGTCTCATGTGCTCTTCCATCTCTTACTTGTCACTGAATCCTCAATGCTGTAGTTACGGTGAGCTTTGGTAAGAACTAAATGAGTTGAAGAATGATGTAAAGTACTGGGAAGAAGGCTTAGGTAATGATTTTATCTGGAAGTCCTCACACTATCTTCTCTGGCAATTTCTTGGTGGGTTTATCCTGTCTCTGTACAAAGGTAAAAAAAATGAAGGCTTAAGAATCAGTCAGAACTCAAACTTTTCAGGGGACAGCTACACTGGATCAGATAAAAGTCTCCTGGATTTGCTTAGATGTATTTGCTGCCATAAAAATCTTGAAAATGCCATGCTTTTGCAAAAGGTGCCATTTCCCAAGGAAATACAAACATCACTAGAGGTGCACCAATATATTGGTGCCATATCGGATCAGCGCCAATAAAAGGAAAATTAACATCATCAGCTGTCAGCTTTTTTGGCCAGTGTAGCTGATGTCACTGATAAATATAATATGCTTTTTCTCCGGGGCCCCTAGACACTATGTATATGCATGCAGCCGCGTGCATGCATGTGGCCAGGAATGCAGCGGGGCAGTGTGGAGAGCAGTGCCCTGTAAGAAGTTTGTGGAGGGAAAGAGGCACTGGGGAGAGAAAGGAGAGGGAGCAGATCAAGGCCCCCACTGTGAGAGGGGGAATGGGGCAGGGGCTGGGGGCGCTGCCCAGCCAAGGCAGTGAATGGGACCTGGGGCCAGGGCAGGATGGAGCAGTGGGTGGCTCATCCAGGGGGCACGGCAGGGGATGGGGACAGCTCCCCATATCTGCGCACACCCCCTGGGGGAGGCATGCCCCCCCCCCCCCCCCCCAATTTGTGCATGGGTTAGATGAAGGCTGCTCACTGTGGGCTCAGGGCTCTCCACTCTGCTGCCTTTTCCTTGGGAGCACCATGCGGGCTGCGTGTCTCCTGCCCACCTGGGGGGTGGTGAGTTATGCCCCCACTGCCAGGCAAGCAGGGGACACGCAGCTGACGCAGAGCCCTCAGGGCAAAGGCAGCAGAGCAGAGAGCCCTGAGTCCTTAGCAAGCAGTCCGCATCCACCCTCACCCTGCTCAATTTAAAAGCATCCCCACACTTAAAAATGGTGGTGGTGATGCTTGAACTAAATAAAGCTCATTCAACGAGCTTTAGTTCAAGCGCCCCCACCACCATTTTTATGCTGATACCCTAGACAAGCTGCCTGTGGCTGTCTCGCTCCCTGTCCCGGCCTCCGTTCACTGTCCTAGCTGGGCAGCACCCCCAAGCCCCTGCACCACTCCCTCCCTCACTGTGGGGGCGTAGATCTGCCCCCCCCTTCTGCCCTCTCCTGTGCCCCTTTCTTCCCCCAGATTTATCTGCAGGGAGCTGCTCTCCATGCTGCCTGGCTGCATTCCTGTAAACCAGTTATTGGATTGGTATCAGCCGATATGGCTGGTTAATAATTGGCTGTCGGTGTCGACAAAAAAAACCCTTTTTCAGTGCACTCCTAAACATCACCAGTTGGCTTCACTTCCTCCCATTTATTTCAGGGACTCAAGAAGCTTAACATCCTGGAGCACAGCATCTTATTTAGGTAAAGAAAAACAAACTGAAACATTTATAATGAAACTGTAAGCTGGCAATTAACTAACAGGATATCTAATTAATGTAAGAAGTAGGAACTGCTAAGCAGACAAACTATGATCTTCAAGCCACTTTGACTACAAACTAGGAAGCAATGAGAAGAACTGAATGATAGTTGGCATGGTCCATCTTCTTTATTTCCTAAATATCTCAAAGTCAACAGTCTCTGCATGCTATAGCCAAAAGATGCCAAAAATCTGAGCATATGGAGTACTTGTGCACCAACAGTAGAACATTCATAAAAGTTATTATTTGTAAAGCAAACAAGATCATAAAAAGCATCCTTCAACAGTAATCCTCAATGTATAGTCTACAAATTTAACTGTTTATAATATCTAAATTTGAGATGTTATTTTAATGCAAGAAAAGCCTTAATCAAACAGCTAACCCCCACACCCAATTTAACCGCTGCCTTCACATAAGGGCACAACTCTTCATACAAGCACTCGTATTCTGTGAACTCTGTTCTAGAATTAACAGTTCTTCTGAGACCATGATACTTTTTGCGGTGCATCCTATTAAGAGGTACTGAGCCCCAATGTCCCTTGAAATCCAACAGACGAAATCTATGGAAAGGTAATCTCTTTTTCCTGCTCCCAAGAGAGGATTCTAGACTCTTTATCAATCAAAGGGATAGGGAATTTAGAAAAGATATTTGAATTTTTCCAAGTGAAGCCCTGATCAGGGGAGACACCTTTGCCATTTGAATCTCGTGTCCTAAGGATTAATGAACACCCTCTCAGTAATGTTTCTAGAGGTGTGTCAGCTTATGGAAGTTGACTGGGAGATGGGATGGATGTTGGGTTAACTAGAGGCCACAACAGGCTGTTCATACTCTTTCCTCTATGAGCTGGAAGTAATTTTGTAAGGTAAGTAAGGTGCTTTTCTATAATTCTTGAAAGGGTATTTTAGCAGACTGGACACAACTTGCTTGTTCTGCACAGTGAGGCCCATCACCCTTGGAATGAAGGCAGCAAATAGAGAAAGAGAGAGCTGTAAGAGATCTGTTTAGGGTTTAAATTGTCCGGAGAGATGCTGTATTTAAATAAACCTTGTCCTCCAGGAAATAAGTATATGGATGGAAAAGGAGAAGAAAAGGGACTCACAGCTTACTGACTTTAAAGTCTAAGAAATTAAATACTCAGTTTTCCCAGCTCAGTCAGAGCAGAAGTTGGTTTGGACATGACAAACTGTCATGATAAGTCTTGGCCTGCTATAAATGCATCTCAGACTAGGAGAGAGTCCAGCAGCTAGAAATAAACTAATTTCTCATAAAAATATTTAAATTACTTAATGATTTTAATGATAACTAATAATGTTTTCATATTTTGTTCCACTAACCAAGCATCCATCATACCTTGGCTTCGATACGTAATCTTCTTCCATCAACAATGAATGGCTCTTTGGTAAACTCATCATAAGTATACTGCCACTCACATGTCAGCTGTCCAAATGTTCCTTTCGTCACAAACAAAACACCACTAGCAAAAATAAAGTACGACAAATAATTAAAAAAAAAATCTATATAGAAAAAAATTAACCTTAGTTTTTCAAGAAATTAGGATCTAAAAGCTGGATGCAGTGAAGCTGTTTATTATTTCAAGTAGTTTCCCTCAAGCTATCTGCAATATACATAAGGCATAATTTTGAAGAAGACCAAGTTCTTCAGTTTCATGTACTTATTTATAACACAAACCGTCTTCTATGATAAACCTGGAACTTTATGCCTCTAAAAAACAAACTCTTCTGTATTATTCTTTTTCCTGCAATATGCTGTATAACTGTTAATTCCTGAGTCCACACACAGCTGCCCTGATTTCAGTCTGATAAAATGCCCATCTCTCTCTCAGCTATAGAAAATACGAAATCAAACACATCTTCCTCCCCTGGATTACAGAGAATAGAGAAACTATATAAAGGCAGTAATTCTGTGCCAGACAGAACAACGAATAAGGTAAGTAACAGGATGCTAAATTCATTTTGTCCATATTGGATGTACACATATTCATATCCACACACATGCCAACACTTACTTAACCATGGAATAAGTACAGTTGCTTATCCTATTAACAATAATTAAAGTTGCAATGGTTTATTAGTACATTTTATTGAAAGATGAAAATCTTTACCTTTTTGTTACCATTAACAAATCTGTGTTATTCACCATTGCATGTGCAATATATCTGAGCTTTGCAAATCTTCCATTTTCAATTTTCTAAGAGAAAGAGAAAAAAAAAGTTCTGTTGCTTCCCATATATTAACTGATATATTTTTTAAATTTTGTCTACTCAAAACTTATCTAAATCATGTTCATTTTAACCAAGCACATCATCCAACCTTTTTCATAAGCAGAATAAAACTACTCACAACACAAAAGAAACAAATCAGAATACAGCTAACAGGGTTATGACACCTTATCTATGCCATAAAGACTTGATCTTTAGAAAATTTTATGTGAAGTTAATTGACTGTTGTTAATACAGTAACTCAAATAAATCTGAGTTTTCCTTGACATTAATGATGAATGGCTTGGCAAGAGCTAAAATAAATCAAAATATAATTCTAAACTCAAATTTCTTCATATTTACAGTACATTCCAATCTGGGTAGATCAATACAACTGAAATTCTTATCAAGAAATAGGTTTAAAATAACTAAATCAGGAGGACTCTGCTTCCCATCTTTAATTAGGACCAACCTAATTACCTTAACACATTTGAATCATTGTTTCATTTAAGAGTTCTGGAGCTTCTAAATATTAAAACTGTATCTATAGAATGTATTTTAAATTCTAAATATTTAATATTTAGCGTATTCTACATAGACAATACTCTAAATATTTAAATCTTATAATTAAAAATGACATTTATAGAATGAGCTGTACGGTCAAACATGGCCTAGTTATTGTAGGTCATGTGATGGACAGTATGTTTCTATCTCATTTATTCAATTTCCAAACTTCTTTATAATAGATTCTGCAAATACTATAGATGTATCTTTTCATTATTCACAAGTTAATTTTAATTAAATTAGTTACTATCAGACTCTTCAATTCCAAGTGTTGAGACCCTCTAATCCTAGTTTTACTTAACAGACATAGGAGTTTCAGTGAAATTAGAAATTATATAGAATTCAGAAACAGGTTTCTCTTTCAGCTTCAATTCTTACACAGCTCCTTTACTTGTGATGACTCTTGATAGTTCAAGAGCATTCTAACGTATATCCTAAGACATTTCCTTTAATCTGGATCCTGTTATGCTGAGAAGAGGACAGAAGCCATTTCTCTTTCATCAATTAACACATTGTAAATACATAAGAAAGTCCTGCATATTTTAGTTAATAGCTTTATTTTCCATAAACTAAAAAAAGACCAAACTCCTTAACTACAAATAAACAGAGCTTGAAATAAGAGACCTGGTATTTAAGCTTCCAAAAACCTGCATGCCTCATAACTCAGTTCTCTCTTAAATTACCACTAACTATTGGTTATCAATCATTGTACACATTAATACAATAAAAAAGTCATTCTCAAATGATACCAGCAAATTCTATTACAAGCTAACAGAAGTGAACTCTGCGTGACCTAAGGATTTTACTCTTTGCTATATGATAGTTTTGTACAGAAAAAAAAGGCAATGTAACAAGACAAAAAAAAAACCCACACAATGGCATTATATCAGTGTATAAGCACTACTACAGTTTAGGTTAAGAAGCTCTTTCTGTTTATAGTTTGACTCTTTCTAAGCAAGTGCTCTAACATCTGCACAATTAGTCAGATTGCCTTGAAATTTGTTCATGAAGGTATAGGGTATGAACAGCGATCCAAATGTAGGATCATTTAAACAAGAGGTGCCCCAAATACAGCCTTCAAATTACAAAGAAGCCAAATGAAACCAAACCAACCTTCCCCATAATATTTTCATAAGTTTCTTTTGCACAGGCTTGAAACTCATATCATTGACTCTTTTGTCCCCACTAAAAACTCAGCTATTCCCGTAACAGGATGTAACCTAGCATGTGCCGACTGATATCTTAACTCTTCCTTCGTTAATGTTCAGGGTTTTGAGTTTCACTAAACTCAAAATTCTGGAGAAGGAAACATCCCAAAACAGCCTCAAATCTGCATTAATTTATCTATGATATGTAAATCAAATGTTAAGAACCTTTGGGTTCCATTAAAGCACTAGTTTTATTACACTGGTTTAGAATTTTAGTGAATAACAACATCACTATCAAATCTCGCTAGAAAAATACAAATAAAAGGGATGTAATGTTTGCTTGTTCCTGTTACAGTTTCCAGTTTCCTGTACAAAATACCAGTTATTTTATTCAGCTACTCTCCATACCCTCAACTAAGGACTGGACACAAAGCAAAAATTAAAATATACCTTAGATTAAGAAAATAAAATAACGATCCCTTTTAGTCAAAAATTCTCTCTCTGGTGGAACCTTGGTCCACAGAAGTGAATGGCAGAACTCCTACAGACCTTTTTGGGGACAGAATTTTATCCTTATGTTCGTAATTCTATTTTTCCCCAAATGAAACTGAATTATTCATGTATAAAGATTTGAACTTTCATATTTTAGTCTACAGTATAGCAGCATTGCTCAAGGAACCACTTTTATAAACTTGTTAGAAAAAACATAGTTCTGTACTAATTTACTGGTGAGAATGCCATATTTAAACACTAAGGACCAATGGTTAATTTACATAAATGCATATATACATACATACCTCTAAGAACAAAAATACTTAAAACCACTAACTATTCATACTGATTCAAACCTATTCTAAATGATTCTACCAATAAAAAGTGGAACAAACTATTAGCAGAGCAAGTCTAGTAAAATTAATCAAATTGAATCTATTGAATGATGTGATAAATATTTAAAGGTCCATTTTACATTATTCAGCTAAAAGTAGACTATGAGTTTCCTATGAACCAATTAACCATGATCAAATACATTTTCAGTGGTGAAAGGTTCAGAACAGTCAGTGATGATTTCTTTAAAGATAAAGAATGGTTGCAGACCAAAACTAGAAACAGTAGGTTTTTAAAATATTATGTAAACACCTAATATTCCAGGAAAATAAATTCTCTGTAAATATTTTACAGAGAAATTCTCTGTAAAGGTTTTATTACCCCATTCATTTTAGCAAATGTTTAAGTGTTCACCAAACTGATGTAAAAGACAGACTAAATTATCTTTGAAACAACCCTCAGAACAAGTAGGCACACAAACCAAATCCATAACCTCCACATGCAGTGCAGTAGACAGTTTGGATAAGCAGAATATACACATTTCCTGGAAAGGTTTGAGAGGTTTTACCATATTTTCCGCATTTGGAGAGCCATTAAACAAATCACACCTATTGCCACCCAGTGCATCTGCGCATGCAGTTTCTGGCAGGACAATATATACGGTGTCTCAGCTGGATAATTAAAAATATGCATATTCACCCCAACACATCTGTCTCCATTGTTTTGGAGAACATGAAACCCTTCCATAGATTTGGAAGCTGCACACAATGGAAAGATAACACTGAATGTACATTCCCACTTTATGATTCTGCTATAATGCACTGCTTTCCTGGAAATTGCAAATGGCATGCAAGATGTTCAAACAAAATGATGTTTAAAGATTTCAAAGGTAAAAGGGTAATTTTTAACTGCGGTAAAATGTAACAACAAGCTTAAAAAAGACTGCAAAACATTAAAACAACAATCATAAATGTTATGTCGTATTTTCTTCAAATGTAGCTGAAAAAGCATGCTAACTGAATGAAATGGCAAGTACTATACCAGACAATTTTCTGTTGGCCACTTTCCATTGTCACTCATCACTAACAGGTTAATGCTCCCAGTTATTGAACCTGAAGGGAGAAGCCATATTGTTGCTGGAGATTCCAAAAATAAAACCTGCCCTTCAATGGACAGATCCAGGAGGGAGGAGCAGCCACCCCTGTTGGTGGTTGCACTTAGAGAGGTACTGAAGCTCACCAGCACGTCAGAAGTTCTTACTGGAGTTCCATACATGCCGGGAGCTTTCTGATATCACCAGCTGAGCACCTCCTAGAGTTTCTGCTTTTGCATGGCTCCGAAGCCCAGGATGCAAGTACCACAGCCATTTGCCCTCCTCCTTGCTGAATTCAATGGCAGAGGAAAAAAGGGGAATCAAGTGGCCTTAGGTCATGGTGCTCTGGCCCTCACTGAATATGCTCCAGGAACTGCACAGCACAGCCAAAGGAGGGTGCCATCACACTGCTGCATCCCCTTAGGTGCATCCTCTATCCTTCAGCTCAGACCAGCAGAAGAGATGTTCAGAAGTTCCATAAATTCTCTACCAATCCATTTTTAGCATTAAGACAACCTGACTTCATATAAATAAATAAATAATCTTAATGTAATTATATGTTCAAGTCTGCCTTTAGAATATTTTCACATTATTAACTGTATCCCAATCACGGGGAGGATTGAAGAAGGAAAGAAAGTGCTAAAAGAAAAAAACCCATCAGGTAACAAGCATCTCACTGCTGCAAAGCATGCTCTCCTAATTCATCATAAATGAGAACTAGAGAGCAGTGATTCATAAAAGCAGGAGTGAGGATAAGAATTAGAAGTTCCTGAGCAAAAGCTTGTGCTACAGCTTTGTACACAGGGCGAAAAAACAACTTTGTAACTTAAAGAATTCTTTGGGAACCAACTAGAAACCTTCCTACTGAAGGATGCCTTTGCAAAGTGATTTCATTCTTCTGTAAATAGTCCTCTAATGAGGTTCATGCCTTAGATGAGGTGCATTTTCCCCCATGGTGGCATTAGACTGCCTGACTCCTTTACAAACAGATTCCCAGGTGCCTAGCACGACTTCTGGTTTGGAATTTTAATAAATTGCTTTCAGTAATATTGAGTGCTTAGGGCCCTGGCATTTTTGACATCAAGGGAGACTAAGTAAAATTGGTATGTGTACTCCACCAGGAATGATAAATTTATGGCACAACTATCCAGTATGGTACTAAGGATAAAAACAAAATGACAGCAGAACACTTTCCCAAGACCTGTGATGAGGATTCCCCTTGGAGAATGGGAAGAAGCATCTGGAACGGTAAGACTTTTCTCTTCCTTCTCCATAACAGCAACAGTGTGGTTCTTATCTCAATAAGGGAAAGCTAACTTGCAACTCTTTATTTTCAGGGAAATGGAAAGTAGTAAGGTGAGGCACCAGCTCGTCTCTTCTACTGTTCTGATTTTTGACACCTGATAACATTGGATGGAGAATCTAAAATGCCTGCCTAAACACCCCAACTAGAGCTGTTAGCTCCATTTCAGTGGTACTTGGCTACAGTATTTCATTCAACTATCCTGGACTAAAGCTTTAGTATAACTGAAAAAAATCAGAACTTTGTGTTTATTATTACTATTGGATTACAGTAACATCCAGAACCTCATTGGTCACTGCAAGGCACAGTACAAACTAAGAATCAGAGAACTTCCACTAGAAATAAAGTTCAAATGTCTATGAATGGAACTTTCAGATTGAGTTTTGCCTGGACACCGAAAGGTATCGATTAATTTAATGGTGAATTGCTGAACAGCATTCCTTGTCCAATGTCTAGGATATTAGCTGTAGGTTACTCAAGTCTGATTGAAGAGAACTAGCCTCCAAGTGCATTGGTGTTTTCTGCAGTTTCCTTGGGTATCTGAAGTGCCTACTGGACCAGCACAGGAGTAGAAAAAGAATGAGAGTTCCTTCTTTCTGTATCCTTTAAGTAAAATGTATTGATAAGCAGCAGAAACTTCTTTGCCCAGGACATTATTTCTATTTCCAGGTTTTAAACTGTGGTTAACTTCATATATACATTTCTAATGGGAAATAAAAGAAACTTCCCCTGTGACCTGTGCTGAGGTTTTCTGCACCTCCTTCTGAAGTAACTGGTGTTGGCTTCCATTGTAGACAAGGTACTGAACTAAAAGGACAAATGTCCCGAGTCTGCATGTCCATGGCCACCAATATGGCTGTCAATGAGAAATCTATTCTCTCTGTTCTTTAAGGGTCACTTCCATTGGAAGCATACAAAGTTATATATTGAATTAGATGTTAACTTTTTTTTTTTTTGCATTTATTTTCAGGTGTGATTAAGGAATGAAATGTTATTTTGCTTTGGGGCATTGAGGAGAGGTTGCCTGTTTTCAGGAAGAAATGCTGTGGGACAATTTTAAGAACCACCCTGCAAGGAGTTTATTTGATGTATGGTACCCACTATGCTAGCCACTGGAAATAACTGCCTATGGAAGAGCTATGCCAGGAAATGAATAATTTAAGAGATTCTGGATCTTTTTAAATGTTTGCTAAGGTGGTACAATTATAGCCAGGTCATACCACTCAGTCCTCTCCATTATTTTCAGAAGATTTTTGATTTTGAACAATCTGTTGGAATAAATCTTTCCCAGCAGGTTGGACATCATGAATTAGGGTTTTTTTTGATACCAGGACAATTGGCATATTATTTGTGAGTGGAGATACCTGTGTAAATGGTGTCCAGGGCCTTGCTATGACTACACACAGATCCTCCTTATGATGCTAGGTATGGAGAATACAGAAATGTAGTTAGCTATGTTAGTACAAAGTCAGGTAGAAGGCAGGGTAGATTTGCTCTCTGTGTATGTATGCTTGTGTAGAGAACAAGATTCTGTGAGCTCACTTAATCAGATGTTCAGAAAGGATGTACAGAAAGCAGAACATAAGAAGAGAAATGAGAATATAAGATGGAAAGGGAGAGGAAGGGGGAGAAGGAAAAAGAGAAGCAGTGTTGAGAGAAACAAATAAACAAGCAGTAATCCCATAGGAACAAGGGGTGCATCTGCATGTGCCCTCTACTGCAGAGCTAATTAGTCAACTCCACAGTAAAGTGTCAGAGTCTACACATATGTAGACAGTGACCAGGGCACGTGGAATAATTTTTCAAAGACTCATACACAGATCTTCATCTTATGTTTGCCATACTGAAGATTTTTGGTGGTTTGCAAAAAAAAATAGAGGAGCTCAAGGTTTTCTTGAAAATGTCTGTTCCAGATTTTAACTCTGCCTGGGGAACAGTCTCTTCTTGAATATTCATGGTGTTGGAAGTGACCAATAGATTGCTATGCTGACTTTCATAATGACATGCTGAGCTACTGATTTCTTCATTTTTCTGGAAGAGATGGATCCTTACATGGTATTTGAATGACAAAATCTTTCAATGAATGTTTAGTATTCATGGATGTGACATTACTTCTTTATGCCCATTAACTTTTGTTCTTGCAACAAGTCACATGAAGGATTCAAACCGAGTCAAATGTCTGATGCTTTGAAATTTGTATTTAGTATCTCCTTCATTTGTGTAGTCTACAAGACCTTCTGAAAATGTGACCAGGTCTTTCATTAGTGGGGCTACTGCTACACCATCCTTATTTCCCCAAAGTCCTTTGTGATGTTATATAACGTTTTGGTGTTGCAAGTGCAGAACCTTTCCCTAGGTATATACACTGAAGGAAAATGGCATGACATTTGGAAATCCTGCACTTAAAGAGGAGTATAGGTAACAAACGCTTTAGTTATGGGAACAGCCTCCAAATGTCCCAGGGGAACTAAAAGAACACAGGCCTGTTGTTCCAAGTTGGCTAGCAGATAATATTCATGGATTTACTGTGTAAAACAAGAGTTATTTCAAACATATAAAGAGATTTCTGACTTACCCCCTGTAGTTTCACAATAGTGTTTCTGTTGTAGTAATAAGTGTATCTGAAATGTTCCTTGTGTTTTAACATGGAGCCAGCATGAGGACATTCTGAGCTCCTTTCCATGATAGGGCAAACTTCCATGAGCCCGCCTGCCACTATGCAGAAGCCTGAGGCAGGACTTCACAGAAGTAACAGAATTCTCTTTATGCTTAGATATAGTAGAAGGGATGGAGGAAGGGGAATGAAGTGGATACAGAGCCCTTCTGGGAAACAACCTTTCATTGCCCTTCTGGCAAACACTCTTAAAGAGTGGGAAGGAAAATGGAAAAAAGGGTTAATCCCTTATTTTACACAGCCTTGTTACGAAGCATAGAGAACAGGATGTTTGTTCTTGCCTTTTTGGAACTCAGGGTTTCTGAAAGTTGCATGACTTACTGAAACATGGGATTTCTCCCCTTGAGAATGTTTGTGCCCATGGTCAAACACGCTCTACACACCTAATTTGAAGCCCCAGCTCAAGTGTCACTAGATTAAGATTGTATGGCACCCCTGACCTTTTCCTGTCCTTGGAAGGATGTGGGTTGACAGCATCTGACAGCAGGTCAGTGGCTTTTGACAACAGGGCACTGCTTACCCCATATATACATCCTGAAAACCTTTCCAGCCCTTGGCATTGGCCTGATGCCTGCAGGACATCTCTGCTGCTTCAAGGCCATGCAGAGGAACTTGAGAGATACTGTATGGCGGGGGGGGGGGGGGGGGGGGGGGGGGCGGCGTGTCTGGAATCTAAAAGAAGGTTTACAGCCCCAATGAAAAGTTCTCACCTCTGGGAGAGAAGTGCTAGAAGATTAAATTAAGTCACCAGGGCCCAAAAACAAATTAAGTAGTAAATAAAATGAGTGAGCCAATCTGAACTGCAAATTGGTTTCACTGCTACTGAAAGAAAAATCTAGTGGCCTAAGTAAAGATCTTCACTTTCAGTTCTCGGATCTTCAGCAACAATAGTGGACTACTTACAAATTCCTCAAGTGGAGGTACCGTACATTAGTGAAGAATGGAGAGAGAAGACATGCAGCAGAAAATTAAAACAGGCTATTACAATATATTATACAAATTGATAAAATGCACTAGTTACACTCCAATAATGGTTTATGTAGCTTATTATTTAAAAAAATATACATGCTCACAGTGCAAAGAATCAGTCTTTTGAAACCCCTGAAAATTTCTGATGACATTACTTCAAATGAAAGACATATATTAGTCGAGTCCTAGCACTGCCTCTGACCCAAATATATCTGTAGACATAGATCTAGATCTAGGCAGTGTGTGGGGGTGGCTGCTGCCTCTATCCATCACCCCACACTGCCTACATCTAGATGTGTGTATATAGACACACACAACTAGATCTCTCTCCCCCCCGCCTCCCTGCCCCCCCCATATATATATAGATGCTGCTGACATTTCTTCCGATAACGGCATGGGGATTGCAACTGCCGCTGAATGTCCCCCGCCACTAAAGCACCACATTAAATGCGTCTGTGGGCGGGATTCAGCCTGCAGGATGGTGACTCCCAATTTATACTGATCACAGGTTTACTTCCATGCCTTCAGCAAAAAAGTTATTTGTGATGAGGCAAATCACACTCTCACACACATTTGCATGCACGCACAGACTTCTTTCCCCATGTACAATAAAAATGCTTTAAAAAGTGCAGTGATAGTTAGAATAATGACACTAAAAACAGCACAACTGTAAGCAAATGATCTTCTACTCTATGTAATTATGTCCATTTACAACCAGAATATTTTCCCCAATCTTTAATTTAAATAGGAAAAACACTTTACTTTTAGGTCCAAGGACAATTTCAGAGTTGGACCATTATGCTTGTAAGATGGCCTAGCATAATACAAATTTAACTGAATCATCAGTCACCTGGAACCAGCCATGCAATTTTTACAGAACTACTCTGTATGGTCAAATTGAAAGCGACTACATTTCCATTTATTTAAAGTTATCCCAGTTTTTGTTATGAAACTTAAATTCGCTAGGTTGAAGGTTGACAGATGGCTTACTACAGAGAAAAGAGGAAACTGGAGTGAATACAAATATTGGTGTAATGAAACCAACTATACATATTAAAATGGAAAAGAAAAAGTCAGATATTTGATTTGAAGTTATTGCTTAATAGCACTGACTGTAATATAACATACTGGTAACCTTTTCAGAAAGATTAATTTAAAACTGTTTTTCAGGATTAAAGAATGCCTACTTGTCTCACTACGTATTCAATTAAATATATCATTGTATCATTTTAAATGGATGTCTAACATATGCCTATACTTCTTTCTTCACTATCTTAAGGAAGTAAATGCAATATATGCTCCAACTGATTTCACAGGACTTGCCTTAAGAATTCCAGTATCAAAACTAATCAGAGGTGCAAAGCACATTATATCTTTTGCACCATCTAAAATGAGCTCTTACGTCAAATTTCCTTAACCTTTTATCTAGAATTCAATGTTCATCCCTTTGCTCACTGCACAAGACTGAATACTGTGCAGCAACTTTTAAATGCAAAGTAATTGTCAATGACAGGAAAAAAGCCCCACCAGGTTATTTAATTCTTCCTTCTACATTTATGCAACTGATAGGAATAACTACTATTGTTCAATATGATAAGGTTTAAATTGGCACTAATGATGAGGTTCTTTTTGTTTTAAAGCACAGTCATTCTGCCAATATTTAACAAACCAGCTAAGTTATTATATAAAAAATACTAATAAAGCATACTCTAGAAACTCTTTACAATACAACTAAATTTAGTAGCATAAAACAACTAGGAAAAAAGTTCAGGTCAACTTATAAGTATAGAAATGTAAATAAAGCACTTAATTTTAAAAAAAGAAAGCGGTTATACTAACGCATCAAAATTTCCAATAAAATGCTGAGAAAGTTTTATCAATGTTCTTCCATTTCTTCTAACTTGTTCAGAAATACCTTAAAGTTTTTCCATGTTACTATACAGAAAAGTGATGAGACTGATAAGACCAGTGGCATTTTCCCAAGATGTCAGTGCATTCTTACAACATTATATTTATATTCATTTAAGGAATATATATTCCTTAAATGAATATAAATATAAATTTAACTATATAAATATAAATGCACACTGATTCATTTATAGTATATGAAAAACAAAAAATGTCAGGTAAGAATTTAGGACTAAGGTCCCTGCTATGTTACATATGTTACACAATTAACTGGTTACACTCGCAGTAAATTTAGACTGGCCACATATGCAAAGTAATTGTCACACCATAAAAATATCCATCTAGCTACAAAAAGAGCCAGTCAGCTACAAAGTTAGTGCTTGAAAATGTGTAACAACTCTATAGCTGGGTTCTATCAAGTTTTAATTTGAATGTGTAACTGGGCTCTTGGATAATCAACATTTTCTTCACTTTAAGATTCTAAAAAGGCAAAAACTTAAAGTAATATTTAAAAATGAAATACACTGAAGTTGCAATGAATGAAAATAATAAAGAATGATTAATTTTTTTAAAGATTTTTTTAGATTTATCCTTTCTAGGATAATCATGAAGATATAACAAAATGTAGTTCTGGAAATATGAGCTACGATGTTGGAACAGAACAGATGAATCCATTTTTAGATATATTTTTAGACATTTATTGTTATCAAAAGAAAGGAAGACAAAATAGATTTGAAATATCAAATAAATAGAATATAAAATATTCAAGAGCATTTTTAATATCAATAAGTACGGTACAACTGAGTAAGATTACACTGAACACATTTATAAGAGGCTAACAAATGGTGATCTAAATTAAATAGAAAATGCTTATGAAAATGAAAAACATTATTTAAATAAACCTTATAGAAATTTATCTGGAAAAAAACTAGACACACAATAGTAAACTAGAATTTGATGCAATTTACTACCATTTTACTGTAATAAGGTTTAATCTAGAACATACTTCCTGTGCTTAACTTTTGCCACTATGCATCTTCTTTGCCTACAGTTTTGTACAATTTTAAGATAAGGTTTAAAACAGTCAATTTATACTTGTATAGCAATTATAGTAGTAGCAACATTTAGTATTGTAAATAAGTTGTCCAGCTAATGTGACAAAGAATATATGCATTTGTAACAGTAAATATTATTCTAACTCATCATCATCATCATCATCACTACTACTACTACTGTGAGTGACAGTCCATTTCCTGTAGGCCTGTCTTTTCTGCAAGCATGATAAAGGAAGAAAAAAAAAAAGCAGAAGTATTAGTTTAAGCTCACAGGTTAGTTTAACAAGAAAAAAAGCAAAAAATGATTCTCAAATGGCTTCTGAATTGACAATACAACAGGAGTATTCCAGTACAGTTATGACCCTGACAATGAGAGGGGCAAGATTGTTTAGATGAAATAGGACATTTTTACAGGAACAACTTGTACATTTGGGAAAGAGAGGAGGCAAGTTTTTGAGGTTAAGTTGTCCTTCATCAAGTCTCACAATGATGCTTGAAGCCTTGTCTTCTCTCTTTCTCAACTACCTAAGTTGTCTTCTTCATATCTCTGGACTACCAAAGCTAGAACACTATTAACACCTGGCAACAATGTATGAAATCACTGACATTTTTTCAGCTTGTTCCATACAAGCAGACTGCTACATTCAATGCCTTCAGCAGGGCTATGGCTAAACACAAGACAACAACCTTAAGATCACTGCATTTCTCTAATCATTCTGCTGTTGTCAGCTGACGTCCAAAACCATCTTAAGTAGTAAATTAATGTTTAATAAAAGAAACATACTGATTGGACAAAAATCTTGTATATTTTTAAAAGAAGATTTTTGTCTAATCTGTATGAACTTTATTTTACCAATAAAATCAGAAAATATGACGAGAGAAAGAATTATTTCATAAGGAACTTTTATTATTTTAGCCACATGAAATACTTTGGACTTTGTAACTTATGTTATACAGGAAGGCTCTCCTGTTCCCAAACAAAACAAAATACTTTTAAGAACTTAATGAATTAAAGGTTGTAGAATTTAAAAAATTGGGTTCTTGTCTCCTGGGAAAAACAGTGACTAGTATATACAGAAAACATGTTTGAAAAAAAAAAATTAATAGTCTACCACGAAGCTGAACTCTAAATGTAACATTCCTGTTCCCAGAGGACTAACAATATGAATAACTTCTATTCCTGCTTGAAGTCTTCAAAATTATTTTTAAAAAAATCCATAAAAACCCCCTGAAAGTTACGATTTACAAGTTCATTTTTTTTTCAAATTGCTGCTGATGATGCTAGGATGGCAGTGGCAGGTTTTATTACTATGTCATCTTTAGAAAATGGCACTCTACGAATCTAGAGAGCATAAAAAGTAAAACTGCACATTTTGAATCAGTCTATCCATCAGCCATTGGCTGTAGCCTGTCCCCAAAGTTCTTCACAAGTAACTCAAACACTTGAAAATTTAAGACTGAGCATAAACAACAGAAATTTACACAAATTTATGTAAATGGTATTGGACTTATAGCCTTGTCAGAATTCTACTTTACTACTACTATTGGAAATTCCAAGCAAAGGAAAGTCCCTTGAAAAATCAACTCAGAAGAAAGAGGAAGA
The DNA here is from genome assembly GCF_030867095.1 of Alligator mississippiensis. Taxonomy (NCBI): domain Eukaryota; kingdom Metazoa; phylum Chordata; order Crocodylia; family Alligatoridae; genus Alligator; species Alligator mississippiensis. The sequence goes on along the minus strand of NC_081826.1, from coordinate 199,185,051 downwards.
TTAGTGATGACTTGAGACCTAGTTCAGAAATAGCAGATTTTAACTCTGCCAATTAAGGGTACACTGCCTTTTAGTTCATTTTGTAAGACAACAGCACAGGAAATTCAGCTGAATCATGAGACAGAGAAGGAGAATCATAGCTCATATAGGATTTTCATTATAGGTTATATTAGAACTCTTCAGGACAATGAGAACTCAGGGCATTTATACATGTGCTCCAGGGGTGGGGATGTTTTAATTAGAGTGGCGCTCTAATTAAAGCACACAGAGCATGTCGTGTATCCCCATGTTTCAAAATGGCGGGGGGGAGGGAGGGGCTTGACCTAAAGCGCGTTGGATGAGAAATGACCAGAGTCTAATTTCATGTTTCACACTCTGGTATCTCTTAGAACTTGGTCTAAATGAATCAAAGCCTCCAGCCAGACAAAGGCTTTTTCAATGTGTTGAAATTACTTTTCCATCCACCACACTTTAGGAAGTCACTAAATTCTTTGTAATTCATCTCCAGATCTGAGTTACTCTGGCAAACTGTCCAAGTAGCTCAAGTGGAATCTCTTAATATAAAGCTTTAAGTCTCCTATCTACCATCGTTGGTTGGCTCAATTTAATAGTGGTGCAGCCAGTTCTGTCATTTCCCACTGATGGATATGTTTAAATGCAGCTTCACTTCTAAGGAAAGAAAAACTGATGTTTGGAAATTTTTACCTAATTAATGAACTGGCTTACAGTCCAAATGCTTTAACTGATTTTAACATTATGATGAACTTCCAAAAATAATGATTATTAGTAATATTTTAAATTATTACAATATGATTTTTAATTTTTTAAAGTTAAATGGTTCAGTTTCCTTTCTACAGTGACTGAAGTCTAGATTTTTTTAAAGCCTAACAGTTAAAAAAATTTAAGTACTTTCACAACTGATGCAGTATGACAAAATCCCAGATACTGCAAAAACATTACTTTGACATTCTGAATTAATAAGCACAGTAGTTACAGTAGAATTTAAACAATTTAAATTAAAATGTATCCAAGTGTGCATAAAAATGTATTAAAGGGAGACTATTTTTGCCTATCAAAACATAAAAATAAAAATGTATATAAATCTTTTCATTCAATTCATTTATAGCAGATCATATTTCTTCACCTGTAACATTTGACTTCCGGTCCCATCCCTTAATCTGTAAGGCCTAATAACTCCATCCTCACCAAAGAAACGAGGTGGACGCAGACTTGTCACATCATCAGAAGAATCTGTAACTCTGAAAAGGCACAAATTCAGAACAGTTTACATGTAGTAGGGATAATGATATACATTTAAAATATCTTTTCCTGTGGTGCTGGCCAGGGACCAGGCTTAATTTGCTTGAAAATCTAGTATGTGCAAACACTGATGTGACACTCCAAAATAAACAAGTTTAAATTTTATAAACCTATTTAATTTAATGAGGATTAAACACCGTGACATGTACAGGTACCCTTACTGAATGTTTGCTGGTACACAAGATGACATTTATTTCAAAGGAGAACTTAGTGCAGAATATGATTATATGACTAGGTAAATGTGTACATAATTTCTTAATTTAAAAAACTTCCCCATTTAAAAAAAAGAGCCCTAAGCTGTATAAATCTTCTTAACTTCTTTGATGTTTTTCCTCCATCTGTATTTCATAATCACCACAAAGACACTGTAAAGGACAGAACACGATCCAGAATGGGCACGAGGTAAAAGAACTAATAGTCTAAATCCTGAACAGCAATAAGAGAATCAACTTATACCTTTAGTCAACATGAGCAATTTAATGACCTCTTAAAATATTTTCTATTTTTTTTAATCTGCTGTAGTGCAAAAGTAACTTCTATTCAGTTACATACAAGACATGATATCACTTTTACAAGTCAATCCATAGCTGTTGCCATAGTAGGCACTTAAGCTGAACTGTTCTGTGAAAGAGGGAGAGGTTCTTAACAAAAACTTTTTAGTTTTGGATTTTACTTTTTCTCTTCTGGTATTCTAGGTGCTGTAAAAATTAAAATTCTTACCAACTCGAAAGATGTATTTTTTCTGGGCATTAGGGGTAAGATGCAAGGTCATAGCTGTGGAAGTAGTTTTGATTATGAAACTTTAAGTAGAGCTGGTATTTCAAGCCAACTTTAAATACAACTTTAGCTTGAGTTGGCAATGGCTAAGACAGATGAGCAATCTTATTTTAGTAACGATTCAATACTGTGGTTTTAATCATCAAATGATTACACCAAACTTAGATAATGGATTGTTACCAGTATAAATAACAACGCATTTAATACAAATTATTTTTCTGCAGCATTTGCAAAGACAAACAAAAAGTTGAATGCTCCTGAAAAAGCAGAACAGTTACTATTAAAAAAATTAAGAGCATCTAACATCAGTGGACTTATACACCTCTTGTTTTATGTCCTACTCTGTTCATTCTATTTTTGATACCTTTTAATGCCCTGAAATGTGCTGCTAGCCATGTCTATGATTCCTCCAGTGGGCCTTGCTACTGCTCCCACTAAACCTTTCCCAACACCTTTGAAAAAGCCAGCTGCTCCTTCTTTCTGGGCTCCTACAAATGATTAAAAGAGAAAGATCTTTAGTAAAGATGTTTATAAAACTATTTCTTTATAGATACTGGAAAACCTAAATAATGACCATTAGTTTTTACTACTTTCACTGATTTATAAAAAAGTATGCTTTATTTTGAACCAAATGTTTACATAATTAAGATGGACATTACAAAGGTTATCATAAATCAAAACTCAATTACAAAACACCAAAATGCACTAGATGTTTCAGTTTTACAACATTTCTCAGAGAACATAAGAATTAAAAACCTATTTACAGCTAATACATAGCAAGACCTGCACTTACCTCTTATTGGTTTTGTCACTATTCCTGTTATGCCACTAACAAAGCCCTGTTGGGAGAAATAAGAGAACCCTCAAAAATATGTTCTTTATAAATAATTTTCCTGTGCTTTAAAGATGAACAACTTAAAAATGGGAGCCAAGCTAGAGGGGTTTCTAAGCCTCAAACACAAATCTAATTTCTTCATGGCTCCTATAAATCCCAGTATATTCTCAGTTTAGAATTATAATCCTAGTGTAGCAGGAACTTTGCAAAGACAAAATTAAAACAGAGAAAAGGAGCTCTCCAAATGGTTATTATTTTAGTGTGTACCTATTCTTTTACTCTTCTTCTCAATATATAGTACATTTCTTTACACAGTTACTTTGAAGTAAATTGCCTGTTTTTTCTGAAGTAATATTTCTTACAGATACTAAGCCTTTCCCTCCACGAGTGATGCCTTCTCTGAGGCCAGTAGGTTGTTTATTCATGGCTTCCCTTCTCTTCTGTTGGTAGTCTTCATCCATGGTTATTGCTGCCACTCCTTTAGCCATAGCACTAGTAATCCTGGATGCAGCACCAGCTAATCCACCTAAGAAAAAATGAAACACTTTGTAAAAATTATAAAATTTGTAAACTCATATAGTGATCTGATTGCACAGTCACCACTGAACACACACGCACAGTAGCTATATGGCAGCTTACCAACAGCTCCGCCTACTAGTGCTTTAAGTCCTAGTGCCATTCCCTCAATAAATTCTTCAGGACCCTGGATGGCTCCCTGAAAAAAACCCCCACACATTAACTGACAGGAAACTAGTTATAAAAAAAGTTTAGTAATTTCAAAAAAAGATATAAATAATTTTTGTATATAATGTAGAAGTTTAAGAAATTATGAAAAATCTTCAGATTATGAGTCTTAAAACCACACAATATATATTTTAAAATCAATAAATACAAAGAATGTCTTCTGTCAGGTAAGGAAACAAGCTTTTACATATTCTTGCATTTACATATCCTTGCTGTTATTTTCCTGACAATTACACAGATCTGAATGATTTTTTTAGAAGCAGAAGTTGTGAGCTTAAACCAATTTTTTAAATGAAAGCTACTTGAAATATCCAGATTTCAAAATATCCAAGTCATTTATCAACTGTAATGAGTTTCACTAGAAACTAAATGGAGATTTTTTTTACCTGGTATGGTTCGTAGAAGAATGCTTCTACTCCTTCAGACAAACCTCTAATGAAGCCAAATGGATTACCCAAAACATCAAGGCCAAGTATAAGAACATACATTTGTTTAATAGCCTAAAAGAGAATTAAGTAGGAAGAAAACACATCATAAACAGATGTTTTGTAGAACAGTGTTTCTCATTATTTTTAGACTTAAGCTCCCCTCCCCCCCCTTTGTAAAATGCTAGCTCTTAGTTTTCATACATTGTTCTAAATATGGAATAATACAGAGCAATTGTTTTCAAAACTCCTTAGACTAGGATGGGTCAGAATGTTTTTGATCCTATGGATTCCTATTTGAATTTTCTGGGGTTATTTTGTGAATCATGTATAGGTGTTTGCATACCTAACCATGCTAATGCTGTGCACATCTTTGTTGAGAACAACTTGTGTAGAAACTATGCTAAGACAAATAATACACATTCAAAAAATATTAGATGATTGGTTTATAGTTGGAATGCAGTAATATGCTATAAATTCACAATTATACCCGTTATTTCTTGACAGAAACAATGCCAGAAAGGAACAGATTTTCTTAAATCAGTAGTTTAACATAAAAATATTACAAGCATCTTATAATTGTTCCCCACACAAACCCCAATATAATTTAAAGATTCTGAATTAAATTTATTTTGTAAACAAAAAACCTGAACAGAAATATAAGATAGTGAAACAACTCTAAATCTGCAGCCCCCTAAAATCATATAATTATGATTAATACACATTAGTACTTGTAGACCCAGGTTATATAAAATAGACATGTCAGATATTTCCATATATATTTCTCTTGCTTTGTCACTACATGACAAAGTTAACGTAGTCTGGTTGATTTGAGAGACATATTAAGACAAGACTTACGAGGCAGGAATTAATTCATAAATGTTACCCATGAATCAACTTGATTTATAACTGGATAGAAAATGTAAGGGAACATTACTTAGTGGATTCAAATCTTCCTCTTAGAGTTTTGGAGAATAAGAAAAGATGCCAAATTCTTTGCCAGATTATTGAGTTCTTAACTGATAAACTGAAAGGGAATCCTGGAGTCTATTTTAGAAACAGGGATTTAAACTTCAGATTTGTCTCTGAAGACTGGGATAGCAAGGCTATACTAAGTGTGTGAAGTGTTGGTAGCAGATTTGCATCTGGAAGATGTAAAGACTAGCGGTACCCACCTACTAAGGAACAGCTATAATTCAAAAGTTACTGTATTTGAGATAAACTATTAAGACAGGTAATCTGTTTTGTTAACATTAAGCTTTTTTATGTTGTTATCCGCAGTCTATTCTTTACCTACCAGTACATTGAAAACTATGGTACTATTTGCTTTTCACAAAAAGAATGCAGAATTTGGTTCACGAGCAACAATTTAATGGAGTTCATATACTCCGGTTGATCTGTTTGCGTTGGTCGCTTATGCTACAAAAATTAAGCCACAGAAAATAGAACTGTAAAATAAAATGGCAAGGGAATTCAATGGCAAGTAGAGTATCTAGAATGACTCTTAAAATCATCTTTTTTAAATTGACACAATTTTAAACTGATACCTTAAAATGCAGCTACTTGCTTTTTTTGGTGGAGTGTCTTTTTTTTTTTTTTTTAAAGGACACCGACTTGGTCCCAACCAAATTGTTTAGCATACATTTGAGCATGGGACAAAAAAATATATATATATTATAAACAACTCTAGTTGGAGTACAAAACAGTGTATTTAGGGAAAGGAATACATTATTATTACACTAACCTGTTTTGAATAATGTCTTATAACTGCTGATTGTAGCTGTGTGGTCGTACAGAAGTGATAGCTGAGTTCAAAGAAAGCCAACCTAAAATAAGACCATATTACTTAGAACAAAATAATACATTTGTGTGTTTGAAATGTTGATTTAATGTATACACTTAAATTTTAGAGCTACATATCAAGCCTACTTAAAGACAACATCTTGCACATCTGTGAGTGTGGCACCAATACTCTTCAGCAGGAGATTCAAAGACTGAACTGGAATTAGTTCAGTTTGTCTTTCTTGTTTGTTGCCATCTTCTCCACCAGTGCTGAGTGAAAAACTTAAATGTAACTGGAAGAATAAAAAAGAGAATGTAGAACAACATTTGATTACTTATTACTTTAATGATGCTTTAACTAGTTTTTGTGTAAAAATGTAAAATATTTTAAAATTGAGATAGACATTTCTTAATCTTGGCTAAAATTCACTCTAATAAGAACAATTTCCCCTTGACATTAAACTGCAAGCACCCCACAGTTTAATATATTCAGCATTTTTTCCTGGAATTTGGCAAACTACCTTTGTGCTCAACAACAAATATTTTTGACAAAGAAGAGTTTAAGGACACTAAACCTGATCAAAGAAGAACTGACAGATTTCTACTCCATAAGTGAATAAAATATAAAAGATAATTCCCATTGAGGGTAAATATTCTGACAAGCAGCAAATAAAAGAATAGGAATAAATACCATGAAGGACTAATTTCACTTAACAGAAAAGTGTGGGAGTAGATCACTTTATCGACCACAATTAAGAACAGTAAGGTACCAATATAGTCAAATAAAGCACACTTAAGAAAAAACACTCTGATTCTTTAATTACATCTAATTTATACAAACTGGATGTGTATAGCAACTACAAAACAGAAACAATTACATTTAAAAAGAATAAATTGCTTTTCACAGACCCTGAACATCAAGATAGTGATGCAAGAGAGAAACTGACATTCTGATTCTCTGAAGGACACATTATACAAGATTCTCACTTGGTTCAGTACTATTTAGTAAAACACTGGAACTTAACCATGTAATCCACCCCTTTCATGCAAAAAATGGAGAAAGGCCAAGTGGGATGAGAGATGTACTAAACAGGATGATAGCCTTATACCTTGTGGAATAAGTCTGAATAACAAAATCAACCTTTCTCTTATAAATCTTGGTAGTAAGGGGAAGTCCATTTCTTCTATAAAATCAATGCCTTGAGCAAAATGAGTCTTTACACAAAAAATGAATATATAACAAACTGGTTTATGATAAGCTCCCAACAAATATGTGAATATATTATTGTTCTATGATATCTGAGCATTTATTTACTCATTTATTTTAATTCAGGCAATTAAAAAAAAACCAATTCCAACGCAAGTGTACTACATAGAAATTGCGCAAGGTTGACTTTATTAATAATATAAATCAATTCTCCTAACTCAATCACCTGGACTATTAATATAATGATAATATATGTCAATACAACAGTCAGTTACATTCACTAACATTTAAAGAAGCTGGACAAAAATTCTGGCCTACTTGCTGGTGATTTTTTGTGTTATGCACAGGTCAGGAATGGAATCCATACTTCTAAATATGTATCCAATTTTTATCTCTTTTTTAATAGTTTAATTTGAAGCTACAGATACATCTACAGGATGTCCCATATTTTATCATATCACATTTTTAGGGTGGGAGGTGGGGAGAGTATTTTGCTACACAAAATTTAAGCATTAAAATCCAAAAAGGTAACAGCTTTTCATTCTGCAAAGTACATTTCCTTTTACTGGGATAAACAACAGACAAAGCAGTGGATTCCAAGGGGTTTTACCACCTACCACAACCGTTACAATTCTTGGTCACTTCTTCCCAAGATATTTGGACCTCTGGGTACAGCCACTCCACATGGAAAAAAAGGAGCCTCTTTTTCCAGCCTCTCTAACATGATCCATCATCATTAGAAAATGTGAGGGATCTTATTTGAAAATATGCATCATCTATGGAGTATTTTATAAAAGTTTTCTGTGTAAAACACCTATGGAAGATACATTATTCTGTTCCCATATTTTTCTGTATTGTTCCAGGTCAATTTCTTTCCTTGGGTCTCTTTCATTTGCTTAGTCTTCCTATTCGTTCCTTTCCCTATTATAATGACATATATTATAGAGATTAAACCTTTTTCTCTTGCGTTCACATGTGTCAACTGTCCAAAAAAGGTAAGTGATTTAAGTGAGAGCTTTTTTAAAAATAATTTTATTACGGTATTTCTAATGTGAAGATCTGGGGGAAAAGGTACTATTATTCCATGAGGGTTATCAAAATTTCTTGATAAGATCTCATATCCTCCCCACCCCAAAGAGTTGGCTTAATTGTATATTACTTTCCCTGACCCATACAAAGTGTCCTTGATGAACTCTAAGAATGAATTCTTTCTTCTTAACACAGGTGGTTAAAATATGGAGGGGTTAGTGAAAAGTAAACTTTTGTAATTCATGTACAAGGGTTTTTTTTCAAATGGTGATTTCAAAAACATCAAGTTCACAGAGACCAGACAATAGAGGGTGACAGAAACACTTTTCTACCTCCAAGGCTGAAAAGGCTATCAAATATACTAAGCTAGAACTGTATACCAAACTGCACTGTTCCTGAACTGTCTCAGGCTAGACACCTAGTAGATTCCTCCACTCCAAAGGAATCCATAATACAGAACTGTTGTCTCAGGGCCCTAGCATTCTTATGAAGAGAAAAAAATATTGTAACTGCAAACAATAACAGATTCTATTTTCATGTCATGATCTGGACCATCACCTACTGATTTTGGATCCTTGTTCTGGGTCTGTAAGGCACTGAGATCCTATTGTCCAAATTCCAAATCATCTACGTGACCTTGGTGAATTTATTATGAACCCCATTGATATGATCACTTCAACAGTGACAGTGATTGCTTTCTTGATATCTTTTAGAATATGTCTTTGATGAACAAATAAATCATACTAGTAAAAAAAAAAAAAAAAAAAAAAGTAGGGGTGCACCAATAAAGAAATTTTGGACCGATACCGATGGCTGATTATTAATGAGCCATATAGGCTGAAATGGAAACAATTGCCAATATGCATCCCAGCAGCTTGGAAAGCAGTGTCAGGCTAGCAAGTTTATGGGGGAAAAGGGGTGGGGGGAGAGAAGGGGTGTGTGTGGGGGGGGTGCAGATCGAGGCCTCTGCAGTGAGGGAGGGAGTGGGGCTGAGGCAGACAGGTGCTGCCCAGCCAGGGTAGGGTGGGGCATGGGAGGGAGCTGCGAGTGCCTCGCCTGGAGGTGCGGGGGGGGGGGGGGAAGGGGGGAGGGTGGCTCCCACCACACAGAGGGACAATTTCCCTTTGGATCTGTGCATGAGGTGATGGTGGGCTGCTGCTGTGAACTGGGGCTAGGAGCAGCACCGGGCTTTTCCTTGTGTGGGGGGCTGGGCTGGGGCTGCTTTTGGGGTGGGAGACAGTGACACTGGGAGGGGGTGCTATGGGATGGGCTGTGGCCACTGCAGAATTCGCTGTAGCCCCCCCCCCCGGTGCTGCCACCACCCAAGTGCAGCCCAGGCCCAGCCCTCCAGCCAGAAAGAGCTCAGTGCCGCTCCTGGTCTCAGCTCGCAGCCTGCCCTCCCCCCATGCATAGATCTGAGGGGAATGTGCCCTTCTGTGCCTCCCCTGGGGTGCACCAGCAGTGGGAGCCACCACCCCCTGCACCTGGACAAGTCACTTGCATCTCTGTTCTATGGCCTGCCACGCCTTGGCTGGGCAGTGTCTGCCCCTGCCCTAGCCCCACTACCTCCTTCACTACGGGGGCCTCGCTCTGCACCCTCTGATGCCCATTCCCTCCCCCCACCCCCTTTCCCCACAGACTTACCAGCTGGATGCTACTCTCCAAGCTGCCGAGCTACACGCATGCATCTAGCATTTATCAGCAACATTATCGGCCACATCAGACAAAAGCCAATTATGTCAATTTTACTTTTATCAGTGCTAATAGGATATGAAACGATCTATTGGTACACTTCTTAAAAAAATAGCATACCATCAGCATGGGTGGGCAGGTCATGACTACTGCTGAATCTTTACCTACCAATGGACTTAGTAGCAAGACTTGAAATTGGTAGTGGTATTTCCCTGTGATAAGTATGAGAAGCTATAGATGGTTGGAAAGCATCTCATTGTTAGTGTAGGTTTCTACAATGTACAAAGTATATATGCCTTCTTTCCAAAAAGCAACTAGGTATTTCGCTCAAAACTGAAGATACTGACAGGATAGGTACAGAAATCAAGGCTTGCAAAACTCACACTGGAAATGCTTATAAAAACTGGAAAAACCCCAAATTGAGGGAGGAGTGTACAGTTGTGGTTGGGAACTATAAAAGGTTCTGAATCTATAATAGTTAGAAATTTGCAGCCACCCAAAATGGCAGACTGAACATATGTTCTGAAAGTCTTTAAAAAAACCTTTATGGCCTTTACTGCTTGTTGATGTGGGACTTAAGCTCCTTTGGTTTCTGGTACTATTGAGTTCAAGTTCCTAAGAACTAGTTATGCTGAACTTTCTTGAATCTAATTATGAAGATGCAGGCTACTTTATGAAGTGATTTTCTTTCACCTTTAGTTCCACAAACAGGTTCTCTTTGGTAACTTAAATGTCCTTGTTATTACCTTATACCTTCTTCTTAGCACTGGATTCTTAAGCTGGAATACGTTGCAACATCAAAGGGAAAGCCAGGTTTACACTTTCAGTGTCCTTGAGTTCCTGGTATTTTTTTCTTTTCTCCCCCACCCACTAGTTGGGTGAGAGGTCTTCTTCACAAGTGCAACCTCTCTTAGATATACAGATCAACACTACACAAGTGTTAAAAATTCTGTGTGCATGAATCCCTTGTCCAGCAATATAGCAAGTGTCTGCATAAACTCTATGAGACAGGGTTTGGGAAGTAAGTGGAAAAAATGTACCCGAGAAATTTAACCTTGTGAATTCTCAGAAAAATGGGAACAATTGAAGATGTGAGGAAGGATGTTAATATATTTTAAAGAACAAACAAGCAAAAAAACCTGTGGGTGTAACGGTTTTTATGACCAACTTCAAGCCACTGACTTATTGCAAGGGAGAAGCATGCAGATTTTTATAACCAAACTTTGTGACACAATTAAATCTCCCCTCACCACCAAGGGGTATAACTCCTTGTGCTTATTTATAAGACTGACAAGTTCAATAACTTCAGCACTGCTCTCTGCGTTATATATTTTTTCTACTTCAAAGGGAAATGTTTTCCTTTTTTAATTAAAATATTTTAATTAGATATCGTACTCATTCTGTGACATTTACATACCTTGATTGGAGAGATATGAAAGTATTCATACAAGCTGATTTGTGATGTATCCATTGATGACACACTCATCAATTCTTCATGGAGAGATTCTACATCCTTTTTGAAAAGTGTAACCTGGAAAAGTATTTTGAACAATATGTTTTATAATTCAATAGGTTAGAGAGTCAAATTCTGAAATACAACAATTTTCAGGAAGTTGCAAGAGCCAATTGATAGAAATACTGGAATCTGGGAGTCATGGTGAACTGCAAACTCAACATGAGTCAGCAAACATAATACTGTCACCAAATAAAATCTAATTCAGCCTTTGATTATATTAACAGAAACACGGAATGCAAAACACAGGAGGTGACAATACCACTCTACTCAATGCTGGTGAAGACTAGAATGTTCTGTACAGCTTTGGGCACTGCATTTTAAAGGATATTGAACCAGGAGAGATCAAGAGGTGAGCAACAAAGATGTTAAAGGCGTTGGAATTCAAACTATATGAGGAAATGTTGAAAAAACTGAGTATGTTTAGTTTAGAGAAAAATAATTAGTGACATTCAATTTTTTTTTAAGACTTATGAAGATACAATGTTCCCTCCTTGCAACAGAAAGCAGGACATATGGATTTAAATTGCATCAAAACAGGTTTAGATCACGTCTCAGAGAAACTCTAACTGTAAAAAAAGCACGACAATGGAACAAACTGCCTAGGAAAATTAGAAAACCTCTCTCGTTAGAGATTTTCAAGAAGCTGGACAGGCATCAATACAGGTTTAGAAACAGAGGAGTCTGCCTCTATGCAGGGGCCTCAACTAAGGTCTTGCCAACCTTACAATTCTGTGAGTGTTTTCTAAAATTCATACTTATTCCTACTGGATGCGTTCCTAGATAGAGTGACTGATGCAGATGAAGTGTTCCTGCGACAGATGGGCAGATTATTAAGGCATGGGAGGCACCCCGCGGAGGCTCCAGAGGTCTTTCAACAAAACTAGTGATGCTGTGATCCTATTCATAACATGCTTGACTAGGAGGTTAGGAGATGGGCATTCTATTACTGCCTCTTCCTCTGCTCTGTTTGACCTTCGGCATGTCATCTCAGTGCTGCAGGCCTCCATTTTTTTCAATTATAAAAGGAAAACAACACTTTCTCTCTACTGTTAAGCTCTGAAATCTACAGACTGTGTACTTGCTGAATATGCAACAAGACTGCAAATGTGTAAGCTGAAAATTCTAGCAGCCATCTCATGCAGATTCTAAGTCAATAAAACAGCAATAACAGCTAGTATTAAAACCCAACCAACCTAAAAATGTGAGTCTTCCAACTCCAGTAAACATACAAAAGTTCTAGTTCAATGCCAGTTTTATTCTTTATTCTTAAGCCTGGACACCTCTTGGTATATACATCATGACAATGTGTAAGGATAGTAAAAGAAGTCTGGTGCCACCTATTGTGCGCATGGAACAGTAAGCAGCTATTGAACAATTTAGCAGACTGGGGCACACTGCTTAATTCATGCCTGAAGCAGTGTTGCCACCTGCTCCTGCCCACATCAACAGAAGATCAATTTTTTTCACATCTGTGTAACACTTGAAATTAAAAATACATTCTTGCTTGTTATGACTAAACGTTTTCTACCTCTTCATCTTTGGGCATATCCGCCTGTGTAAAGAGATCAAGCAATGCAAATAGGAACCCAAGGTCTAATCTGAGATCCATTTCTTGAATCAGTACCTTAAAGTACCTGTATAGGACAACAGAAAACAATAATGAAACAGTAGCAATTTTTTTGGAAGAACAAAGTTCCTGAGGAAGAATCAGCTGTAATGTAGTTATATAATACTTTATAGTTACCACCACGATTCATTTAAAGATGTTTATTCTGAAGCCTTAACAAGCTTCCATTTGCTACTTGTTTTAACCAAAATATTTTTGTCATAGTCCACTTAACACCATAGGAAGTCTTTATGAAAATGTGTTTTTTTTTTAAATTTGAAGATGGCAAAATTCTTGCTCTAATGCAGTTTTAAGTGCACAGGTATACAGCATGCATATCAGTTAAAGCTGATGGTACAGGCTAACTAGAAGTTTACTTTGTAGTAAAATGTTTTTACCATGTTGTAAAAGTTGAGCAACACTTGATACAAAGCCCTACACTGGATGTGGACAAACAACAAAACTGCAGTGAGTTAAGGTAGCTGTTGAGTAGTAGATGCATGGTACTTGTGCCTATAATTAGTTCATGGTTAGTAAGAGGTAAACTGGAGCAATTCTAACCCCACTGAACTCAGGGTCAAACTGCCCTGGTTTCACTTACTCGGGTTGGATAGGGAAGAGTGGACACATCTGGGCAACTACTGCATGTCAGCTGCTCTATGGTAAGTTCTTGCCTCCTTTTATTTCACTGCAGGTTTGCATGTCCATATAGTGGTGGGATAGCTTGCATGACTGGAGTATTGTCATGGATGAGTATAATCCATGACAATATTCAGGAAGGACAGGTAGGGGAGAAGAGTAGCAGCAGCTCTGTATGCAAGACAGCTGTATGATTGCTCAGAGGTACAGTATAAAACTGGAGATATGCCTGTTCAAAGTCTCTGGATTAGGGTCAGAGAGGACAGCAACGAGGGTGATTTTGTGGTGAGTGTCTGTAAGCACCAGACCAGGACAATGAGGTGGGTGAGGCTTTCTTCAAACAGCTATCAGAAGTTTCTGCATCACAGGCCCTTGTTTTCATGGGAGACTTGAAGTCACCCAGACATCTGTTGGGAGGGCAATACACACAATCTATGAAGTTCTTGGAGAGTGTTGGGGACAACGTCCTGGTGTAAGTGAAGAAGCCAACTAAGTGCTGTGCACTTCTTGATCTGCTGCTCACAAACAGGGAAGACTTGGTGGGGAACATAGAAGTGAATAGTAACTTGGATAGCAGTGATCACAAGATAACCAAGTTCAGGATTCTAAGGAAAGGAATGATGGAGAGCAGCCAAATAAGGACCCTGGACTTAAGAAAAGCAGACTTCTATTCACTCATAGAGCTCATGGGCAGGATCCCTTGGGAGGTCAGTCTGAAGACGAAAAGAATCCAGGAGAGCTGGCTGTACTTTAAAGAAACTTTACTGAGGGTGCAAGGAAGAACCACCTGATGTGCAGGAAGACTAGCAAGTACAGCAGAAGACCAACTTAACTTAGCAGGAAACTCTTCAATGAACTCTTCAATACAAAAAGAAAGCTTACAAGGAGTAGAAATTTGGACAACTGACTAGGGAGGAATATAATAAGTGTAGTGATCAGGCATGCAGGAATGAAATCAGGAAGGCCAAAGCACATTGGAGTTGTAGCTAGTAAGGGACATAAAGGTTAATAAGAAAGTTTTCTACAAGTATGCCAGTAACAACAGGAAGGTCAAGGAACATATGGGTCCCTTGCTGAATGGGGGAGGCAACTTAGTGACAGATGAGGCAGAAAAGGCTGAAGTACTCAATACCTTTTTTACCCTAGTCTTCACAGGCAAGGTCAGCCACCAGATTACTGTACCTGGCAGCACAGATTGGAGAGAAGGTGAGCAGGCAACAGAGATAAATAGGCTAGGGACTATTTAGAAAAGCTTGTCATGTACAAGTCCATGGGGCCAGAAGCAATGCACCCAAGGGTGCTGAGGGAGTTGGATGACATGACTGCAGAGCCACTGGCCATTATTTTTGAAAACTTGTGGTGGTCAGAAGAGGTCCTGGGTGACTAGAAAAGAGCAAATATTGGGTCCATCTTAAAGAAAGGGAAGAAGGTGGATCCAGGGACTGGTCAACCTCACCTCAGTCCCTGGAAAAAATCATGAAGCATATCCTCAAGGAATCCATTTCAAAGCACTTGGAGAAGGTGGTGATTTGGAACAGTTAGCACAGACTCACCAAAGGCAAGTCATGCCTGACCAACCTGATTGCCTTCTATGATGAGATGACTGGCTATATGGATGTAGGGAGCAGCGGATATGATTCACCTTGATTTTAGCAAGGCTTTTGATATGGTCTCCCACAATATTCTTGCAAGTAAGCTAAGGAAGTATGGGTTCGATGAAAAGACTGTAAGGTGGATGAAAACTGGATGGATCATCAGGCTCAAGGGGTAGTAATCAATGGGTCGCTGTCTAGTTGGCAGCCAGTATCAAGTGGAGAGCCCCATGGCTCAGTCCTGGGGCCAGTTTTGTTCAATATCTTCATCAATGGTCTGGAAGATGGGATGAAGTACACCCTCAGCAAGTCAGTGGATAACACCAAGCTGGGGGAGTAGTAGATGCACTGGAGGGTAGGGCTAGGATTCAGAGACCTAGACTAATTGGAGGATCAGACCAAAAGAAATCTCATGAAGTTTAACAAGGACAAGTGCAAAGCCCTGCACTTAGGATGGAGCCATCCCACTCACTGGTACAGACAGGGAGCTGACTGGATAAGCAGCATCTCTGCAGAAAAGGACCTGGGGCTTACAGTGGACAAGAAGCTGAATATGAGCCACCAGCATGTTCTTGTTGTGAAGAAGGATAATGGCATACTGGGCTGCATTAGTAGGAGCATTGCCAGCAGATCAAAGAAAGTGCTTATTCCCCTCTATTCAGAGAAGACTGAGGGGGAATTTAATAACAGCCTTCAACTACCTGATGGGCAGTTCCAAAGAGGACAGAGCTATCTTGTTCTCAGTGGTGGAAGATGACAGAATGAGGAGAAATGGTTTCAAGTTGCAAAAGAGGACGTTTAGGTTAGATATTAGGAAAAACTTTCATGAGGAAGGTAGTGAAGCACTGGAACAGGCTACCCAGAGAGCTTGTGGAGTCTCCATACTTAAAGGGTTTTAAAAACCCAGCTAGGCAAAGCTTTGGATGGGATGATATAGTTGCGGATGGTTCTCCTTTGAGCGAGGGTTTGGACTAGATAGCCTCCTGAGGTCCCTTCCAACACTCATTTTCTATGATTCTATGATTTGGCACATGGCTCTGGAGTTAGCATGTGGTCGTCAGACATGGCATGCAGAACCTTAGGCCATGTTCCAGGTTGGACCTGGTGGACCAAGTCTGGCTACATACCAATCTTATGTGCCAGCCTGATCCAGCATGCAGTTGGAGAGAAGAGCTCGCATGGGCCCAAAAATGAAGTGGAAGGGAACAGGAGGAGGGGGAAGTGGTAGTATCAATTGCTATGGTTCCCAGAGCAGCAATTAATGCTGCCACTGCACCTCACCAGTCAAATTTCTGGACCTGTGGGGATCCCTTTTGCTCACATACAATACACACTCTAATTTTCCTCAGTTGGTTTTGGGGAAAAAAGATGTGAGAATATGTGAGAAAATATGGTATCCTGATGAGGCCAGTAAGGTGGAAATCACACCTTATTTACAAGAACTTATATATAGAACTACTTATAGCCTAGAACTAAGTCTTGCTACTGCCCTTGCAAGAATCTGGGGATCTAACTTTGCATAACAGAGCAAGCCTTCTTGGGAACACAGAGTGTGTCTTGGAAATGTGGCATCTGAGGTGACACCAGGAAGTTCCTTCTGCCTGCTGCCTCACTCAAATTATCTCCTAGGATGCCACATTTCCAGGAAGACTTGCAGTCATGACTGGAAAAATCTTTTCTTCTACATTCTGCCTTCCAAAAAACAAGGCATGCGTGTTACTTGGGGACATGTATGTGAGAAAATAAGGTATACCACTCTGAGATTATCTACCTCAACTGAGCAAGGAAAAGATGAAATGTGTAATATACTTACTTAATATGTGATATCTGAGAATGGCCTGCAGTCCTCATGACAATACTGATATCAGTAAATGGCTTTGGTGCTATGAAGATGTACAAAAAGAAGTCAGTATAGGCTTTATGTGAAATACATTTCTAAATCTGTCTACATTTAGAAGTGCTATAGATGCTTGTGATTATTTGCAGGATTTGAATCCTAGACATATAGGATTCTATAATGGAAGGACTGGGCAAACAGATGGTCTCAGAAAAGGAGAGAGGGATGGACAGGAAGAGAAAGAGCAGCAAATGGAACTCTAGCTCATTCACCCATAAAAATGTAACTAACTAGACATATCTATCTTAATATAGGCAACCCCCACTTAGTGCTCTTAATAGGTTCTGGGAAAACCAAGCGCTAAGCGAAACAGCGTTAAGTGAAACCAATTTTCCCATAGGAATGAGTGTAAATAAATAATTCATTCCCAAAGCTCCCCACTCATGCTATAAAATCACTGAAATCCCAAACAGTACTATAAAAATCAATGAATTCAGACATATAAATGCATGTAAAACTTTAACACTTTGAACTTTGAAATAATGTATAAAATTAGAAAATAAAGTACTGAACTGTATGCACAGATGCACTTTCACTTTTTGCTCTTTTCGCTTCCTTTAGCACTCAGAATCAGAGCTGTCAGAGTCAGTTTCAGGGGATTTTGAAGTGCTTGACAGAGGGTTTTTTTTTTTTTTTTTTTTTTTGAGGGGTGGCTGCAGAGGTTGAAACAGGAGTTGTGCACTTTCTGAAGAAAGAATCCATTGATAGCTGCACTTCAGGCTTCTTCTTTTCATTGTAAAACAGCCTGCAAGCATTGCCTTGACTGTTAACTCCTCCTGCAACTGCAGAACTGCGCTGCATGTCAGGGTCATTCTCATCAAAGTAGGAAAGAAAAGCTTCAACATGTTGAAAAGCTTCAGCCGTGCTTTTGCTGGTTAAAGCCCTTGGTGGGTGAACATTTTCCTCCTCTTCATGGCTTCTCTGCTGCTCTATTTGAATGAGGTCCTCATTGCTCAATTCCTCCCTATTGGAATCGACCAACTCCTGCCCAGGATGAAGTTGCCTCCAAAACAATGAATGGTGTCTGGCGAAGCTTTGGGCAGACTGTCCAGGATTCCCAAGAGTTTGAGGAATATCCTTGGACACCTTGAAACCTGGGGGAATTTATTCTCCTCCCTGGAAATGTAGGTCCTAGAAGGCATCTTCTTCCAGAAGAGGCCTGTCTCATCAGCGTGGAAGACTTGTTGAGGTGTATAACCCCCTCCTCAATAATTTCCACAAGCTCATTTCTATAAGTAGAAGCTGCTTGGGTGTCAGCACTAGCAGCTTCCCCCTGACTAGAAACATTATGCAAGTTGCTGCGCCTCTTAAATCTTTTGAACCACCCCTTAACTTGCAAAAAAAGGCTCAGAAGCAGATCACTCAGGCAAATTTTTCTGTAAATCATCCTACAGACTCTTAGCCTTCTTCTGAATAGCAGCACACTCAAAGGCATACAGCATAGAGTTGTATCCTCAATCCACACACTTAACAGCCTTTCCACTTCTAACATAATTGGAGCCCTACTTCTACCGAGTTTCAAAGCATTCAAAGGAGTTACACTTCTACCACATTCTTTTATTTTGTCTTTATTTTTCAGTATGGTCCTAACAGTTGACCCAGCCAAATTCAACACTCTACAGACTTCATTCTGGCATTCCCCTCCTTCATTTCACTTCAGGACATCCAATTTAAGCTCCAACATTACACTTTTGTGCTGCTTTTTCTCAGCACTTTCACTCTCGGAGTCAGCTGCACATTTCTGACTCATGGTGCAACTCAAAAAACGAAGCACATGATTTTGTGACACTCACAAAGATCATGAAACAGCACAGAGCACGAAAGTTTTTGATGAAGCAAGATAGCGATGAGGCTGTGCGATGCCGATGCTCCCTGCCCAATACTCGTGAGCGATATAGTAAAACCCATGAGCGCTAAGTGAAACTGAGTATCAAAGTGAAACGAGCACTATTGTGAAATAGCACTAAGTGGGGGTTGCCTGTATATTGTCTTACTTTAGCTATGATCAGCATTAGGAGCAAAAATATTAATCTGGCATTTCACTTTAAAGTTCCATTAAAAATAAACATGAAAGCTACACGTTCTATAAATAACCAATGTACAACTCTTAGGTTTATCCTGAAGTTTGATACTACCAGCAGTAGATAACAGTTTGACTTCATGGTAATTTCTGTAGGTCTGCTCATAACTAAACAGCCAGTACATGTGCCACTATGAAACCTGGCATTACCATTTCAAACTGGTACTTTTTTTGTAGTGTTTAGGCTATACTTTCAGCATTACAGATCACTTACACACCTTGTAACTCACATTGTGTATTGGTACAAATATAGCATTTGTATAAATTTAATATTTGTTACATTCCTCACTCTACGAGGTAGCAAGAAGGAGAAAACTTTCCTTGTGAGCACTATAGAAGCCCATTATGGTTACTTGGACCATCTCTGAAGCAGTTGGCGCTGGCCACTGTATATCTCTACTGGACTCGATGGACCACTTCTCCAATTCCTTACAACCGTGCTCATTACATCCTTTTGTTTATTTAGACACTCCATTGACAGAGCTGTAAAAGGTGAACTAAAAGGACACACACACACACACACACACACACACACACACACACACAAAATGACAGCTTGGAAATCTGTCTCTACTGAAGCTCCCTATCAGGCTTACTCTGCTGTTATATAACATTTGAACGTAATATTTAGATCTTCTGACACCTTCAAAGGAGGGCTCTATGAAAACTATGTACCCAATATGCTTGATAGGGAAGACATTAATTAAAATTAATACTTTCTTTGCCAGCTACTGGCATCCTCTCCTGGAGAAGTCCTGCAATTTGTTACCTTCCTCCTTTTCCCTGTTTTGGGGGTGTATTTGGAAACTTCTACTTGCTCTTCATGGGGCAAGATGACTATCATCCTGACCTAGAGTCTCAGCTCTGTTTATACTTCCGCTGGGGTCCCGTTGTGGGTCTTAACCCTAGAATAATCCCCTTCTCACCATTAGTTGTTTTCCCAAAAATGCTCAGGAATAATTCATCAGGATTTTCTTTGCTGGCCCCTTGGGGGAGGTTTGTTATTTTATAGTCTTGTCTGACTAAACCTTACGATTAGGCAGTGTAAACAAAGCAAAAGTCACACTGTGGAGCTGTAAATGCTACCTCAAACGGAGACCACCATTTAAACCTAACTGCTTTGGTAGGATAGGTAAGGTCTGAGCCAAGACTACTCTGCCAGATCCTGTTGTTAAAACCATCAGACCAAATGCCCAGAAAAGGAAGAAGTTAGACAAGTCACTACCTCACCAAAATGAATCAAGTATAAAATTGTAATATGAAATGGCATGAAAAAAATAGGCAATTTATTCAACCAAAGTAGCTGAGAGTCTGGTGGCCCAAGGTAAAGGAATGGGGCTTAGTCCTGGAACCCCTATGTCCAATCAGACTACCTATGAATTCCATGGGTGGGGGCATTAACCCATTAAAGATAAACGAAGAGAAGCTTTGCAACGGAAATACTACCACCAGGCCCCAAATGAATAATGTTCATTTAAATAAAATGCCTCCTCCTTTATAAAATGGCTCCTCCTTTTCTACCAAGAGAACAGTGTGTCAAGGCTGAACTTGCATCTGGTGCACACAGGTGCAACTTAAATTAAAAAGTGATGTAAGTTTATACTAAACCTACACTTGGCACAGTTGTTGTAATGGCTTTGACTACAAATATGTCAGAAAGACGTGCAGAGTCAATGTTCATCTAACACTGATAACTGAAACCAATTCTTCTTTGCAGAGGGAAGGGGGAGAATTAAACAAGCATTTCCTACATTTATTTTGTGCTGGATGGGGTGGATAATTTCTCTTTTAATATTAATATGCTTTTCTCTATACTCTGTTTGGTTCATTTCAACTGTTAATGGCCTAGAAATGTCTCGTCTCTTCCATGTAAATGTTTCGATTTTAAAGCATGCAAGTTTTAATCAAATTTAACCACGTTTTAATCTTGCTAGATAAAGTGAGATAATAGTCACAACCGGAAACATTTACAAATGTACATAAATATATACATCTTAAACTGGGAAGTAAACTAAATTGTATCAACAAACCTGAATCCAGAGTGACGGACTTTGGAGGTTTAATAGGATAAAACACAAAGGGAAATATGGCTCCAGGAATCTGGTTTTGTATCTGATAGGGTAAGGACAGGACAAGATGGTGTATGTTAGCTCTTCACACAAAAGGTTCATTAAAAACTAAAACACCCCAACATTTTAGGAAACAAACATACAAAATAAAAAATATTAAAATACTACTTACCTTGTTATATACACCAATTATAAAAAGGTACCAAGCTGAAATCAGTTATTTATATTTTTATTTTTTGAATGTGAATTGGATGTATATAAGCTAGAAAAAAATAACTTGTGTGGTCAAAAACAACCACCACCACCACCCCAAAGACTAATTTTGTTAAGTGATTATTAGGTCTTCTGTCTTATATTTGACAAGACTCACCTGTATTCTGTAAACCTGGATTCTGAAGGACTTCTGATGTGCAGATGTACTATATTCTACCTTTAAAGCAGGGAGATAATTTCTTCTTATGGGAATTTCATTTGGCTGTTGGATTTTCATGTTACTGCCATTAGGTGTTAAACAGACCTGCCATATTAATAAAAAATGCATATTGTGTATATGCTTCAAAATATAATATATTTAATTTTATTATAAATGTGTTTTTATTCTTATTATATTGAAAGGCAAATTTTAAAACTATTTTTAAGAAGATCTGACCTTTGAATAGAAAAACATTTTATTCAAATCAATGGCAATTTTGATACTGACATTAACTTCAGTAAAAGCAAAACTGGATACATCTTTGCACCATACAAACACTGAAGGTCTACCCTTTTTACATACAACTTTCTAAAGAAGTACAAAAGTATCATGTACAATATATCATTAAGATATAAACTTGTAAGCATAAGGAACTTAGTCTCAGCTGCCTACACAAATGATTTACCGTAAGCAGACTTGATAACATTCTAATATTATAAAAGCCTTAGTCTGTCTGTGTGTCTGTCTGTCTGTAATGCTTTATTTGCACTCTGTTTGGTTGTCTGAAACACCCAATCAGAGTGCTTCAAGAGTGTTTGGGACAGGAGGTGGTGTCAGCGGTGCACTGCCATGGCTGCGGGGCCAGAGTGGGGGGGCGAGGCCGGTGGCACTGGCCTTGCCTACCCCCTCCTCCCGGCCCTGCTCCCTGCAGGTGGCAGCATGGGGTGCTGGCCGAGGGGGACAGAGGGGACAGTAGGGCAAGGTCCCCCTCCCCAAATCCTGGGAGACTGTGACAGTGCAGGGTGGTGGGTAGCAGTGCTCTGTTCCCACCCCCACCCCCCATCACTCCTGACGGACAACTGGCTAGTACATACATGAGTGGAAGAACAGTATTTTAATTTTAAAAATGTCTGAAATGTTGTTCTTGATATTAAAATTATGATAATATGAAACATGTAATTGTTGCCATGAATTTTCATTGTATAAAATTATTTGTAAGGCCACCTCAACACTTCACTAATCGTGTTACTAATTATATAGTTAGTTATCATTGTTGTCCATTATCGCAATTAAGTGACACATTTTCAATTTCTTCTTATGAACTGATGTTTTTATAATAGTGTAAAATATTCCACAAAAAGTAAGAGTAACAAGTTTGGAGAAATTTTTGTTTTTTGTTGCTTTTTATATCAGGTGGGAAAAATGCATCATTCCTTAACCAAATACCTGCAGATGCTGCAGTATCTTATACTTAGAATCACATAAAATTAGGGTTGGAAGAGACACTCAGAAGGTCATCTAGTCCAACCCCCTGCTCAAAGTAGGACTATCCCCAACTAGATCATCCCAGCCAATGCTTTGTTTTACTACGTCTTAAAAACCTCCAAGGATGAAAACTCAACAACCTCTCTGGGTAATCTGTCCCTGTGCTTTATTACCCTCCTAGTGAGAAAGTTCTTTTTAATATCTAATTTAAACTTCCCTTGATGCAACTTGAGACCATTGCTCCTTATTCTGTCATCTGCAACCACTTAGAACAGTCTAGCTCTATCCTCTTTGGAACCACTCATCAGGTTGTAGAAGGCTGTTATTAAATTCCTCCCCAATCCTCTGTTCTGTAGACTAAAGTCCACTTCCCTCAGCTTCTCCTCAAAGGTCACATGTCCCAGCCCTCTATCCATTTTTGTTGCCCTCTGCTGGACTCTTTCCAATTTGACTACATTCTTTCTGTAGTAGGGGGCACAGAACTGGACACAGTACTCCAGATGTGGCTTGACCTGTGCTGAATAGAGGGAAATAAGTACTTTCCTCGATCTGCTGGTAGTGCTCCTACTAATGTAGCCCCGTATGCCATTAGCACTCTCCACAGCAAGAGTACACTGTTGGCTTATATTCAGCTTCTTGTCCACTGTAACCCCCAGGTCCTTTTCTGCAGAGTTGCAACAGGCGTGGGATTGTTCTGTCCTAAGTGCAGGCAATGCACTTATCCTTATTGAACTTCATATAAAATATAAGAATAATCCTCACATTTTAGGGCACTTTTACATGTGCTCCAGGAGCAGGAGTGGCAGCGCTTTAATGTGAGTGGCTCTGAAAGCTGCTCTAATTAAAGAACCGCTGCAGCTCCTGTATGAGAGTCCCCACACTTAAAAATGGTAGTGGGGGTACTTGAACTGGAGCTCATTTGACAAGCTTTAGTTAAAGTGCCCCTTCTGCCATTTTTAAACGTGGGGGCACTGATACACAAGACACAGGAGGCTGCTGGAGCACAGCAATTGCCACACTCCAACACACTCGATTAATCAATTAATTGAGTCTTCTCCGATGCACTGGAATTCCAGCATGTCAGAGCATCCTCCGTGCTCATGTATAGGCACCCATTATGCTTACCTTCTGGAGAGTTATAAAGAACAGTTTTCAAATGTTCACATTCTGGGTGAATTTATAACCTCAATATTTCATTAGTATTTCCCTTACAGTCTGATACCGCATATAGCAATTGTGTGTATTTGCATAATAACAAAAATAAATAAAGATGAACAATGTTACCGAAACATTTGATTCCAGTTCAACAATCTTATTTTCTGAAGGGGATTGCTCAGAGTATTCTTTAAATTCTTGCTCTAACTTCTCTGTTTGCTTGATGCTCATTGGTTTCCACCTAGATTTCTTCTTAGGTTTTGTCTCCCAAACTATATCAGAACTTGTAAGTGAAAAACAAAACCAAGAGTTAACCGAAAAGAATTGGCAATTTCCAATTCATTTTGCCAATTTTACTTACCTAAAAATAATTTGCTACCATTTTTAAGGCATGGAAAGAACAACTCACCAAACAGATTTCTGGTACCTTTTCCCTCCTAATAAGGGGGTGGAACAAATTCCAAACCCCATCTTTCTGAAATAAGGGCAAAAAGAAAAGCCAGTTGAAGACTGGTCTACTCCGGCAAATTTGACTCTGAATCTTGATAACCAAGGATACTCAGTAATAGTTTTATATAACTAGGACTGGTATCCATTGTTCTGCTATGCCATTTTCAAGATCTCAAATTACTCAATTTTCTCACCCAACATACACCTTTCCCTCAAAAATCAGTCCCCCAAAACTGGGGTACTTATATTAAGTAGGGAAGCAGATTTTTTTGCCTAGGATAGAAGCATCCTGCTTTGATTACTAGCCCATAATTTAGCAAGTCTATCATTACTATCAAGGCAATTGAAGGAAGTCACTTGACTTAATGGCTTATTGTTCTTCATTCCACAGATGTTAACTATTATCCCTCCTTTTTAATATTCTTGACGTTCCACTCATAAAGCTAACTTTTCATATGGCAATTATGTTGTTTACTACTGGTCTCTCTCCTGTTTCACAATCCTGGAGACTCTTTGGACCTTTTCAGTCATAGATCCATCCATGGAGACCAGTTTTCAGGAGCAGCTAGAATTTCAGTTTTAGTTAAGCAGGAACACTTGGGTGAATCAGCTGAAGATTAGGCTCTGTCCCTGTTCCATCAGGGCCATAACTCTCAATAAATTGTTTTTCCTTCATTCTGACTTCAAAAATAAGGTGTATATTAATATTCCAGGAGACAGTATGTGAGAGAATATGGTACATCATGGAAAGATTTTGGTGTAGATGAAAACCAGCAAAACTTTTGGGTTCTTATGGTTTCACCCCAAAAACCTAGCCTCTTTTGCAGGTAGAATAAAGGTTCCTTGGAAGATTCTTATCAGGATGAAAACACGTCAGCAGAAGATCAGTTCATTTTTTTTTTAAATATATCCCCCCCCTCCTCCACAAGCACACATACACACACTATTCATGAACACTAACTTGAAAAGAAACTGATTTCTTCTCTGCTTGGGGCATTAGGTTCAGCTAAGATTAGCTTGGATGCCTGCTTACTCCCTGACTGTGGAAGTGATATAAATATTTATAATTTATCAGTACAAGCTGGACACTAACAAAAAATAAAAATAAATTTTCTCTTTTAACAAGCTATTCTACAAATTCCCACTACAGGTTTTTTTTTCCTTCCTCTGCCTTTCCTGAAGTAGTCAGCACTGGCCATTACTAGAGGCAGGATATGAAACTCAGCAGAACACTAGTCTGATCCATTTCCATTCTTTTCATTTAGACACACCTGATAAATGTGTCCATGTGAACTAAAAGGTTTTGTACTCTGAGATTTTGAAAAATGGTACAGCTACAGCACATAGTGTGACCCTGAACCACACTTATTTTGACCTCTGGTAAGCAGTGACTGGACTCAAACATTTTGTAATTTTAAATAAAACAAAGAACACAAACCATTTCCCACTACTTCTCAGTTTATAAGTAGACCTGTTTTGCTGGACAAGACTCAGGTTGGGATTTTGTCTGTAAATGAGTACAGCTCAATAACTTGCAACCTGAACAAGACTGCAAAAACTATCAGCCTAACTGCAAATGGTTGAGCAAATAGAAAAACACAAAAACACTTAGTTCACAATCTGAAACTTGATCTCTGATTGAGCAGGAGTCAGTGGATTGTAGCAGCAAGGCATGGTTTGACCTTGGAGGATTTTCAAAAGGTGGCCCGTAAATATAGCATCACAGACTTGTTTCAAGGCTGTGGAACTTCCCTGTTGCTGCATTGAGAAGCTGAGGGACAATGATGAAGATGCCATACAGGAGGATCCAAAGGATAAGAATGTCATTGCTCAATAAACCTTTCACCTCAGGGAATGAGAGGAACTAGAAACTAAAGCGAAGTTGCTACTCCACAGCAATAGATTAAAAAAGTAGGTAAGGATAAAACTTTAAGTTATTAAATGACATGTTCAGGACTGCAACTTGTTCCTTCCAGGGGAAAAGAAATCTTGAGCATCTGGCAGCTGGCTGCTCAGTGGTAAAAGAGAAAGACTGAGACTTGCAACCCATTGAGTCAAAAGCTCTGGCCTGTGCATGCAAAAGGTTGCTGACACTGACTTAGGCTACACAAAGGCATTCAGTTCCAGCACTAATTTCCATGAGATTCTTAGCACTAGAAAAATATGTTGGGGTACCCCTGGCTCGAGAGCTACACAGGTGCTTCAAAGGTGAGCTCTCTGCCAAGGGGTACTGAAAAGCTGTTCCTTGGGTCCCCCTGCCCCTAGGATGCACAATGATCGACAGCCTGCTTTCACCCATGCCAGGAAATATGGCAGGCTGCCAGTGAGTATCTGGCAGCTGCTGAAAAGCAGCAACTGCCAAAGACAGTCCTCACCTTATGGAGGTGGAAGAAATGAGAACTGCTCTCCCTCATCCTTTCTTTCCCTAGCCCCTTGCATAGACCAGGCACACCCGGGATAGAATGAGCTATGGGGAAATACCCCTGCTCTTAGCAAAGACTGGGGTCATGGTGGGCTGAGCCATGGGGAATGGAACCAACCAATGAGGCTGGAAGGGGGCAGAGAGAGCAGAGGACTGTAAGATACTGTGGGTCCTTTAGACATTGGAGAGAAGTATATAGCTTCTCAAGCTAGAGCTAGAAAACTTCTTAGGAGAGAAAACTTTCTAGGTGGAAGTGCTTTCTCTGTGGACAAGCTAGTTTTCTTCAGAGAATAACCCCATGAAAAGACATCTCTCTCAGCACAAATACACAAATATAATTTCTGTCCATAGCCCTAATCTCTAGCCATGGACCACCTCTGAATTCCACTATTTACCTATAAGTGAGAAACGAGCATGAAAGATATGCAATAGAAAATCATGTTTTATATACTGCACATGTATACCTATGCAAATACAAAAGTGAAGCATAAAACTCAATAGAAATGGACTTCCCTTTACAACCTGGAAACACAGCAATTCAGTACTGAGAACTCTAGACCACAAGCCAACAACAAGCATTTTAAGCGAACCTAGTTGAAATTTAGAAATAAAACAAATTTCCACTGAGTAGATTAGTTTACCTTGTAATTCCAATGTAAGACACTTCTTGCTTTGCATAATTATTGACCAAAGAAATTCCAACATCTTGCAATGATATAACAATTTCCTGTTCTGCCAGTTCTGCTTTTACACTTTCATATGTTAGTCTGAACACATTCTCATCTTCAGTGAATAGGATAATACGTTGTAAGCCTTCAAAAAATGAGACTAAATAAATTATCCTTTTATCATCCATAATAAAAGGTGTCATCTTGTCCTACAGGGTAGAAAAGAAAACACACACAAAAGCAGAATAAATAGGAGTTACAAATTTTGACAAACAGATACAAATATTATGAAAGTATGGACAAGAAAAAAGCTATGATAGCTACAAGGTTGGGAAAGAAAATAATTTTATGAGCGAACTATTATCTGATCTGAAAATCAAAATAGGGTAACATTTTGGTTTCCAGAGCTCATTTTATCCAAATCATGCAAGAATTTATAAACAGAATGGAACTGCTTACTGAAATACCAAGTGCATATAAAAGCTTAATATTAATTCTCATTTGGGAACTATGTTGTGCACACGTTGATCATTAAACAAACTATAACAGACAATAGTTCCAGCAGTTTAAAGGATAATTCTACAAAAGACTAGGCTTTACACGCAAAATAAACTGATATTGGTAATTCTACAACTAGGTTTACTATTCTTAAAGAGAGAATTCTAATAGTATTTGCAAATATTTCTACTAATGCTATTGCTAAGTATCATAAATCTTGCAGTATTTACACATGTGAATAAAGGAAAATGGTAACATGGATGAATACCTGCCACAGTACTCATTCATTAGGGCAATGACATTAACTAGTTTATTTGGTTCTTATGTCTTCAACATCATGGTATACTTTCAAAAAATACTGTCACTTGATTATTTTGTGCTGTCTCTTTGCCTCTTGTTTCCTTAGTCAGTCATGCATAAGTCATCAATAACTCTTACCTAATCTACTCTTTGGAAAAGTTCAACAGAATTCAAGGTGGACAAAGCCATTGAGAATTATATATACTACACTCAATGAAAAAGTGATTTTGAAGAAAACCAGTAGTATCTAATAGAACATTTACAGGATTTCTTTAAAAAATAAAGAAATAAAATTGTATGAAATACCATGTATGTTAGGAGCAGTAGTGTAATTTGGGGTAGGAGAATGGATCACTAGCCCCAGATACTAATTCAAAGGGATGGCCAAAATGGTGGCCCCAGGAATGCAAGCTGTGGAAGCTGTTGTAGCCAGCGTGCAGGGAACGTGTCCTGCAGCAGCCTGAGCCTGTAGCATCACAGCGGCAGCTGCAGTGTGGTGAGCCTGAGCTATGGTTGATGAAACCCTTCCCAGCCCTCCACAATGCCCACACCACTTCGCCCAGGGAGCTGAAATAGCTAGCTACACTTCTGGTTAGGAGAACATATGTACATTGGAAGCAACCAAAAGGAGGAGTTAAGATTGCACAAATATATTTAATTCCATCACATACTCAGAAATGTTTCAGTTAAAAAGATAAAATAATATTTAAGTAACACAATTTTTCATACAACTTGTTTAGATGCATCATGAAAGCTCAACAGAAAGAACATGATTTTAAGTCTACTGAAGTGAATAAGTCCTTTTATTCAATATTAATGGGCCTCACATGGGATGCAAACAAGCATTTGTCACACCCAGTCTATGTTTAGATGGTTTACCTTAAGCAGACTAAACCTAAACCAGGAGTGTGTGCAACCTTTCGCCACTGCTGGGAACAGCAAGGGCAGCCTGAGATACATAACTTGGGCTGGTGGGTCTGTTGGGGGCATAGAGGGAGAAGCATTTAGAGACTAAAAATAGCTCAGTCAAGGTTGGAGGGGGGAGAAGGAGGCATGAATACCACAGCCCCAGGTATAGGGCAAGCAGCTGGTCTTTGCCAGCACTGAAGCTGTGCTGCAAACATGTGCAGGTGTTCACTAGATCAGGTTAATTCTCTCTCATCCAAGTTATTGCGCATCCTGATGTGAACTAAGTTAGACTGGGCACACCATTTTTAAACCTTCTGAATGCTTGCAGTTGGGCATTTAGATCAACCTAACCATGGTTTACTAAGTAAAACTAGTAAAAATTCTATTATTAGCCAATACACTTACTTCCTTCTGAGATACTTCTCCTTTCTCCCTTCCACATTTCCATTTCAATATCCTAGAGCCTACTGGCTCAGCCCACGTGTACAACACTGCTTTATTTGGCTGAAGACTGTCTTCCATCATACTGAGAGAACTGAGACAGAGAAAAATAATTCACTGTTATTTTACTTAAACACCATAAAAAATTAACAGCTATCATACCAATCAAAAAAGTGCACAATTTCTTATCCATTATTTTTTCTCTTTCATAACAACAAAACTTACTAAAAAATAAGCAATTCTTATCCTTTGACGTGATATATGGTTAACCTATTTTAACTTCCAAAACTAGTAGCTATGAATTATGAAATCTACTTGGTATTAATAAATAATTAACATTTTCTTTGGGTTTCATGATACCTCCACCTCATTGTTACTAATGGGAATAATTAAACAGTCAGAGGGGAAAAAGGGGATCATAGAAATAAAAAAAGTCCACAGGGGATCTTGTCTAGTACATAAATATTTCTACCAAAAAGTGTACTTAGAAGTTCCTATTAGGCACGCTTCTCTGACAGGATTTACTAGCAAAGATATGAAGGTTTACATAATTTTGCAACTGAATATTGTGGATATTTCCAAAAATTGTAACAGTGGAAGAACATTCTGCCGATAGAGCTAAAATTCGGAGCAATACATTCTAATATTGCCAGGACCTGGCATGCCTATGGCTATGTCTGGTTTGCCGTTTCAGAACAAAGCTAGGTCTATCTAAAGTCATTTCACTAGCTATAAATTATTTAAGGTAAAATGACAAACCCATATTAAACAGCATCCTTGTAAACAAATAAAACAGTGGAATTAATGTTGTCTTTGTGGCAAAGGATATCTGCAATTGTTCAGTTCAATCCTCCACCTTGACTAGCAGGTGTCTAAACAGTCAAAGTATATTCTTCAAACATGCCATTAATTTTGGGTGCCTCAAAACAACACATTAAGGAGCCAAATTTTTCAGAAATGATGAATATCTGTAGTTCCCATTGACTTCAGCTGGTATCGTGAGTGCTTGGACCTTATGAAACTCAGACCCTAGGTCAGTGGTCACCAACCAGTTGATCTCGATCAACTGGCTTATCATGGAGCCTTTGACAGTCGATCTCAGTTTGTAAGAAGTTCCACGATCTGGAGTGGCAGGACACACATGGTTGGGCTGAGCCACGCCCCCTGCTGCCCAGGCCGAGCTGGGTGAGTGGGTCAGAGCACGGGCGGCTTGTTCAGGAGGTGGGGTGGTACATCCTGGGGTGCCCTTTACTTATAAAAAGTGATGTTCACCATAAAAAGGTTGGAGACCACTGCCCTAGGTGGATCAAAAGTGCACATCCACAAAAACAAGGACTGTTAATGAGCAGCCCCATCTGACAATTGTTCAGCAAGTCTGTAGTAAAAGCATGGACAGAATCCACTGTTTTCAGATAACTATCTTATTCATAGAATCATACTTCTTTTTTCCTTGCAGCCCCATGTCTCAGGCACACCATAACTCTGTTTCATTAACAATTCAATCTTTACAATAAATGTAATAAAAGTCCTTTAGATTTACTGCCAAATACAGATCGCCCACTCTTTGGAAACAGATTTTCCACCTAGGTTAAACACTCAGGTGGTTCAAAAGTAGTGGAAACTAGCCTACTTAGTAGCTTCTTACTAGGCCTAGAGTTAATAGAGATGACTACTAAATCCTCTTGAAACTTTAGTGTAGACAGGTAACATGCATATTAGTGTAGCATTAATGAATACAGCAGCAGCCATGATGAGCTCTCCCCCTTATCTACTTTGCTGAATGTAACCTTGTGAAGCGAGGAATCTCATCCCAAGTCTTTATTTCTGCAAGTTCCCTAGAATTTTGGGGCTGCTAAGATTTTTTTGTTACAAAAAAATAGAACATTGTATGGAAATATTGTAATGCTGTATACCCGGGGGTACATCTCCAACATATGGACCTTATGTCAAATAATTCTTAATGTCATTTTTCACAGCTTCTTGAAAGACACAGCAGCAAACACAGTAAACGCATGTACATTTGTAATATTACAGGGTCCTCAAAGTCCTTAAAAACTTAGGTGGTAGGTATGATAGAAACAATCTGTAAACAGCATTTAAAAGCAAATTTATTAAAGTTTTAGGACAACTAGAGTACATGATGCTAGACTTTATAATTAATAATGCATTTTTTTATTTTAGATCCTTTGACAAACGAAAAATGGCTACTGTAGATGAGAAAGTAAACTGTCCTAAGGCTAGCAGAATTTAAGTTCACATCAGCCGTTAGAAGAAAATGGTGGTTATGTTAAAGCCTAGCATTGTGTACTCTCATTGTCCTAAAACTTTAATACATTTCCTTTTAAATGCTAGTTACAGATTGTTTCCATCATACCTACAACCTAAGTTATTAAAGTTTAAAAGTGCACAAGGACTTTATGAAGAACCTGTATATAAAAAGTAACAATTTGCATTAGAGTTGTACTAAAACACTATTTACATACCTCTGGCCATATTCAATAATTTCATTTTTGGTATGGTTAATCAACAGGAAGGGAGCTGCACCATCATGGTAGTCTGAGAAAATAATCACTGTAGAATGTTCAGTCATGTTTACATCCACTATGAGGCCTCCAAGCTATCAAATATGAAATTAAAGGAGTATATAGCTGTGCTATGAAATTAACATATAAAATGCCATTTACTATACTAACCAGCTCTGCATAAATATTTTTTTGCCATGTAAAATCACTACCATGCATATGTTTTGGCATGCTTTTCGCATATTGCAGTTATTTCACTCAGAAACACGTATTTGTTGGTAAAAGATTCTCATCTGAGTTGCTTAGAATCCAGACATCCTTGAAATTTATTTATATAATGAAAATAATCATATATTCATATATAAGGAATATAGTTGAGAAATTGCTTAAGGAACTCCCCCAAAAGATGGAGACCAATGCTCTATAATAGAGGTCAGCAACCAATAGCTCAAGGGCCCTGATCTACCCTGCTGACACAGTGCTTCAGCAGCCAGATTGACCCAGTTAGGGGGACAGATGGGCTGGCACATGGACACTGATGCAGCTGCTACCACCTCTTTTCTGGGCGGCCACAAAGGTAACATACCTGCCACCCCTGCTTTTCTGCTTGGGTGGCACGGGGAGAGTGCCCACAGGCAACAGTATCTCCACAGTGGCAGAGGAAAGAAACTACTGTATTGCTGAAGCCCTTCTACCCTGTCACTGATGGGAAAAAAGTGCCTTCTGTGGACACTTCTCCATGTTGCTGAAGGGGAAAAGCAGTGACAGCAGGTGCTTTTTGTGCGTAGCTGCAGGCAAAAGTGGCGGCGGCAGCTGTGTTCTAGTGCCTGCCTGCTGTCTGCTGCCTTGCTCTGACCCAAACAGGATCCATCTTGCCCACAACCTGAAAAGATTACTGATCCTGCCCTATAACAGTCCATTTACTTGGGAGACCGAGCCAATTCATCTGTTTCCTTTCATAAGACAGACTATGCAACCTGTCAGCAATATTTGCTCTTTATGAAGTTCAGTCATCACAACCGTACTACTGTATTCTGATTATAGTGCAATACTACACACACAAGGAAACTAGACAAAATTGAGAAAATAGTTAAGACCAATATTCTAGTACAGAGGTCTGCAACATTTTCTGGTGGTGGGCTAGAGCGACCCAGCTCAGGTCAGAAGACAACCAGAATGAGGACCCGGACAAGGCTCCCACTTCCCCACATGGCCCAGCTGCAGCGTGGCACAGGTCAAGCCCTACCCTCAATCGAATCAGACCCGCAAGTTGTGGGTTGATATCTCCTGTTGTAATACAACAAAATGGAAGTTTTAACCTTTTATTTTAGTGAGGCAGTGCCATATTGAAATACATTACAGGTTGTCCCTAAACATGTCGCTTTTATTATGAAAAACAAATTTAGCAACATACTGAAGTTTATTTTCAGATTTCTCTATACTGATATTTTCTTAAAGTTACTGAATTCTGAGTTTCAAAAACACTAGGTGTATGTGAAAAAGTATTAACTTTATTCTATTGTTACATAAATATTCAATAGGAAAAATTAAACTCATTAATAAGCATTAGCTGTACATAATATAGCTAACAACCCTGAAGAGAACTGAGTCCCATGTGGATGCAGTAAACAAATAAGTAAGACTCATTAAGTTATTCTACAGGATTCTAAGAATGTTTTACCTATGATAGGATTTCACTTAAATACCATTTACCCAAATCCAAGACCTCACACTTAAGATGATGCCCCAATAATTAGATTCTATACATGGAAAATTATAAATGTTATCATTTTCTACATATAAATTCTAATTATTGGAGGATTGTCTTAAATTCATCCTGCCCACAATGCTGCGGAGGTGAGCAGCGGGAGGGCACATAGATTGACACTGCCTCTTCCCACCCCCCGCATCCCCGACTGCACTGCTGCCCGCCCCCAGACTCACTGGACCCAGTGAGTGCTACTGTTACTGGACCCAGGGTAACTGCTGCTTACTTCACAGTTGCTGACACCAGGTAGCAGCGGCAGTAGCTTTGGACACAAGCTTGGGTCAGGGCTAGTTCTCAGGCTGCAGCAGCTGTCTGACCAGAGCCAATACTTAAATACAAGATGAGGATTTTTGTTTCCTTCATGTTGAATGAGGTGGTGGAAATAAAATCTTGTCTTCGGTTTTTCTTGGGTATGGCAGGGAAAAGACAGGAGTAACATGCTAATAGTTACTTCAGGCGGGCAAGGTTCTTTGGGTAGATGTGATATCTTGTATTATATCAAATGAGTAGTTGGAACAAAGTTCTTTGAAAGCTTTTGGGCACAAGTAACCATAATTACGTCAGTGTGAAACTAGTGAAAGTGAGACTGGAATAAGGTAAAGGCAATAGTCAAAATCGCTTAAGTTCATATTTACCAAAAGTGAATTTGGTGAAGCTGCAGATAAAACAGAAACCTGTTAAGATTCTGTATATTATTTTTAAACCACCTGACTCTGTGGAAGGGAGAACAGTTTTGGCCAGCAGAGGTAGAATAAAGGTGGTTGTTGTTTACTCTAATTACTGAATGAAATTACTTACCTCGTTGTCTAAATGCATCAATGTACAGTTCTCTTGCTTATTAAAATGTATCTTCTTTGGTGGAATGTCAGAGTTTTCAACTCTAACAAGCAGCTTATTTGCATCATTCTCAGGCCAAAAAGGAATACACTAGAATAAAATACAAACATTTTATCTTCAACTGAGTAAGCTATAGTGAAATATTGCTATATAGTCATGAAATAGAACTTTTCTTAATCCCTCTGCAGCAATCTGTAACAATAATAACCTGAGGGTTGAATTAAAAAAAAACAAAACTTTAAAAGTAAATTTAATAAACTGTATTAAGAGCTGTTCAAATCATTACTTAACCAACATGGACAAACAGAGAAAAACCCAAAAGAGCCAGGCTTAAGCAAGGTAATGCAAAGTACAGGAGGCACTACTAATATGACAGGCAAGGAATTCTAGCCATGAATTCTAGACACTGAATAGACATTTAATATCCCTATAGGCATATAGTATCAATGGATTGGCTTTTCAGACCATTTAACACATATGGCTAAGTGACTTCTACATTAATCAAAAATTACTGTTTCATAAAACAGTGACACTAAATGGCAAAAATATACTTTCTTATAATATTATTATTTCCCATGATATATCATCAATCCAAAATAAGCAAAGCAACAGGTAAAGTCAGCCTAATACTCCTTTTTTCCCCTAACTTATTGTTTCTCTGCTACTGAAGTCTTATGCATAAATACAGCCCAGGGCATTGCTGTACTGGCTTCACTCATGATCATGGCTTAATGGACTACACATTGTACAATCACAGGATACATGTAGCCTGATCCAAACAAATTTCATTCCAATAGACAAAGACGCAATGTAAGGTGCAATAGCTTGCCCAGCAGGTCATAGGGAAAGGTAGGAATAGCAACTAGATCTCCTCAGTCTCCTGCACATGCTGACTCTTACACGGCATTTATTTAAAATTTGGGATAAGTTAAACTCTTACAAGTGACTAAGTACTAAGCAAGAACCACAGATTTTTTTTGTGACATGCTAGACAAGCATGCCCAGAAAACTGCCTGTTTCAATTCACACCTGAAAAATCCAATACTCAGCCTGTACGATATGAAGTGTTGTACTTGGATGGGAGCCACCATGCTCCATTATGTGAGACCTTCAATTAAAATGAACTCACATCCGAAAGGAGAAAATCTAGTTCTAACTTACCATGCCACCAAATTCCCTGTCCCATTGTTTCTCAGACCGCAGGAAGCAGGAAGGCAAGAAAAAAAATTATAGTTAAATGGCAAGATTGAGAAGGTTATCACAGAATTACAGAAATGGGGCGTCATAAGGTCATCTAAGCCAAATCCCCTGCTCAAGGTAGAGTAATTCCTAGTTAAAATCATCCTGTACAAGTGCTTGTCTAACCCAGGCATGTCAAGCATAGAGCCCAAGGGTCAGATATGACTGATGGAGGCAAGACATTGGCTTCTGGCTACTGTGGAAGGATACATTTGAAAACTCTGCAAGAGAAAAACCAGTTCCCAAGCACCGAGTTCTAAGGAACTCAAATCAGCCAGCACTCAGGGAGTTAACCATCACTGCTTATCCCACCTGTTTCTTGCCACTTAATTTATCATTTTTGATCACTACTGGGATGGAAATTAAAAATGAGCAACTAGTGGCAAGTGATGGTAGCATTAACAAGGAATATCGTCAGCCAACTGATTTGAGCTTGATGCCCCTGATCTAGCCTATTCTTAAATTTGCATGGGCAGCTCTCTTTTACAACTACCAGGCACAATGTCCAAGTCAAACAAATATCAGTGAAAACTCAACCACTGTAACAAGCAGAAAGGAACAAACTACATCAGATAAAACGAAGTGGAAAAAGTGGAAATTAGAACAACTAGGAGAAATTTTAAAGAGCCCACAGCTTGATATAAAAGCAAGCTGCAAGAAATGTAGCAATATCAATAGCAAAATAGTTACAAATGAATTGGAATATGAGCGGGGATCTGGATTTTCCATTTCCCATGGAAAAGCGTGGATTTTTCTCTTTAAAGGAGAAAAACCTGGGGAAATCGTGGTTTCTCCCTGTAGGGTGGCAGAGTGCCAGCCTTCAAGGGGCTGCAGGAGTGAGGAGAGGTGGACAATCTGAGGTAGGGGGCTATGTGCACGTGTGAGTATGCAAGCATTTGGCTGGCAATGCAGCCAGGCAGCATGGGAGAGCAGATCCTGCAGCTCCCTGCTGTTAAGTCTATGGGGCACATAGGCACCATGTAGATTGCCAGGAGGGGACATATGTTATTTTGCAAAGAACTGTAACAGTTCGGGATTTTTTTTTTAAATGAATGGATGAAGAGCACTTATATTATGAAAAGGCAGGTTCTGTGAACTAAGACACTTGGACTATAGAGTCCCATTCCCTAGAAGCAGGAAAACAATGACTAAAGTTTGCAGATTCAAAGACTGAACTCCACACAGACAACAGAGACAAAGCTTTTGTGTCCACTTATCAGACTGCAGGGGCTGGGAGGTTAAAATGCCATGGTGCAACAATAAGAATGAGGTATCACAAGAGCCAAAGTGATAAAACAGTAAAAATGGACCAAGTGGCAAATTCTGAGGTGACCCTGGGACTCCATAGGAAATGTGAGAGATCTATAACTTA
The DNA here is from genome assembly GCF_030867095.1 of Alligator mississippiensis. NCBI lineage: Eukaryota > Metazoa > Chordata > Crocodylia > Alligatoridae > Alligator > Alligator mississippiensis. The sequence goes on along the minus strand of NC_081826.1, from coordinate 199,147,582 downwards.
AAAATGAACCAATAGAGGTGTCAAAAATCTTGCTGTTTTTCATTAAAAGCTGCTACTATTCTGGAGAAATGCTGTAAGTATCATTGAAAACACTGCAAGAAGAGATTCTGAAATCAATTAGATACTAGACAAATGGTAATATTTAAAAAATGAAATTAAAGCTATTATGAGATATGAAGTTATAAGATATGAAAGAGATATGTATGTAATTGTATCAAGCAAAAGAAAATTGTATTTTTCTAATGTTCACGATAAAAGAAAACCATCCGGTACAATTTATCTGGATTTTCAGAAGAAGTCTGTTTTTCTGGTCCCTCATAAAAGGTTATAATTTAGTGTTTTAGCTAAGAGCATGCAAAGTACAGTCAGTTCAGTACAGAGGTTCTCCAACTTCTTAGGCGCAAAGCATTCTAGACAGACTCAAGACACCCCTTGTTAGGCTCAAAACACTCTCAGAAAATACCAGTTTTTAGTTTTCACTCATTCTCCAACTACAGAAAAATAATAGAGCAATTTTGCTGCCGTAAAGAACTCAGAAAGATCATGACAGGCCAGACTGGTTTTGATTCCTATTTGCAATCTCTGGGTTTATCTAGTAAATCATGTTTTCACACGTAAGAGTGGTAACCATAACATGACATCCTGTGGCACCTTGAAAGAATCTCAAAGCTCCTCAAGGTATAATGGCACACTCGTTGAAAATCACTGGTTTAGCAACTAGCTAGAACAGAAAAATACAAACACGTTTCTAACATGATGTAAGGCTGACTGGCAGAGAACTCCAACCTAATAATAGAATTCAACATAAGACGGCGAGTGGGTAAGGTAACTAGTAGGGTGAAAGTGCTAGACTTTAGGAAAGCTGATCTCAATGCACTCAGGCGATTAGTCAAGGACGCACTGCAGAGTAGGAGTTTTGAAGGGATGGGAGCCCAAGAAGGGTGGCTGTGCCTAAAGGAAACGATCCTTCGGGCACAAAGCAGGACGATCCCCGAGCGAGGCAAAAGAGGGAAAGGGGCCAGGAGGCTTCCCTGGCTGACCAGAGAAATCCAGGGCAGCCTAAGGGCCAAAAGGGGAGCACATAAAAAGTGGAAACAGGGTGAGATCACTAAAGATGAATTGTGCTCCTCTGCTCGTGCTTGTAGGGAGGCAGTTAGGCGGGCCAAAGCTACCATGGAGCAAAGGATGGCAACCCAAGTAAAAGACGACAAGAAATTGTTTTATAGATATATTGGGAGTAAAAGGAAGGCCCAGGGAGGAATAGGACCACTGCTAAATGGGCAGAAACAATTGGTGACAGATAGGGGGGACAAGGCTGAACTCCTCAACGAGTTCTTTGCCTCAGTGTTCCTAAGTGAGGGGCACAAGTCTCTCACTGGGGTTGTAGAGAGGCAGGAGCAAGGCGCCAGACTTCCATACGTAGATCCTGAGGTGGTGCAGAGTCATTTGGAAGAACTGGATGCCTTTAAATCGGCAGGCCCGGATGGGCTCCATCTGAGGGTGCTGAAGGCACTGGCCGACATCATTGCGGAGCCACTGGCAGGAATATTCGAATGCTCGTGGCGCACGGGCCAAGTCCCAGAGGACTGGAAAAGGGCTAATGTGGTCCCCATTTTCAAAAAGGGGAGGAAGGAGGACCCGGGCAACTATAGGCCAGTCAGTCTCACCTCCATCCTTGGTAAAGTCTTTGAAAAAATTATCAAGGCTCACATTTGTGAGAGCCCGGCAGGGCAGATTATGCTGAGGGGAAACCAGCACGGGTTTGTGGCAGGCAGATCGTGCCTGACCAATCTAGTCTCTTTCTATGACCAGGTTACGAAACGCCTGGACACAGGAGGAGGGGTGGATGTCATATACTTAGACTTCAGGAAAGCCTTCGATACGGTATCCCACCCCATACTGGTGAACAAGTTAAGAGGCTGTGATGTGGATGACTACACAGTCCAGTGGGTGGCAAATTGGCTAGAGGGTTGCACCCAAAGAGCCGTGGTGGATGGGTCGGTCTCGACCTGGAAGGGTGTGGGCAGTGGGGTCCCGCAGGGCTCGGTCCTTGGACCGATACTCTTTAATGTCTTCATCAGCGACTTGGATGAGGGAGTCAAATGTACTCTGTCCAAGTTTGCAGATGACACAAAGCTATGGGGAGAAGTGGACACGCTGTAGGGCAGGGAACAGCTGCAGGCAGACCTGGATAGGTTGGACAAGTGGGCAGAAAACAACAGGATGCAGTTCAACAAGGAGAAATGCAAAGTGCTGCACCTAGGGAGGAAAAATGTCCAGCACACCTACAGCCTAGGAAATGACCTGCTGGGTGGCACAGAGGTGGAAAGGGATCTTGGAGTCCTAGTGGACTCCAAGATGAACATGAGCCGGCAGTGTGATGAAGCCATCAGAAAAGCCAATGGCACTTTATCGTGCATCAGCAGATGCATGACGAATAGGTCCAGGGAGGTGATACTTCCCCCCTATAGGGCGCTGGTCAGACCGCAGTTGGAGTACTGCGTGCAATTCTGGGCGCCGCACTTCAAGAAGGATGCGGATAACCTGGAGAGGGTCCAGAGAAGGGCAACTCGTATGGTCAAGGGGCTGCAGACCAAGCCCTACGAGGAGAGACTAGAGAAACTGGACCTTTTCAGCCTCCGTAAGACAAGGTTGAGAGGCGACCTTGTGGCTGCCGACAAGTTCATCACGGGGGCACAGAAGGGAATTGGTGAGTATTTACTCACCAAGGCGCCCCCGGGGGTTACAAGAAACAATGGCCACAAGCTAGCAGAGAGCAGATTTAGATTGGACATTAGGAAGAACTTCTTCACAGTTCAAGTGGCCAAGGTCTGGAACGGGCTCCCAGGGGAGGTGGTGCTCTCCCCTACCCTGGGGGTCTTCAAGAGGAGGTTAGATGAGTATCTAGCTGGGGTCATCTAGACCCAGCACTCTTTCCTGCTTATGCAGGGGGTCGGACTCGATGATCTACTGAGGTCCCTTCCGACCCTAACATCTATGAATCTATGAATCTATTTGGTACTAATAGACCTATCTATTAGTGTCATCTAATACCTTTATGTCTGGATAGGGAAACAAACAGCTAAAAAGCAAAGCTGGGAGATGTCACAAAAATCACAAAACAAGTATTCTGAAGAACTTAAGAATCTAAAAACTCTGTATACGTGTGCAGTATGGTGGTAGACATAATTCACTGTTAACTAGTCCAAGACTTTGAATCTTGAGCCAATCCGGTAGCAAAGTCAAAATTAAAATTCCCCCCCAAAACATACACAATTCAAACATTACAGTGCTGCAAACACTAAAATAAATTTTGCAATAAATAGGGATGATTAGAAATTGATTTTTAAAAATCTACCTGTTGCAAAGTGATAGGAATCCATTTTTCCTTGCCGTCTTCAGCTACTTCTAGAGTATATTTGCTTCTGTTTGTGATCATGAAAAAGGGAGTGAATGTCACAATTCTGGTAATGTTAAAGCTACTATTATCTATAGTGACACCAACCTGCAAAATGAAGGAAATTTGTTACTCTGTCTCACTTGCCAATTTTATTTTGAAACAAATATATATCTATCAATTTTTATATAACTCACTTGAAACTCTCTTTTATGACTCTTGCATTTAACAGAACCATGACTGCCAACAGTATCAAGTGAAAACTGATCAGACAGGTCACTGTCAGTCACCATAAGCTGAACCTGTAAAAAGTAAGTTTAGTTAATTGTTAGTTTGTTAAAAAAAATGGAAAGCATTTAAATTCACAAATAAAAGAAACATCATGTAATGGGAAGATAGGGTAGCCATTAAAAGTCAGCATGGAGATTACCAGTAATCCCCTGCCCTAAACTATGTTCAGAAGACCACAGCAGCTTTATCTAACTAAAAGTTGTTTGCAGATTCTACATTTGTTATGATCTTATCAACTGTCATTGTTATTACCCACTGGAAGCCTGATGACAAGTTTTTACTTTGAATACATTTAAACTAATAGGCTAAGTTAGGCTTTTACAATTTTTCACCCACTTTCAACAATTCAGGATATATACTTTTAGATCATATGCAGAGCCTGGTCCATGAGGAAATCTGTGTGTGCAGGTGGTAGAATTCATACTCAGCAGATTCCAGAATGACTGCCTTAAGGTCATGGGGCAAAATCTATTCTGCCTAACATAGATTTATATAAATTTATATCACTTTACACAAGCTAATTAGGACTTCTGGGTGCTACCATTATTAAAGCAGTAGCAGTTACTATCATATTGTGGTTTGGGACAACTCATGCTATTCTAGTGTCTACTGTTTCCAGTATCAATCAAAATAACAGTGTTTCACCATTTCAGGGTCCGTCTGTTCTCAGAATCCAAAAAAAATCAAGTAATGCTTGAATCATCATAGTGCTTAGGATGGCAACTATTATTAAATAGTGATTATTTTAAAAAGGTGGCCATTAATAATAATACATCATGCATTAAAGTATTTATAAGTATTTTTTACTTATAATTGCAGATTGACAAACTTCCCACCTTATTAAAAAAATAAGAATGTTGTAATTTCAAAATACTCTTACCCTTAGAAAATAAATTTAGTATGAAAAGACTACAATGCACTTAAAGCTATAAAAACCTGCAGGTAGCAAAGGATGGATAATAATTAATTTCATTTAGCTAACCTTTTTCATTGGATACAAAATATTTGTAGTACCTTGTTGTTTTGGAAGAAGTTTTTAGGTTGGAAAGAAAAAAGAAGTGGCTTTTTGTAGTCTGGAGGATGCTTGCGATGAATACCATCAGCTTTGTATTGCAACATTCGGCCAGTTTTATTTACCATCCAATACGGACAGTGAACTGCTATAACCATCTGTCCAACTATGTAGGTCACATGGACAGCAATATCCAATTCTGTCTTATCCAGTTCAGTGACAGAAGAGAAGGTGATAAAGCCAATTTCTTGCTGGGTAGTTTTTATCTGGTACTCGCTTCTCCAGTTTTGATCAAGATAATTATGTAATTGCAATTCCAGCTTGGTCTGATCCAATACTGCATTATGAATCTGAGCTGAGCAACCATCTTCTAGGATGACACCTGTGTTGCCATCTCCCTGAAAAACAAACAAACAAAAAATTACACAATCTCGTGGGATAAGGTATGAATTAAATCATCACCTTGGTTTAACTGGTGAATTTCTTTTAGGAACCTTTAAAATAAGATTTTAAATGTAACTGGAAAAAGGCAGAGTTTAAAAAAAAAGTATTTAATTACTTATCCATACCTTTTACACAACTTATCCTCATACTTATCTAAAAGCCCCATTTACATTTTGAACATACTGTGGTATGGAATGTGTTTCCTGAACACTTAGCACATTTTTGGCACTTGAATTAATAATAATTGAATAAACAGTAATAAAAAATAAACCAAAACTATCCGATATTTGATCATTTCTCTATAATAAATTAATAAATTTAATATTAAAATTAATATAATAAATCAGATGACAATTTCATTCATGATATTCTAGTGATACGTAGTAACATTTACATCTTATTCTGTTAATAACAACTCATTCCTATTTACATGAAAACAAATACATTTGATATGAAATTAAAAATGCCTATAACTACGGGTCTTATATATACATGAAGTCACAAATGGAAAAGATTTTTGATAAACACCAGAGTTAAAATCATTTGCTAACTGTCCGTTTAATGCCAACTGATCAACTTCAAGATTTACCTGAACCACTGGATGGCAATGCAAGACAGACTAGTGGTTTCCCTTTGTTATCAAACAGCAGCTCATGTTCAGTGGTGTCAAAAGTTCCTGAAAGTTAGCACTACACCTGTTGCAGTATAGCTGGATGTTTCAGGCAGAAGCTTTGCAGAGCTGCTACAAGCCATGCGTGTATGCATGCACTCTGGTTACTATTCTGCAGTTATCAGCAAAAGCTACATAAGGCAAACAAGCCCTTGGTATTATACTGGGACATACAGCCTCTGGATGCCACTTAGTTAGACAATCCCAATATACATGAATAACTGGGTTCCATCTCGACTTGCAAACCAAAAATATGTTCTCCTCCTACGCAGAACTGGTACATGCTATGTGAGTTACAACTAGTATAAATAAGTCTTGAATTTTCTCTTTTTGTAGAAATACTTAGTGGCATACAAATAATTCGGAAAGATTTAGGCATGCCTCTTTCACACTCCAGTATAATTTCTCCTCCTATAAACCAAGGATGGTTCCTAACTCTAAGGTTGTGCCACACTAGTACACCAAGAAAGGCATTCCTGTTTGTTCAGATTTATCCTTTATAAAAACAGAGCTTCAACCAATTTGAATGGCCTATACTAGAACATTAAAATATACTTGTGAAGAATTACCTCTAGAGAATAAGTCATTTGATAAGGGAGAAGATTGCGAAGAAGAACAGAAGGCCATAAATGAACAACATATGGGAAATCCCATTGAACATCCCCACATTCTGAAGATGACAAGGTATCTTTTGTTGGCACAATATTAATGATAAATGAATGGCTAGCAGACTTCACAGGCTGGCATTTCCTCTGTAACAGGCTGTCGACATTTTTCATAATTTCATTAAAGCTAATTCCTTCACACATTTCATATTCTCCTCCCACTCCATTTTCATCAGTTACAGGTTGCAAACTAAGTACGGACCTGCAGAGGAGAACATCAGCTTTCAGTTAGTAACAAACTTTAGCAAACAGACATTTTAATTCTAACATTTCAATTCTGTATATTTACATTGTCTTATAGTTGTCTGTAGAAATTCAACAAATTATAAAATTGAGGCAGACAGCCATTAAATAGCAAGCAAACAAAAAAAATGAAAAAGACTACTAGCTAAAGTTTGTTTATACTTTTAAAGTGAAGGTGTATATATACAGAAATCCTTATGAAGCAGGGACTCTTGGAAGTATGCACTTATGAAATTTCCTGTCTCTTATATTTGGAGAAGACAAAATTGTTGCTTTCTTTTACTGTGGGAAGCAGCACACATTTTAGGTAAAGATCCTTTTGGTATATATGGCATGAAATAAGTTGATACACTGCTTTCAGAAATTTGATTCAATCTGCTTCTTGGATTCAGATATTGCAGGGTTGTCTGACCTGAGGCCGGCAAGGGGTTAATTTGTACCCCCCAAGCTCTCACCCAGCTGCTACTCCCCCATGCAATAGCAACCAGTCTCCAAGCTCCCTCCCCACAACCCCCCTTCTCTGGATTCTCCGTTCTGCCTTCACCTTGGGTCAGGACAGTGCAGCAGCATGGGGAGCTGAAGGGCGAGGCTGGAATAGAACGGCGGGAAGATCACGGCTGTGTGTAGGGCAGGGCAAAATTAGTGAGCATCATGGGAGGGTTGGGAGATTGTGCTCATGCACTTGTGTGGCATAGCAATAATGGAGGGGGTGAAGAGATCCACATGGTGCAGACCCAACTGGTGCAACCCAACCCATGTGGCATGAGACTCCCGGGGCCTCAGAAGTTGGACAGCTTGGCAATACTGTATCAGTAAATGTGTTTCAAACTTTTTAAAGTAATTACCAGGATGCTCTCAAAGTCTGCCAAACAGAAAGAACAACATGCCTAGAGCAATGAAGCAGATGTAACTAACTCCACTAAACCCTATAAAATATATTCTGAAATTATTCAGTTTCATTATCTATAATACAATGTAGCAAAAAGTAAAGTTTCCAGGACAAACGGAGCTAATTTGGCAGTGCAAGGATCCCGTGTTTCAACTATCTACTCTGAATTGAAAAGGCTCATGATCATAAAGAAGCTATGCTAAAGGCTTGCTCTAAAGGACACTCAGAGAGGCTAGAGTCCAGCGCCAGAACCTTTGCTAAATCAGAGCTACTTGTAAAGGTTGAAAAAAATGACAAGATCCCCACCATAGCTTCTTATGCAGTCTTCCACAAAAACATTTAGCTCAGTTAAGAAAAATGTGCACGACTCCAAAAAATCACTGCTTTGAAAGGAGTTTTGACATTGTAACAGGAAGTGTGTGAGAGCAGACTGACACACACCACATACATAGATTAGTATCTATACAAGTAATCTTAAAAAATACAGAGATAGTTTACACATCAAAATAAATAATAATATATAAAAATAATAAATATACCAAACGATAATATATAAACACACATAAAAATGAATTATAAAAAGGTACTAGGGTCCAGGTTACTCTACAGCCCCTACTTCAACAGCTTTTCCTTTTCTGTTCACCTCCAGTGATATAAAGAAACATATTCAGTTAAGTGGTATAGCACTAGTTGCCTGGCCCCTGTAGTTGCCCAGCTCCTAGGAGACAATACTACCTAATGTAATTAAAGGTAGATTTGAAGCTTCACCAATCAATGTCTCAATGATTTCTATTCTAAAACTGGACACTGAAGTAAAACATAAGTTGAATGAGTTGTGAATTAATACTCTCCTATAAGGGAAAAAGCCTAGTACTTATTGGAACTTATTTCTAGGATCATTTTGGCTGGGATATTCAAATGAACCAATCAATAGGAGTCAAATTCTTAACACCAAGGCTCAGATTTCACAAGAGTCTAAGGTCCCCTATCCAGTTATTAAGCAGAATTGTTTCTGTTTAGCTTAAGGGATCTGAGAAAATACTAGCCTGCAATGGACTGACTGCTACTGGACACAATACTTCTTAAAAGTATATTTATTTCATTTTTAGAGCAGTGACATTAATTGGATGTATAAGAGTAATCACAATTTATAGAATATATTCTGCATTTAAAAAAAATCTAAATTTTACCTATAAGAGGTCAATGGTATGCTGAATTCATTTTTAGGTGAAGCAGTTCCTAGACATCTTCCTTCTTCAAAAATACTCAGTGGAACAGAAAAATGATTCCTTATCTGTATGAAGTAAAAGGATGAATAAACCATGTTTAAAAAAACCCTAAAAGAACTAGTACATTTCAATCCCAGACTAGAGTAAAATGAGAATTCCCTTGAGTTTATGCTTGTGTGTGTGTGTGTACAGAAAAGAAGGCTTCAAAGAGGCACTCCCAAGCAAGAAGCCCCAGGGAGGCAAGGAGAGATGAGGGGGGAAGAAGGGTGTACAGACAGACTCTGGCCTGACAATGCCATATGGGTCAGAACAATGGTTCAAGTAAGCCCAGTATCCTGCATCCTATGGTGACAAATACAGATGCTCAGACGGAGAGCTTAGGAACGGAGAATGACTAGAACAGGGGAGGGAATTATTTTGGGTGGAGGGCCACTTACCCAGTTTTGGCAGGCTGTTGAGGGACGTAGGGGCAGCCCTGCCCCTTGACAGGTGCCCCAGCCCCTGGTCATCATCTTGGGACCAATGTCCCAATGTCTTGGGACCAATGTCCCAGGGCCAGCACTGGTGGGGCCCAAAGCAGGGGTTTGTGGAGCCAGGCTGGGCTGCAGCAGCAGGGAGAGGGGGGAGCTGGCCCGACTCCATAGAGCCACTGCCAGCTGGGACCCAGCACTCCTGACACCCTGCTCTGGGCCCTACCAGTCCTGGCCCTGGGACACCGGTGCAGGCCCCGTGTTCCCGCTGGCTCCCGCACCCACTCACACCAAGTACCCCCCAGCCCCACGGTACAGGTGGGGGGGAAGTGCACAGCCATGATCCCCTGCTCGCCGGTAGGGAAGAAGCTGGTGCCGAGCGTGGGGAAAAGCGGCCTCTTGCCTGCCCCGTGGCCGGTGCTCCCTGCTGCAGGCACTCGCAGCCCACGCAGGGTTGTCTGGAATAGGCACAGGTAGCCCTATGCAGACTGCAAGTGGCTACAGTGTGGGGTGCTGGCCATGCGGCAAGTGAGGGGCCACCTTTCCCCGAACTCAGCACTGGCTTGTAACTCGGCCCAGCTGCCAGCCTGGGCCTGTCGGTGGCAGCAGCTGCAGCTTGCCGCACCGGGCAGTGTTGGCTGCTGCTGCTCGCCTAGAGCTCATTTGCTGGGCAGCCCAGAGGAGAAAGTGGCAAACACTGCCTGGTGCAGCAAGCGGGGGGGGGGGGGGCCCCCCGCAGCTGCTGTTGCCACACGCAGCCCCAGCAGGCGAGGTCAGAGCCAGCGAGGGGCCCAGGCTGGCAGTGGGGCCGGGTTACAAGGTGGTACTGGGGGGAAGCAGCCCCTTGCCCGCTCCGTGCCCGGCGCCCCGTGCTGCAGCCGCTCGCAGCCCACCTGGGGCTGCCTGTGCCTGCTTGACAACCCCGCATGGGCTGTGAGCGGCTGCAGTGCAGGGTGCCAGGCATGGGGCGGGGGAGGGGCTGCTTTCCTCCACACGGAAGGAGCCTGGGGAAAAGCTGAGCACAGGGAAAAGTGGCCCCTCCCTCACCCCACGGCTGGTGCTCCCTGCTGCAACCGCTCGCAGCCCACAGGGCTGTCTGGAGCAGGCACAGGCAGCCTCATGCGGGCTGCAAGCAACTGCAGCACAGGGTGCCAGCCACGGACACCCACAGTCATTTTTGACAGGAACCAAGGGCAGATAAATATTAATTTTCTAAACTTTTTTGGGGCCCTACAGGCCGGATACGCCCGCGAGCTGTATTTTGCCCAACCCTGGGCTAATCCCTTGTCACACTCTCCATTGCATCGATCATCCTGGATTAAGGGATGTCATATCCCTGTTGCTTTTAATAGCTCCCAGTGAACAAATACTCCGTGAATTGTCTATCCATTTTCAGTCTCTCCCAACCGCCCCACCAAGAAAATCTTTTCTTAGTTCACAAAGAAAACTTTTTTTGTATGAAAAGAGAACCATTTTGTGATCCTGAACCAAAACGTTTCTTTCTACAAACGTTCTTAAACATGGCTGTAAAATAAATACTAACACTGGTTTGCTTACATAAATTAATGGCTAATAAAAAGATATTGTAAGAAAACTCTAGTACCTGCACAGGTGAACGTACAGTTATCATCTTACTTCCTTCAATAGTATCAATCTGACAAACAATGAACCTTTCAACACCAGATCCTTCATGTCTTACTCTGTAAAGAAATCGGCCCACTTTTGTCAATGGAATCTTATCAGCTGTGGAGTGACTATGAGGACCTAGAAATCAAAATGTATATACAGTTAGAAATCAGAAAGCATCAAAGTAGTATGCATATACATTTGAAGAAAAAAAAAAAAAGGTTATATAGAAAAATCTCTGCTCAAGAATACTTACTGTTGTGTGCTAATCTGGAAGCACAAACATCATTCACTGGATTACATATATGTAACTGGTTATCTGAACGGTACTCTTAAAAGTAAAGCTGCACAATATCACAACAAAATACTACGTTTCCCCACCCCCAGAAATTAAAAGCTAATCCCTCATTTTAAAATTCTCTATTATCTATTCAGTATACATCAAAATGAATGCGGATGGGACCCCCTCAGCTGGATCACAACAGACACATTCCCACAGCCCCTGGGGTTTCACACATCCCTGAGGCTGAGGCATCACAGCTGCCATGATCCCCCAACCCCAAGGGTTTCACAGACCCCTGGGGTAGCTGTGCCCCCCGGCTGGTGGACCATAGCTGGATCCTGGCACCCAGCACCCACAGCTACAGAACTCTGATGCTGCCAGGACCCAGTTGGGCTGGGGCTGAGAGTCCCCTCAGTTGCAGGACTCCCAGACCAAGTTTGGCATGGTACAGCCCTGCATCTGGGAACCCTGGACTTCTATAGATGTGCAGCAAGGCTGTTATGACATGCTGTATAAATCCAGTGAGGCTGTAAATCTAGCACATTGGACCAGACATGATTAATCGAGTCTGCTGGAGCATGGAAATTAACTCACTCCAGCAGCCTCCAGTGTCACGTGTATCAGTGCCCCTGCGGTGAAAAATGGCAGTGGGGCGCTTTAAATTAAAGCTTGTTCGATGACCTTTAGTTCAAAACTCCACTTTCAAAACTACCATTTTTCAGCATGGGGACACTGATACACACAACGCTAAGGCACTTTTACTTAGCGCAGCTCGCTAATTGAAGTGCTTCCCACCCCCAACCTCCCGAAGCACGTCTATAAACACCCCCTATCAGCTAACAGGGCTCCCGGTCACAGGAGACAGCCTGCTACATATGTAAATTAAAGCTTGATAGCAACCAGCTTTATTTTTTTTATAAAGTTACTACACACTTTCAAGGTCTAACTTTATAGCCAGTTGAACCTTTTTATGGCATGACAGCTACACTACATGTGTAGCTGGTCTCAAGGTAATTGTGTTAAGTGAGTAGTTAAGTGAGTAATACCTGTAACTTGTAGAGGGGCCCATGTTTTACATTTTAAGAGGCTTATTATTGTGATGCAACTACTTCATATCAAGAGAATAGCTTCACTCATTAATGTTTTTCAAATCAAACAAATGTGCTTCACTCTGCTTTGAAAGATCAGTTTTAAAAAGGTCCAAGTTAGCAACTAATAAGCTACAACTGAAATTAGGATTTAATTATAAGTTGTACTATATTAAAATGGATTGTAAAAAATTTTTTTTAATTTGATCACGGCACTTTTCTTTAAAATCTAAATTAATGTTTACCGTTTCCAGGAACACAAATAACATTTTTTCTCAAAAGCTGGTCGTCCTAGAAACATAATTTTATATTCAAAATGAATTGTGGTTGCAAAAGAAAAATGACCTACTTGTTTATGGTTACACAATGAAAATCAAACTAACTCATCATGTGTATAACTATAAATGGAGGAGCACTGTAATTATGCTTACGTGCATATTATGTTTTCATTTACACGCACAGAAAACAGCTAATGCAACTTTAAAGCATATTAATGCCATGTGTTTGGAAACCCATCAATTGCTCATTTCTGGAGAAGAGGGGCATACGAAGTACATTATATCATGACCAAGAAGATGTACCACTGATATCTATAAAAGTGAAAGATTTATTATGTACTTACTAAGTTGAATGTAAAACCTTTTGCTGCTTAGGGTAGTCATTGCTGTGAACTGGTCACTCTCACTTTTGGTTCTGAGATAGTCCATATTTAGACTTCCTCCATCTTTTAACTGAAAAGATTTTCCTCCAGATTTATCATTTATCACACTAAAGGCATCACTGGGCGATACAGTGATGGGAAGTCCTAAAGAATTCATTACTACAAATGGCGCTCGATCTTTTTTGAAGATATCTGAAGTTTGGCTAGCTGCTTCGGCAAATGCCTAAAGAACAAAATATAATTTTTAAAAGATGGGGTTAAAAGAACAAAACAACAAAATTGTATCAAATACACATGTATTATTTAATCTGAATACCCAGATACAAATTAGTCAAATCTTCATTGAACTTCTTGGCCTTGAGAAAAGTATTTAAATGCAAAGATATTATTTCTTACCGTGCCCAAGTTATTCAACATCAGTAGTCCACATTTGGATAGTGTAATGTTCAGCTGGTCTTTTGAGGAGATGTTTATTGCTGTTTTATATTCTGGCACCTTGTACTGTTCTTCCTCCGCATCTGACTCAACTAGTGCTTTTTTAGCCTTCTTTTTCATCTTAATAAGCCAAAAATTAAAGAAAAAGGAAAAAAGAAAATTTATTAGCAAACGATTCTTTTCCAGGAACACTCACCCACAGAATATTTGGGCTGCATCTCTCCCCTTAGAAATCCTGAAGACGGGTTAAAATTGTCCAAGAGTTAAAGGCCTGTAGAACTGGATTTTAAAACCAAAATAATAATTTATTCCAAAAGTATCCACAATCTTCTGAAACTGAGAACCAAACACTGTTTCAATAAGACATGAGAAGCTACAAGCAATATTTTCAGGTAGATTTTGCAAGATGACAGTAACAGAGTAGATTTCCTCCATAAATCTACTGAGGACACCTCAAGTCAATAAAAACAAAAGGAATGGTCTAACACCTCTCTCTCTCATTTCTTGTCCCTGCAAGCGCACTTACAAGGACAGGAAGGGAAAGTGATTGGAGTGCTTGGAATATAGTTCCTTGAACGTAAGAGTTAACTGTTGTTACAGCAGCCTACAAATCTGAAGCAGCAGCAAAATAAACCCTGTGCAATAAGGAATTCAGAAAAAATTAAATTTTCAGATTACAGGTCTTTAATGGAAAATTATGAGCCAAACTGAATTAGTGGCCACTTAGTGCAACTGATTATTAGAACAATACATAAAGCTAGCAGATTTCATGAGCATACGATGACTACTTAAAAAGGACAAACCTTAAGTTAAACAGCACCTGAATGCTGAATGTCTACCAAAAAACCTATTCCACTGATAATTAAAGATAAGCTGCTTTCCACTCAAAATACCTGTTTTACATTGTCAAAGATAAAGGCACCATATGAACTGATAATTGGCAGTCATAGGCAAAGATCACATTCTAATCAGATAGAAAATATCTGATTTAGTCAATATAAAGTAAGAAAATGATTGCGTCTTTTGTACACAAATAATTTAAAAATTAAGTTTTAAACATAGGCAGACAAGGTTCTTTGGGTGAATCTGATATCTTTTATTAGACCAACTTAAGTAGTTGGGAAAAAAAAATTAAGCAAGCTTTCGTGTTCAAAAACCCTTCGTCGGGCTGAGGAAGTTTCAGCAGTTGGTGTGTGCTCTTCCTGGATGGAATGAAAAGTAAATAAGCCAGAGGCTGGGCTGGTATGCATACAAGATAGGCAGTCAGTTTTAAACATGTATTTTGACGAATAGCTAGAAAGGATTTACCATTACAATGTATTATGTGGACAATTTATCTTTGTAAGCTAAAGCTCATACATGTTTTAGTAAAGCACTGCAGAGACAAAAACTACTAACATATGTAGTTGGAGACATATCTTTATATATGGATGCGTAAAAAAGTAATACTTCCTAATCTTTATCTCCTAAGCGCTTAACCTTATTCCCTGGCAGATTGGCTGGGCTGGAACCTGCTGGTGGTCCCAATACAGCACTGAGGTTGACATGGTGAGCACCATCCGGCCCTCTGGAGGCTGGCATGAGGCAGCCCAGCTGCAACTTGGCCCCGTGGGAGAAAGGGGGCATAGCTTGGCTCCAAGGGGGAAAGGGTTGAGGCCCAGCCCCTTGGCAGAAAAAGGGGGCATGGCTTGGCACCACAGGGGAAAAAAGGGGGTATTGGCTTAAACTACTGTTTCTCAACCCATGGGTTGCGACTCAAAGTGGGTTGCCAGAATATATGGAAGGGTCGTGAACAAACTTTGAAAATGGATCAAAAAAACCCCTTTAAAAATGGATTCTTTTTTAAAGGAGAAAACCATGGGAAACTGTGGTTTCTCCCATGCAGGCTGTCAGAGTTCCCACACACTGAGGGCAGTGGGTCAGGACTGGCCATCAGTGTTTACAAATGGGACCTGGTGCAAAAAAGGTTGAGAACCAGTGGTTTAGACCCATGGGGGGAAGAGAAGAGGTGTGGCCCAGCCCTGAAGGGGAAAAGGGGATATTGCTTGGCCCCAACCAGGTCCCACCTGTCAGAACCCATTAAGTAAATGCCTATGGCACAGTGAAAAAGCCCAGCCAAGCCCAACGACTACATTTGTTTAAACTTCACAAGCCCTTGTAATTGGCTGCCACCCATTGGCCGGTTACGAATTATTCCCACTTGGCAACTAGCAATTGGCCTGTTAACTATTTAAAAGTATGAGCAGCTTCCACCCTCGTTGGAGAACTCCGCACGCAACCCGGAGTAAACTTGGCGGACTGATCACCCACCAACGACTCCCCATCACCGACCTCCTTGACGTACCCCTTCTCCTGCATGCTCGATAAGCCATTTACCAAACGTCTCGTCTCGTTTTAAAGAGCTCTTGCTACGTTTGTAACTGCAACCAAAGTCAGCTTCTTCCTGCGCTGCACGCATCGGCGGCGTAAGTAAACAATCTATTTTACCAATACGCATCTGTGTCTAATTCCGCTCCACTCGCTGAAGTACCCACCTAACGCTCCGGGCTCCTGGCCATAGCTCGGCAAGCCGGTCGGACACCACACCACCAAGGGGCAAGGAGCTGGATGGGGGATGGGTTGGCCCAGATCCAGAAGTGGGGAAGGGAGTGTGGCTGGGCTTGGGGTTTGGGAATTTGGCAGGAGGAGGGTGACTGCATCCACCACTCCCCTGCTGCCAAATTTCCTGTCCCAAATTAGCACCATGCCCTTCCCAAGTGCCACTCCCTTTTCTTCTGTTCGATATGCTCTTCTCCTCTCTGCTCCCAGCCCTTTCTGCCAGTGTTACCTCCACCAATCTGTTGCATGTCACAGAAGCTGCTTGTGTCACTGGTGGCACACGTTCCACACATTGACCACTCCTACACTGTGTTAGCCCATCCTCCATACAGCTTAGATGATAAAGGGGAGACTACAAAGACAACATTTATGGTATGACAACAAAGTAATGGAGGCTGTGCAGCCGTGGTTGTGCAACAAGAACAAGGTCTTTTACATGTTGGGATACATGCCTTTGTTCAATGTGAAAAAACCATTAACAGGGGAGTATGTTTAAAATTGGCTGTGCGTTCAGCAATGATGTACAAAATGTATATTTAACTATTAGAAAAACAGAAGCCATTACTTGCAGATGACCCTCATAACACATTCTGCAACCTCTTGCCTTAAACTATGGAAACAGTTAAGAACGGGATATTCACATGAATTTTAAATCTTCTCACTCTGCTGGTTAATATTTCAATTCTAAGATTATTTACAAACTGGCCTTGGAAATCAACTGTTTTAATTTTGAAAGCATACCTTGATTCCAAGAGTCCACGGTTTGAAATCATCACTCTTTTCAATTTCTAGTGGTTCAAGCAAAGGTTCCCACACACCAAACATCTCATTAAAGTAATGTACCTGAATAAATACAAAAATCACATAGACATGACATACTGTATTTTTTTGCATACCACACTCCCAAATAAGATGCAAACCTTGTTTTGGAAAGATAAAATGAAGAAAAAAGATCCTGCCCCAAGTCATTGGTGAATTCTGATGGCAGGGGATCCTGATTATATGGCTGAATATTGAGCAATGCTGCTCAGGCAAAACCTAAAGTGTTGACCCTCTCTCTCTCAGCCCCTGGTGAAATGACAGCAGCTGTTGGCTGCTCAATCAAAAGCTACTGTCCATTCCACAGCAGTTCTGAAGGAGTTAACACTACCTCTGACATGGACTCTGCCCCCTCCTTCCCCCGAGGCTGACAGGGGGTGCAGCATGGCAGCCATTTATAGCGTCTTAATGATTCCATTCCAGCACAGAAAGACTGCTTCCCTGCTTAAGACATGCACTCCAACTATGGAAAGCTGATTTCTGGGAAAAAGGTGCATGTGGTATACAAGTAAATGATAACAGAATTTTGTGCCAGGAGCACACAAAAGGTGATTTATAGACTCAAAACACAATCATCAGAACCTAAGTATTTTTGAAAGTTACCCTACATCTTTCTTCTACCATATATCTGTTGCATCCATGCAAATATTTAGTTGATATAAATGGAATTATTTGCAATCATAAAATGAAGCATATACCTAAGTGTTTGCAGGAATGGGAAACTATGCTATAAATATTCAGGGTAGGGACTAACTAATGCTTTTAGTTTCTTGCAAAAGATGATCTTGCACAAATGTATAGAATAAAAGAATATGAAAAAAATTAAATAATTAGTGAATGTTATAAAAAAAATGTTCTCAACTATGAACCCAAAGCATGTACCTTTGCAGGGGGTTAGGTAACAAACCATATTCTATAGTGATGCATTATATTAACAGTGTCACAGCATATTACAATTACTGATTAAGATTACTGCAGTAAAACACTTGGAGCATTTATACACATGCTCCAGGAGGTGGGGGGAGAGGGGTGTGCTTTAGTTAGAGCAGCTCGGAGAGCCACTCTAATTAAAGCATGTCATGTGTATCAGTGTCCCCAGGCTGAAAAATGGTTGTGGCGGTGCTTTAACTAAAGTTTGTCACATGAGCTTTTATTAAAGTGCCCCCGCCATCATTTTTCAGCACAGGGATGCTGTAGCATGGTAATTACCATGCTGTTGTAATTACAGCGTGTCGAAGCAGCCTCAGTGCATGTGTATAGGTGCCCTTGGGGCCTATACCTGTTGTGTTCTAGAAAGCATTACAATTAAGTTTTTAATGCATCTGATTTCAGTTATTAGGTACCTTATTTTTGCCTTTGATTTGTTTGCTCAATTTAGAAAGCAGATAAAGCTGCACTTGTGCTTGCTACAAGGCCTTCCTCTCAGTTCTGAGAAAGGGAAATTTATTTAAGCTGCTAAATCCTTACCTCTAGTTCAAGCTGGGAATGAAGGTTGATGAGGGTACTCCAGTTTTTGACCTCACCAGAAAATGCTGATTTTGCCAGAAGCATAGGTACTGTTCTGTGACCCACCCCAGCTTCAAGAGTTATGATGACTGATGCAATTTCCATGTGTAAGGTCTCTCCTGTAGGAACCAACTCTGCTAGTGTATCTGTATTTTCATTTTCACTTGACTCTTCAAGAAACCACAGTTTTAGATTTTTTACATCTTTCTTATCCCACAAGTCTGGAGGAACTGGACTAATCTCTTCCTGTGCAGTCTCTGCCGTTGGAGAAAAGGCTGACATAATAGTCATCACTGTATTTATGATAATTGGTGAAACCTATGAAAAAAATTATTTATAATGTTTGATGATTGGAAAACGTGGAATTTAGTATAGAGAAAATATCAACTACTTTCTAATGTCTTACTGGGGAATTTTTGGTTTTGGTCAAAGTTATGTCTAATATTTGTTACAATACCTGCAACTTTCCCTCCTGTGACTGGCCTCTCCCTTCTTAATTCAGCACTTAGATTAAGTTGTCCCTCTGCATACGCTAGAAACAGTTCCGGGAATTACTCTGGGGTTAAGCCATCCTCTGCTAGAAAGTTGCTTTCTTAGTTATGCCATAACCGTTCAATATATCTTCCAAATAAAAAGCTTTCAGATTGTTATAACACTAAAATCTTTTGCTAATAACCTGAAAACATAACTATGTTAACCATGTATAGACTTTAGAAAATGCAAGGCAAGTTGAAGGAGAGTTCTAGTATATAAAAGAAAATAATATGTACCATGTTTTCCATTTTAGATGCTGGCCTCTTTCCCATTTATTAGAAGAAGTTAGTAAAGGACATGAAAAATAGTTGGGAACGAGAAACAAATACTGCATGACAGAAAATTAAGCTCCCACTTCCCAAAGGCAATACCCAAAGGGCATCCATCTTTGAGATCATTATTTCTTGTCAAGAGACGCTTTTGAAGACTATGTCTGACCAAATCTAATAAAAGTTGCTGATCAAGACTAAGTGACAGCCTTGCACATTTCTTCTGTGAGAGCTAAGACCATTTCAGCCCACAAAGCTGGCATGAATGGGTCCTCTCACTACTGTACATATTTTGGAAAGTGTTACATTTTATGCACTGCATTAATTGACAGCTTCAATGGCTTCTAAAACAAGCCTTAAGAGGAAAGGAAACCATTGTCATGCTCTAAACTGATCAATCTGGTTTTTGTTGCAGCTTCTATTTAGATTCTAGCTTATTTTATCATTTTATGCTAAAGACTGAAATAAAAAGAAAAGTGAAATGACTGTCCTGGGCAGTGTGGAAAGATGCATTTACCTTAGTTTAAAAAAATATGGGAATGTAAAAGGCAACACTGTTATTATGAAAAACAGAATGGGCTGAGATTGGTATTTCAGAGTTCATTTGAGCTAAAATAATAGCCATCAGAAAAGAAAGGTTTTGAAAAAAAATATATCTGAGTGAAATGGGAGTCATGTCCCAAAGAAGAGCTACAAGAACCTTAAAACACAACAGCTAGGTCCCAGGTTGGAAAAAGTGAGCAAGAATGCTTGTTCTGACAGATCAGGAACACTAAGAAACCATAACAAGTAGGAGTGTGCAAAACTTTGGTTGCCGATTCAATTTGGAGAAGATTCAGAGGCTGAATCATCAAATTCAAATCGAACTGGGAGAAAAACAGAGTGGTTTTCTTGTGAGAAATGTGCCCCCACAGGTAGTTGGGTATTCTTGTCTTTGATAGATTCTGGTGCACAGTTTGTGGGAGTACTGGAGATATGCCAGCAGGTTTTGCATGTCTTATCATGGCATGGTCTGGATCCATTCAGTGAGTTTTGGGCTGTAGGAAGTTGGCTTCTGGTAATGAGGTTAGCAAGGTTTGGTGCTTGTTTGAATTTACAAAACACTTTTCATAGCGGGGCCTATGAACTTCATTTCATCAGCCTCCTAGATACAGAAACTCATATACTCAATATAGACATTGGATTTATGACACTACAACCTGCCTGACATCTGACTCCCCACATAGCAGCAGGTACCTCTCCACTTTTACCTGCTACATCCCTCTCCCCCCCTACCCCAGCCTGTCTCTCTCACCCCCTAATGCCTTCTTTTCCATTTTCACTGACTGGCTTTCTTGCCTGCACTGCATGCCAGCCTCTCACTTCTTTACTATTCCTTCCATCCAGGAAGAGCACACACATACCAACTAGATGCTTCCTCAGCTTGACAAAGGGTTTTTTACACCTGAAAGCTTTCAAAGAAGAATTTCTCCAACTATTCAGTTGGTCTAATAAAAGATATCAGATTGACCCTAAGAACCTTGCCTGGGCTACGTCCTTAGACCAACACGACTACAACCTAACTCCCTTAACACACACAAGTGACACGAGTTTTGCTTTCAGCAGTTTGAGTTGCAGTTTCACAGAAACCCCTGCAGCACTCCACCTGAAACCTGGCAGGCCTCTATCATGCCCGCACAAGGGGCTATGTATGCGACAGGTGCTAATGAGGGCGGTCATTTAATGCCCCACTCTCACAGCTGGAGGCAGCAGTTTAGTTGCTCACCAGCCAGCAGGGGAAGAACATCACCCTGCTGAGCTCCCGTGCCAGGAAGAACTTGGAGGTATAAGGGCTGGGGCTACATGGGGAGGAGGCAGCCCTACATCATCCTAGGCATGACCTAAAACTACACCATGCCAGGGTAGGGAGGCCTGGGTGCGACTGCCGGTGACACAGCAGCCCCAGGAAATGCCAGGACCACAAACCTTCCTGGTGAAAGGCAGGTAGGAGCAGGAGGCACCTGATAACCTCTAACCACTGCACAACCCTGGCTGGGGAAAGCCCAGACTCATAAGATCTTTGAGAGGCCTGAGGCTTACTGGTTGCAGTGGAGTTGTGAGGGTGAGAACAGGGGCTACAAATCCATCCCTATAGTTTTCACCCTGCTGTGCCTTAGCGCACACACACAGTCACATGTCACGAATTTTGCTTGTCAGCAGCCTGAGGTGCAGTTTCCCAGAAACCCCTGCACCTATCACTTCACACTATCAGAAGGGGCTACCATCCCTGCAATTCTTATCCCATTCAGCCAAAAAATGACCAAGTTATAGGTATTTCTGTGATTCCCCATTATAGCTTATGGCCTAATCTCTAAATATCTTTGAATTGGCGCTGAATCTTCCAAAGCAGATTCAGCCAAATTGATTTGGGACAATGATCCGAATCGGATCACTGTCCTCCAAATCAGCTGAATCCGAATCAAATACTTCCCTATGGGCACAGGCCTAATAAGAAGATCCAGGAATAATGTGCAGAGCTGTAACAAGGCCATTGGGTGCCCAGGACTGTGCAGCTATGGTGGCACTAGTTCTTCTTCTGCCCCTCCCCACCACCTCAAGTCAGTGCCCATAGCTACTGCCCCACCCTCATTACACTACTGTCAAACATGTGAACAAAATACTTATAATTTGGGTAATATGCTGACAGGCTCTCTTAAAATAAGTAATGGGACGCATTTCAAAATGTCATCAGTTAGCAGGTAGATCAGTTCACATTTGGAAAAAAAATAACAACCAAGCATAATGTGACAGGTCCTGGCCCTGGATGCAGCCTCTGTACACCTTTGAGACACATTCTTGGGGTGCTTCCACACCTCTTACTTACTGCACACTCTTGAAACAGGTGCACTGAAAACAGAATGACTAAATTTTCTCATGGGCTTTTCTATGGATCTCATTACTATGGCAAATGAATATTTCATAAACAGTAATGCTCTTCAAAATACCCCACTGAAAGGAGAGCATATTATCACAATTTTACAGATGGGAAACTATGGCACATGCTTCCAAGCTAATTGTTGGAAGTGGGAATAGAAGGCAGAACACAAACCAGATAAGCCACCTAAGTGTCTTCTGTCTCATTATATAGTAGTGGGAGAATTATTTAATTGCTATGATTTCCATCCACACTGGTACTACATCAATAGTGGCACTGAAAGAGATGACACTAATACCAGATGTGGTGTTATCAACCTGTACACAACTGAAGAACTTTTTATGTTGTTAATAGGAACAACCACTGTTACTAGAGCGATGAAAAAAAAACCTATGAGAAGGAAGACGGAGACTCAATTGTCTGCTTCAGGTCTTTCACATATTTAAAACCTAGTAAATTTTCAAAATAGCTGGGGGAAGAGGGTATCTTGGAGGAAGTAGAGGTGGAGGAGTTGAAATAAAATTCAACCTACCTTTACTGTTAGGGATTTAATTGACACTTCGATCATTTGTGGATTAGTACCTGACTGCAGCATTTCAAAGAAGAGATCACAAGGTTGCAATACCTGAATGAGAGAGTTTATCAGATTTGTAATATGTAATAATTAGAGTAGATATAGCTGCAAGTTTCTCACCTAAAACACTATTTAGGAAGATTTAAGGGGAAAAAGTTATCAATGATAATTCTCTTGGCTCTTGAAAACGAGAAATTGATTCTTCCTTTAACACAAAATAAAGATGTTTGTTTTTCAGCCTAGCTAGGTAATTAGCATGTCAAAAGTAGGCTATAGAAAAAATGTCTAATCTTACCTGAAAATAAAGCTCCATGTTTCCCTTACAGAAACCTGCTTGTAGTTTGGGAGCAGAATCAGATCTGTCACAACTGTATGGAACTACTGCCTTAAGCTCCCTACTGCTGACAGCCAGGACAAGTTAAATCTATTTCCCGTAACTAAAGATTGTGTGAAATGTACTTTGAGACAGGGAAATGGGGAAAGCAACAAATTCTCCTGCTGCAGACAAAAAATGTTATTATGCTGCCCTTGATGTTGAGACACTGTTAGTACTGGATTATAATCAAGCTGCCCTTAAGTTTAGTTCAGTGGTTCTCAACCTTTTTCATACTCAAGGCATCCCTGAGAAGTCATTTTTTTTACTATAGAAAAATAGAGCAAATTTTCTGTTGCAAAGAACTAAAAAAGGCCACAAAAGGTGAATATATTTTTAACACCACGGATTTCTATTTTAAATCTCTATGTTTAGGTCGTCAGTCATGTTTGCATTATCTTAAAATGCTAATATTGCATAGGATCCCACAACACCTTTGAAAGGATGGCAAGGTACCCCAAGATGCCACAGCACCCTGGTTGGGAATCACTGGTTTAGTTTATACAGCATATCCAGGAACCATAGCATCTTCTTTCCTTAGACTTGCAATTTTCCATCTTAAGAAAACAAAAGCTATAGATTGGGATGCTATAATCAGAAAAATTGTAGCCACAGAGAGAATACTCAACTTCAGAAATAAAAAAAAAACTTAACACTAACAGGTACATTTATAAATACCATAAAACCCTAACCCATTTTTCTGCATGTGACAAAATAAAAACATTAACAGCATAAGATACATCTGAACCACAGACTGTCAAATGGCTATTCACACGAGACTAATTTTTCCTAAATATCTTCAGCATTATATCCACAGACTCAGGATTATAACTATTTCATTTCCTGTATGTCAAAAAAGACTTAGTACACTTGTTATAATTTGCAAACACGTAGGGCAAACTCACCGTGGTAATATTCCCTTTTCTTTTTTCTGGAAGAAAGGGGCATGCTTTCATTTGCATCTCTTTAACAGCAGCTGTCATTTTATATAACTGAGGGGAATTTTTAATGAAGATTTCACATTGTGTTGTAAGTACTAATGAACGAGCCTCACTTCTTGTTAAATCAGCCACAAACACAATCTCTGGATTTTTAACAACAACATTAATTTCCATTGTCGATACTGGCTGCACAGATGCTTAAAAAAAAAAAAAGTTAAGTTAAACTTATTCAAACTCATGAAGAATTATACAATATATTGTCATCAGTATTTACAGGCAGAGTATCAATATTACCAATCATGATCACAGTATCAATATGTAGTATCAATATAACCCTTGTTTTTAATAAATGCTCACTTAAAGTGATTTTTTTAGATAGTACAGTAGAGATTTCATGACAAACGTAGAAGAAATGAACAGCTAGAAGGAAAATTGAGGTGGGGAAATTAGAAGTAAGGACCATACCTGTGGCAGAAAATGCTGAAATTATTGTTAAACTGTACATAATTAATGAAGGTAATCTGTTCTATTGTATTCTAGATTTTTCTCCCAATATTTTAGTTGAGTAGTTTCCTCATCCAACTTTAATGAGCATCTACATTATTTGCCAAAATTTGCATACCAATACCTTTACACTCTCTCTCATGTTGTCCTTTATATGTTGGAGGAGCTCTTTGTATTAATTCCTAAATCCACTACATTATCCTCTTTTAAATCAGCTCTTGAAACTCACCTACACTATCGTGTCTACAAACCATTCAACAGAATGGACTTGCCAGTTGCCATTCCGTGACTATAGCTAATTTTGCTAATCCCAGTTATCTCACTGTCATCCTGTGCCCCTCTAACATTTGAAATGCTTACTTTCTTGAATTAGATTTAGGCTGTAGACTAATCACGTTATGTAAATGGAAATCTCTCATGAATAGCCTTTTCTGAAACAAATGTGTGAACTTCAAATAACCCCTTCAGATTTCAAGAAAAAAAAGCCATAATTGAGGATTATACAAAATTCCCACAAAGTCCAAAATTACAGGTCTAGCTGGTGTTAAGAGTCCGACCTCAGAACCTATGTGAAAAAGGATAAAAACATTTTAACCATTCTGCTGCTCTTGGTTTATTGCTTTATTTCCAAGTACTACTTTTGGGATGATTAGGAAATGAGGAATAAAAACAATTCTTCCCCCCCCAGAATAGCTTCTTTTACTCCTTTAAGTAGTAACAAAGACCAAGATTTTAAAAAACAGTGAATGAGCCTAGGTGCCCAATCTGAGACAATTTAAAAGGATTATGGTTTTCAGAAGATGAGTACTTTCTGAAAATCAGACTCAACAGTTCGAGCACTTAAAAACTGAGGCACCTCATAACAATAGTCACTTTTGGAAAGAAGAGCTTTAGTTCTATTGTAACATTATTTTTAGAGAATTTTCTTGGAAATTATAGGAAAATAAAGGAATATGAGCAGCTGAGGTCTCTGAGCCCCTCTCTTCCTCCTTCAGTTTCCGCTTCTTGCCCCAGGCAGGGAAGGCAGGGCAGGGCAGCCTGTGGCGCTGTGCAGCCTGCAGCTGGAAAGCTCTGGGTGGGGGCCAGGGCACACAATGGGGAGCAGGGGGAGGTGTGGGGAGCAATGGCTGGTCCAACACCCCCCCCCCCCATACACACCAGTATGCATGGGGGGACCAGAAGCAGCAAGGCATAACCACCCACCCATTTCCCAGATCAGAAAATCACCAGTCTAGGGAGAAGACAGGGAGCTTCAGCGGCTGCTCCAGTCCTCTCCCAAGCCCATATGACAGGGGACTTGAGCACAACTCCTGTTCATTTTTCAGACAGAGAGCCCTAGTTTGGGGAATGGGCAGGGGGCAAGGAGCACTACAGGAGCAGAATGAGGGAGCAGCAGGCAAACCTGCTGCTTGGTCCCTTAACCAAGGGACCAATAAGGGGAGCAGGGAGGGGCAAGGAACAGGTGGCTCAAACTCCCTTCTCAGACCAGTCCAGGAGGGGACTAGAGTGGCCACCTGGGGAGCTCCACCTGCTCCCCAAACTGGGGACCCCCAGATTTGCACTGATGCTCCCATCCTCTCCCAGGCCAGACAAGGAAGGGAACATACAACTGTTTATTGTTGCAAGAGTACTCTCTCACAAGGGAGATCTTTCAGGTTCACACTTGGAAGATCTTTCTCCAAGAACAGGTATATTTCCTCTGGGAGAAACTGAATGAACACTTATATGCTTGTAGTATCTACTGGGACAGCAGCAACTCTCCCAGTAGAAATAAAATTTGTCTGTACATGGCCCTTGTATGATCCCATGCATAGCCTAGACCAGGGGTCAGCCACCTACAGCCTGCTTTATCCCTCAGAGATTGGATCTGGTCCACATTTTACAAAAGGCACGCCAATGCTCAGTTATTTGGTAAAATATGAAATATGGAACTGTGCAAGGGCCAGCTAACCCTCTTGCTGCTGGCTCCTATGGGAGATCTCCATAAGTTGCAGCTCTCTTCCCTCAATACTGCAACCTCTACTCACCCAATTAATTACTCTAAATTGTCCTTTGTAACATCTTTCAGAAGAGGCTACATTTGGGAGTGAGGGAGGGGAGAAGGGAAAGGCATTAGCCCCTCAGCACAGAGGAAGAACTGGGGTGCAGCAGCAATTGGGCAGCTGGTAGCACCTCCAAGTTGCAAGGGGTGGCCTGCGGTTAAATAAAAGGTTGCCAATCCCTGACACAAGCTATAGGAAGACTTCCCGTAAGTGATTTCCACTACTGAGCCCAGCCAAAAAAAAATCTAGCTCCCAGTCCATATATCAGAAGTTACTGTTAGGCTCTCAACTGGAGAAGTGTTAAGACTAAAAAGATGGTGTATGGCACTGCTGACTACTACTATGATTTCAGCTGCGTTAAGTATGCCTTTGATACTGCATTTAGAATGGAGGTTGGTTGGCCAACTTCATGTAAATGTCAAGGTTTTTTGGGTTCCCCACTCCCTTAGGTTCTCTGAATATCCCAATCCTAGTGTGCATTCTTTTACCAGCCATTATGTATTTCAATTTAGAGTAGGCAGTTTATATGTCAATCCATATGAAACCACCATCATCCCTGCAGACATAATATGGAAAGGTAGAAGAGAAAGAGTTTGAAAGTTCTCAAATGTCAACATTTTCTGTCTTCCAAATAAGGAAGTAAGTCATGAAGACTTAACATCAGTTATCTTCCCTTTTCTCAGTTTCTTTAAAATAAAATGTAGCTTATTTGTAAAATTTCAGGAACTATCATGAACAATTATTATCTTAAAAGTTGACGTATAATATTTAATGTTAATATTTTTCTTTTGAAAAAAAGTATCTTTTCCTACTGCAGAAGCCAAAAAATAAATTGTTGCTGGAAGATTCTGTAGTAATAGATTTTATTTTAACAAAGCAAAGAAAGCATATTAAAAGAGCTCATCAATATAAGGAAATAGCGTGTATTATTATCTTTATATATCTAAAGAATGAAGCATCATTTAACAAACAGAACACCCTCTCTCCAAAACATCTCATGCTTTACTGAAAGTCAGACCAAAGAAAGAGGGTAATGGGAGGAAATAGCCCTTCAAATGTACATTATGGTAGGCTGAAAATATTTAGCAGTGGAGTGCTAACTCAAAGAAATAAAGTTGCTAAGATGGAAGTGAAGAGAAGCAAGATTGTTTGACCAAATGGAAAAGGAAGATGGCTCTACACAAAAGAACCAGCATGGGAGCAGTAGGAATGAATGATGCTTCTCTCCTGACTCTTGATACATTAACAGCTCAATCAGATACTAACCTTGTTCCTTTACAGCTACAGATTCCTTTACGGCTAAAGATTGTTTGACAGTTTTCTGAGCTGCAGCACTTTCCTCATTAGCCTTTAGGAATACATCTGCAACAGTAAGTAGAAATTCCATACTTGCACAGAGGTATATCTCTTGAACAATGGTATTGAGAACAGTGCCATCTCTCCCCTGCTTGTAGTTTATATCCACCATGTCTTTCTTTTCAGATCCATGTTTCATTTCCACCATTCTGAAAAAGAGTTAGAGCATACACGATACCTTAAAAAGCAGCCCCTTCATGTTAACATATTAACACTTTCAAAGTTCTTATTTAGTCTAAAATAGGTCTTGGTTTCTTTTTTTTTTTTTATAAAAAAGCTGTGGTTATATTAACATGCAAAATAGAGAGCAACTCTAAAACATGACCGTTTTTAAATTCTATCTTCTTATCAACTCTGCTTGTGTAAATTACAAATGTTGTCTTCCTCCTAGCAATGAAAAGGCAACAAGTTAAGATGATGTTCCATATTCTAGCCTTTCTATCGCATTAGCAGAATTGTTTATCAATTTCCAATTTTTTTGTTTTTGTTATTTTTAGACATAGAAAACTTAGTAATAGTAGATAACACAAGTGCTGTAACAAGGAATAGCTAGAAGCAATGGTATTGCACAAATCCAAAGGAAGACAAAAATTATAGAACAGCTTTCTTCCACTCTTTAGGATAAACAGATGCACAAATTCTATTTTCTAATTGTAAAATGACAATAACTGAACACAGCTATTTTTCAAACATTTCTTTTCCGACGGACTTGTACCATGATACTGTACATGCACTTGTTCACTAATGGAAAAAAGGTCACTCATTGGGGAGGAGACTACTGGAAAATAGCCATGTTTTCAGTGATGGTGTACATACTTTCTGTGCAGGGTTAGTATTTTTTGAATATCTGGCTGAGGGGAAAAAAAAAAAAAAGAGGTATTCAAACATTCTGAATGAACCTTGTAGAACCTAAAGTATTATAATAATGCAGGCACCATAAAAGCATGTTGAAACCTACAGATGAGTTACTAAATGTAGTCTGGAAGCCTCATTTTAAAATGTAAACACATGCTATTTTATTGATGCATGTGAAAAAATTAAATGGATCCGACTGTCAAATAAAAAGAATAGCATTTGCCCATCTAGCTCTTTTATTTATAAAATGAAACCCTGGAACTGGTTTCTATATGCTCCGATTTTATTTTACTTAAATTGTTAGGCCCCAAACAATATCTATAATAAATAGTAATGTGCATAAAAAAGTAACCTAATTGTTTTTAAGCTAAACTTCCAAAACATTTAAGATCAATAGCAATTTATACAGTAGGGTTACTTATGGCGCTGCTTAGTATGACAAGCAACAGTTTCATCTTTTATACAGACACACACACCTTGGAGTTGCCTTCTGGACTGTCAGACGTTTATCATCTAATGTGCAGTTTGCTAATTTGACTAAAGCATTCATTGAACCATCAGATAGCATTTTGACAGCAGCTGAAATCAAGACCAATTTAAACTCTGCGAGTTTTAAATTATCATCTCTTTGATTCAAAACTGAAACCTATGCAAGGAAAAGGAAACAAAATTTAAATTAAAATAAAATGAAAGCATTTTTGTATATCTGTTTATAACCTATACAATTATATCATTTCTGGTTTTATAAAGGTTTGTTTACCTGTTTAGAGTTTGGACTATACAGTACCAAAGTCAGACAATCAAATTGGAAGTCCAATTTTAGAGTTGTTTTAGCTTTAACAGGTGAATGCAATTCCACTACAGCAGATGTCACCACAGTTACTCCTTTCAGAAATTAAAGACATTTATATTACTAAAACATAATCTTGTAACAGAAAAGACAATTACTTACAAAGAGACTTTGTCACGTGCAACGTCTCAAAATACTCTGGTTTCCCTGAATCCATTCTTATGTATAGCATAAATTATTATTTTAACTTAACAACACATACAGCAATCCAACTTAAAATTCCACACTAAGTAATGCATTTTCTAAAATGTGTACATAATCATAATTCCTGTTGCAACAATAATAAAACCTTCTTTATGTTCATCTGTTCAATTTTTTCAAGAATTCAGGGAACTAATAGAACTTCTATTTTATGTGCAAGGTAGTTTTAAAGATAATTGAATACTGGGGGCAAAAATGGCTTTTGTGGCTATGCCTTATTGTTATAAAGAGTGTTCACATATGTACATAGGAAAAGATCATAAGTACTGAGGGCAAACTGATAACAAAACCAAGAGGAGCCCAAATGTAAATAAGGCAAGGTTTTTATAGCATGATTTTTGTAACGTAGCATGCGTACTACATTATTGAGAAACCTGTCATGATTTACTGGAGTGCATACAATGGAGTTTTTTTAACCCTACCAATCATAGTTGACATGTTATTAAGTGTCTTATGTAGCCTCTATAATTGCCAGTAGAGTGGACTATAGACATCTAAAAAAATCCATAGCAGACCTTCTTTCTATTTTTTAAAATAATTTTACATCTGATCTATTTTGAATATATCCAGAGAAACAGGGCTACAATATATAAATGTTTTAAATGCAATTAAAGCAGGTGTTTTTTAAGATTAGCAATATGTAATTCTACCAAAAAAGTTAACCTGAAAATGCCACATAAGAATACTGGATTGTTGCTGGACTTTCACAAACTTACCTGCAGAGTGCTGAGAAGTACTGAGTGCATCACTATAGTTGCTATTTGTATCTTTTGATTCTGGCAAAGGAGGTGGTGTACCAGAATTGTCCCATAAATTTTCATTCAGTGTCCTTAATATAGTGGCTATGTCTTCTTGACTGAGAATTAGCTTTAAAAAAAGTGGGTTTTGGTATGAACACATTAGTTAGCATTCCCTATTAGTATTCAACTACTCTGCTACCTCCCAATACCAATAAAAACTATGGCAAATCTGACTGTTTGCTCACTAGACAACAGAACATGGCAAAAGCATGCCCCTCAAACCTAAGCCTCCCAAATACTTAAAAAAAAAACAAAGAAAGCAGAGAAGCAGCAGCAGCCTCTGCAAACCAGCAATGGTTCTCATATGATGGAAGTGTCCCCTCACCAAAATCATTCCGACTCACCCCAACAGCAACAGGAGATGCACCTCTTACAGCCACTACCTAACTGCATGGCAGGAAGACATACAGTTCAGCAGTGCCCATGAGAACGTTAACCCAGTAGCTGTTGACCAAGCAGACACCTTTCCCTGCAGCACCAGGAAGGGGGAGTGAAGCTGACACAGGAACTCTTCCGCTAGTTCCACATAGCCAAAGTCTCCAGCCCCCTGACACCATTCTAGCAACCTTCCCTGCCTTCCCCTTAGTCAGCCTTTGGACTTCAGAAATAAGCTTCTGCTTATTATTCACCACTGCTCTTTTTTTTCAATCCAGAACAGTGAAAATATTCTCTGACTTCTACCTCTTCTGATCAAATGATAACCCAACTAAGAAGTTTTGCTTTCACAACCCAAGAAGCCATTAGCTTCCCACAAATATTTTATTGCCATTTTCAGTACCAATCACTTACATTCATAGGCTTGAGCCATCCAGATATTGCTATATCAGGAATCTCAGTATACCAAGCAGCAGCTAAATTTCGTTCAACAACAATTTCAAGATTTACAGGCTGCAATAGCTGTATTTCAGTTTGCAGTGAACCTCTCTCAAATGATGACCTGTATATAAAATATAACTATATTCAAAACTCTCACACAAATGTTCTGGAGAACACAAGCTTGAAACATTTTTCAATTTTCCTTACTCTACTGTTTGCAGTCTCTTTACATAATAATGTAAAGCATGGATGTCAAACTCCCTTGGTCCCCTGGGCCAAACCCAGGCCACATGACTCCTTGCAGGCTAGATCTGGACCTACCTTCTGTGGTGGGTTTAGCAGCATCATGTAACCACTGGGGTTAGTTGCAGCAAATGCCTACCCCTCCCCTACTAATGAATGTCCCTAGAAGTGCTCTGTATGCCAAAATTATGTGGCTCCATGACGAATTCCTGGCCCCTTCAAGAAGCCTACAGGCCAGATAATATAGCTCTGCAAGCTGGATCCAGCACAGGGTGGATCTTTGATACCCCTACTGCAGAACATGTTACTAGATGGTGAATGACACAGTGAGGTTTAAGTATGTTAACCGGGGATATCTTAACTGAACATTTCCTCCTATAAAAGGTTTTGTGTATGCGGCTGTCATTTACAATAAGGTAATTACATTTTCACTCATGTTTTATTTTATAATTTATTTACAGTGGCAGACATGCATGGTGCTATAATAACTATAAATCTGTTCCTCAGAAAAAAAACATTTTTCTTACAGCCAACCTGAGGCATTCCAAAATAATTATATTAAAGGGTTTTTTTTAACTAAACAAAAACTTACTACTAAGTTACCTGTACAGCTTTAGTTCACTCAAATTCACTGTCATTGAGTCAACAACAGGTGGAAGGGCACATCGTAGTTTTGTTTTAGCAATGAAGAACTTGTTCCTTACGGTGATACGACCAAAATCAGCAACCAAAACATTAGTCGACACAGCTGACTGTGGCACTATGACTACGGGTGCTTTAATATTGACATCCAATGCCATTCGGGAACACCTTTGTGCCAATTCTTTCACACCTGTAGCTGCTTTCTCTGCTGCTTGAACAGTTGCTTCAGTAACAGCTTCCTTAGCAGCTTGAAAGTTGTTTATAAAAGCCTGGAGAAAGAAGTGGAAAAAATTGTATTGATGCTGCTGAATAGCTGACTTTAAAACTCGGTCCAAATATCAAAGTATTTTAAGAGCTGACATTTTATCTACAGAGTTTTTTATCCCACTAGAAATATAATATAATGTCATATTTCCATTTGCTATGTAATGTTTGTAAATCAATATCATCTTTACTTATGCCTTCTGCACTTCTGGTATGACATGGCTATCTGCATGTCTCAGAACGCGGGGGAGGAAATCAGATTTGACTTACCAATATAGATGAAACAAACTTGTTGACAAAAACAACTTGAATGCAGCCAACAGTTAAGTAAACCTGGCTGTCAAAAACATTCATATCTACATAGGCACCACCATCTGTAGCGTCCATATAAGACACCATTTTAAAACTGAAGACTTCTTCGCCTGTGATATAAACAGCCTTAAAACAGAGAAAAAAGGAACTGTAACATGCATAACAAATTATGTTCCCTATCAAAATTATCTTAATACAAAAATAAGTAATAATTCATATATTCCTAAGGAGTCTTTAATCTACACCACAGAGAATTTTACAAGTACTTAATTTTAAAATCCTTGCAACAAATATAAATATTGGATTAGAATCCCAGTTGACGTAAATTAGCTCAAAGTCACTGGGAGCCTTAGGGTCAATAAAGGACAGCTCGGCACAAACCACAGTTGTGATGGAGTGGAGTTTATGTTCTTGAAAAATCAGGCACATATCTCTTAGCAGCAAAAATATTCTCAGCAGATAAACAGCATTGAAAGCATAGCTAAATGGTGCAGTCCAGTAATTAAATCAAACTTACTCTCTCAAATCAGGTAGAGAGAATTCATACCTTTTTATACAATGCCTTCTCATCAGAATCCATAATACTTATGTTCTTTAATTTTGCAATCACTTCAGTAGCTGCTTTTCTCATGACCACTTGGCTGTCCAGACCTTAAAAACCCAGACAAAATGGTTAACTGGTATATCTGTTAAAAAGTTTTGTATGTACACGTTCAAAGTTTTACTCTTACCTTCAATGTGAATTTCAGATATCCTGTGTTTTTGTTCTCTAATAAAAACCCGTAAACAGGATAAATCTGCACAGATATGGAGATCCACAACATCCTCATATTTGGATTTTTTTGACTCTGTGGGAAAATTGCAATCAATACTAAATATTATTGTTTCTCTAATAGCAGTCTCAGTTAAAAGATACTTGTGCGGTTTTCAGTCTACATTTTTATCTAGATTAAAAAATAAAAATAAGTGTATACAGTCCATATCCCTTCCTACAACAAAATACGGAAGATTCACAGAGCAAGGAAAAGGAAATGTAAAAGGCAGCCTTTCTACCACCTTCATGCTAAGTCTACTGTGTACATGGCCTGTACCAATGAAATAACTGAGTATATTTACATCACCTGATACCAAGCAAGTGAAATGACAGATAGGAATCAGTGGTATGCAAGTAAGTCCCATTTGTATCATAATGCCGCTGATATAATATGATTTACAATCAAGATTTTATTAAATGGTACTACCCTCGTTTAAAATCAACACCAATAGTTCTCAACTGAGGTATAACTTATGTGCACTTTTTCTGGGAGATACCATGCAGGGCTGCGCTAAAAGAGCTGGTAGGCAAGAAAGGGCTTGCCTGCTCGTTTTAGGCTTTATCAGATAACGCTAATGAAGGAGGAGTACGCGTTTGTGCTGCAGCCCTTCCCAGTCTGACTGTACACACGGATTGTGAGGCACTTATCTGGTGGCAGTACCCCATCTTAGAACCACTGAAGCAAGCTGAGGGAACACACCAGTGGTTCTCAACCAGGGGTACTGCCAGGTTTAAAGTTGTCGAAGGGTGTCCTGAATCTAAAAAGACTGAGAATCACTGGTCTACAAACACAATGTCTGACATCAGGAATCTGTAACATTTACAGGCAAGTCAGACAGGCATATATAACAAGCCAGAAAAAAGAGGAATTCAACTGGACTCCAGAGCAGCCACCAGTTAACTAACTTACTGAATACTTCATCAATTTGGCATTAGTTTTCACTCAAGAACTACCATATTTACTTGCTTACTACATGCAACTTTCTTCCCAAAAATAAGCTATCCAAAATTGGCGTAGGATCACAAGACTATAGAAAAGCAGAAGAAAGAAAGTAGAAGTAAAAGGAAGTTCATGAGGCCATGTGGTCCAGCCCTCTCCTCAAAGTAGGATCATCCCTGACCAAAGCATTTCAGTCAAATGTTGGTCTAACCTGCTCTTGAAAGTTTCATAGGGATAGTGATTCCAAAACTTCTCTAGGAAGCCTGTTCCAATGTTCAGCTACCCTCAGAAAATTCTTCCTAATTTCCAACCTAAAATTGTCCTACTGCAGTTTAAGATCACTGCTTCTAGTCCTATCCCCTGCAGCCACAGAGAAAAGTATTTCCAATGTCTTTATAAACTCTTGTCAGGTATATAAAGACTGTTATCAAATTCCCACCTCAATCTTCTCTTCTCCAGACTAAATAATTCTACTTCTTTCAACCTTTCCTAACAACTCTCACTTCCCAGGAGTCTAATAATTTTTGCTGCTCTCCACTGGACTCTTTCCAAGCAGTCCACATCTTTCTTCAAAACTGGATAAAAATACTGATCAGTGCCAAATGGAGTACTAGCATCACTGCTCTTGATTTGAAAGCAACACTCCTTTTAATACAACCCAATGTGATGCATTTTTGTTAATTTTTTGTTTGTTTGTTTTGGTTTTTTGCAACAAGAGCACACTATTGGCTCATACTCCTCTTGTGGATCACTAAACTCCCCAGGCCCTTCTCTGTAGTACCACACCCTAAACAATCTTTCCCTGGTCTGTATTTGAGCATGCAATTATTCCGTCTCAACTGCACAACTTTGCACTTGTCCTTGTTGAATCTCATTCAATTGATTGAGGACCATTACTCCAGTCCATCTAGGTCATTTTGGATCTTAGTCCTACCCTCTGGAGCAACGGTTCCCAATGCGGTGACGCAAATGCCATGGATAAAACTTCAGAAGAATACCAAGTAAAGGGAAGCTGCATTTTGAAGTTGCGGATCTAATGCAATTTTAAGTAATGGATGAGATGATCAGATTGATCTAAATTTGAAACTTTAATATTCATATTAGCACCTGCTGCTTTTTCTTTTAAATTCGAATGTGCCCTTGGACACAAATGCTGGGAACACCTGCTATGGAGTATCTGGAAGCTCCACTAAATTTGGCATTATCTCCATGATATTTGCTAAATCTGCAATCAATCCTATTGTACAAAACATTAACAAAGATGTTAAGCAATATCAGGCCCAGGACAGAATCACTGGGGTATCCCCTTTGATACTTCCTCCCAACTAGTAGACACTGAATCATTAATGAGTACTTGTTGAGCACAATGATGCAACTAGTTATGTATCCACCTTAGAGTATGTTTATCTAGTCTTTAATGGGACTGTCATGGAAGGCAAACTCTTAGCTGTTTGTCTACTTCCCCATCTTTGCTGCCAGTTACACTTGTCATTTGGTAACTAACTTTATTCATGAAGACTGAAGTAAAAAGGCATTAAATACTAGACTGTCTTCTGCATGTGCATGTCTGAACTAAGCTGATTTCCACATGCAGCAAGGGCAGTACCTGCTCTTCAGCATTAGTTGCTCAGCTAAAATTAGAGGTTTAGCCCAATTTGGCAGCAGCTGTACAGCAAAGGGAGGGCAAGCAATACTAAAAAAATGTGGGTTTTTAGCAGAAAGCCCCCTCTTCCTCTTGCCTGCATTTGCTCTCCTCTTTTTGGATATGTTTCTCTTCTTCTACCTTTTCTTCCTTCCTCTTTCTTTCAGTATAAGATAAGGAATTACGTTTTAAAGTTTGTATGTGTATATTTTGCATCTCCCCTTGTATTTTGGTATTTTGATCTATTTGTGTGCCATGGCATTACTCTTGTAGCTTATATTTTATACTCATCACCTTTTAACTAAATGTGTTTAGTTTCAGAAGTAAGTTATACATTGTAACAATGTTAACAAGGGCAGGAATCAAACTGCCGCTTCCCTGTATCAGGTGGACCCCTGAAAGAGCGAGTGAATCAGTGACTGAATGCGTAACACAGTAGCAGGCAGCAATTAACACCTAGGAAAACTGTAGATCTACCAAGGGAAGAAATCAATAGGAGACAATGTAGCAACCGGGAATTCTCTAAACTTCACTGTTCAAGGGCTAGAAGCCCTGGTCTGAGTTAATCAACACTGGGGACCAACTTTTGGGCTGAATATCTCCAGATCGACCGCTCCCAGAGCCCTATTCAAAATTCATCAACGGACTCCCAAACCGCACATACATGCGGAAGACCCCTGGGGCTGACAGATGCCATCCAGTAGCCACCGAGGGGGAAGTCCCACGAGGGTCAATGACCCCTGGATTGGGCAAACCTGAAAACTTGGGAGCCACCAAAAGTCTGCCAAGGACAGATAAAAAGCAGTGAAAAGTGACCCTCAGGGGTGCCCTCTTGATCTCCAACTTGACCAGCACCCGACCTGGCCAGCCAGAAGGACCAGCCAGCAACCCCCTTCTGGAGGATAACACCATGCTGAAAGAAGCCTCGACTGGCCATCGACGGCAGACTCCAGAACCTGTGGGATAGGCATACCTGACTCTTGTAGCTCACTAGTGTGTGTGTGTGTGTGTGTGTGTGTGTGTGTGTGTGTGTGTGTGTGTGTGTGTGTGTGTGTGTGTGTACGGACCAGTCCCAAGGTTTATGATTTAACTTCATTACAGTGTTTCAATTCACCTAATAAACCAGAATTTTAAGGATCCCAAGTTGGACATTTGTAGCCAACAGGTTCTGCCCCTGCTGCACAGGTCCAGCATTAAGCCATGACTAAAAAAAGAATAATCCTTTTTCCTTCATTCTGTCTTCCCCAAGCTAGGCATATCTTATTTGAGGGCATGAGGTATGCAAGAAAATATGATAAATACAGAACCTTTAACTTCCTTTATAACCACTGACAGAGTAAATTATTTTTGAATGGTACTGAAGAGCTAGGTTCACACAGACAAACGCATCTAATTGTTAATTTTCTTCTACAGCAGGGGTGGGCAAAATAGAGCACACAGGCCAAATGTGGTGTGCCAACTGATTGGATCTGGCCCGCAGGGGGGGTGATCCACCTGGGGCTAAGCCCTCTCTGGGGCAACCTAGGACATGTACCAGCCCACGCCTACAAGCCCCCTCATCTCCAGCAGCGGCTCATCTTGTTCCTGCTGTGCTGCTCCAGGCCAGGAGGAAGTTTCAACCGGGTGGCTCCTACCCCGATGTACAGGGCTTCACATCTAGCTCCGACTGCCTTCAACCCACTCTGCCTGCTGAGTGGGTGGAAGGCAGCTGGAAGCTGCAGCTGGAGCCACGTCTGATGGGCCAGGAGCCGCCTGGCTGAAGCTCCTCATTGCCTTCCACCCACTTGAACC
The DNA here is from genome assembly GCF_030867095.1 of Alligator mississippiensis. NCBI lineage: Eukaryota > Metazoa > Chordata > Crocodylia > Alligatoridae > Alligator > Alligator mississippiensis. The sequence continues at coordinate 199,109,579 of NC_081826.1, read as the reverse complement.
ACCTGCCCCTGATGGGCGGAGTGGGTGGAAGGTGGTCAGGAGCTGGAGCCAGAGCCTGAGCCCCAGGTGCTAGGGCAGGAGCTGCCCAGCTGAAGCTTGCTCCTGACACAGAGCGGTGCAGCAGGAGCAGGAGGAGCCGCTGCTGAGAGTGAGGGGAACCAAGCAACACCCAAGTGGCTACAGCCACACTAGGAGCAGCCCCATCAGTAAGCTGTGCATGCTGGCTGGGGCCAGGCTGGTGGGCACAGGCACAGCATGGCACAGGCAGCCCTGGGCAGGGTTCAGCCCATGCAAAGTGCCACGGGGACTCTGCTGTATGTACTCCCTGCCCCCTCCTCATTCCCCTGCTGGCTCCCAGGACCTAGTGCCCAGGCAGCCCCCCAACACATGCCACCCACGTACTCCATACTCCCCTACAGGGCAGGGGCTGCTAGAGCTGTTTTTCACTAGAACTGGAGAATGCAAAAGGTTATTCTTCCTCTCCCACTTGCAGTCAATAGGTTATTCCTTCTTGACTACTTCCAGCCAAGTACTTTTCCTACATCTTCAAAGAAACATCTTCTCTAGTATCAGGAACCTGTTTTCACTAGTACAAATGAGGCAGCTGTCATATGTTTCAAGTAATGTGGCAAAGTCTAAATAGGCCTTCACTAACCTGATATTTCACACAGGCTGTCAGCTCACTCATTCACAGTGTTTCATATAATTAGGAATAAGACCTTAAAATTATCTTTTGCCTTTTTAAATGAGAGCATAGATTAGGTGGAAGAAGAGATAAAGGGCAGAGCAAAAGAAGGGAAAAAAATCTTACTTAATTTCTTAAGGACATCTTTTTTCTCCTCCTCTTTTTCTTGAGCTAGTTCGTCTGTTACTTTAGTCTCTTGCTTTGCTAAAAGATTACTTAGGTAATTCATAGCATTCAGAAGTGCTTCAGTATGCAAATGAACATCCAAGGAAGAGAAATTCACCTAGAAGAAATTATATTTATTGGGAGTATATTTTAAAAGTATACAAATCAAAGTATGTATCATACCTCAAATGAAAGTCATACCTTTAACAACTGTAGAACATTCTTATAAGTAGTTTTCAGCTCTGGTCCATTAATATCAGTCTATTTCCCCACAGAGAGAGGGAAAAAAAGAGAATAAATAAAAAATTGCAAGCCTCATACAGAAAATTCACTGAAATAAACATTTATTTACCACAGGTCAAAATTAACTATGAAATGCATTTTTTTAATATTGTACATGTAAGCAGTAGAGACTAGTATATACAAGTTAACAAAAATTCAAGAAAATATGCATCTAAGTACTACTACTAAAGGCTTGCAAATCAAAGTTAACTTTTTGGTTTTCTTACCTTTACGTACTCCAGTGTAAGAAGATCATCCTCTGTGTTATCCAGAGTTGTAATGATATACACAGGTTTGTCATTGTCATCTTTAAAAAAGAAAAAATACATCTGAAATGACATGTATTACATTTTCCGTCAAGAAAAGGCAAATAATTGCAGATGTCTGCAAGTACTCTGATCACGTACAAAAACATTTACATAGTAATAAGCCTGACCTTCAGCTTTATTTGTGTGTGTCAGAGCAGTAGCAACTCACTGGCCCCAAAATAACTAGGCCTTTCTATTAATAGTAGCAGCACTGAAATAGTTAATGGCAACATCTGGATTTTTATCATTATGCTTTAGAGGTAAAACCACACTGTGATGAACCAAAGCAGAACTGGACTGCAAACCAGATACAACTGAATACAGCCATGTTTTCTTGCAAATTTTTCCTTGAAATTATTTGAGCCAATGAAGTGTAAGATTTTGCACAAAAACAGTGCAACTAGGCTGCATACAGACTCCATCTTTTCCATGATCAGTAAATCTATCAATAAAAGATACAGAATGATAAAAAATTAAGGTTGGAAGGGACCACGGGAGGTCATCTAATCCAACCCCCTGCTCAAAGCAGGACCATCCCTAATTAGATCATCCAGGCCAAGGCATTGTCTAGCAGGGTCTTAAAAACCTCCAAGGATGAAGACTCCACAACCTCTGTAGGTAACCTCTTCCAGTGTTTTACTACCTTCCTAATGAGAAAATTCTTGCTAATATCTAATCTAAACATCACCTGCTGCACCTTGAGACTGTTGCTCCTTGTTCTGTCATCTGCCACCACTGAGAATATGTGGTATATGAAATATAAATGCAATTCTCATTACAGTTACAATCAAGTCTCTTACAAACATAGATCAGGTTCATGAGAGCTTGCTTCTGGAAGTAATGTTAAATTCAATCTGGCTCAGAAATAGAGGATTTTATGAATGACAATGTAAAAGAAATATTTCCTATGATTTTTTTCTCCCCCTCCTCCTGTTTAAATTAATTATGTGCATGAGGAACAGAAATGGCTATTACCTGACAGCAGGAAAGTAGATAGGCTTCTCGAGAGTTAAATTCTTTAACATTTTAACGATATCACTCAATTTTTGATCATAAAGCAGATATTTACCTATGTACTCTGGACATAATAGACAGACTTCTCTAAGAAAAGCATGTGCAGACATATCAAACGTTCTTAGTTTAAGTTCAGTGCCTAATCCTATAACTTTTAGCTGCAACACAGGCTTTTGAGTATCATCATCATCAAGACGACACAACTGAATTAAGACCTAAAGAAAAAGAACAACATAAGGCAAGTGATAATTATAAGACATTGTAAAAACAGTTGCATTAGAGTTTGCATACAGCAAATAACAAATTCAAATATAATTTTATTCTTTCAGACAGAAGAAGTTGCAGCAAAAGCTCTGTAAATGATTGCAGCAATATTTGGAAAGCAAAAAGTCGCAAGTTAAAGTAGGAGAAAGTACTCTGAGATTTTTCTGAGCTGAAGAAACAGGAAGTGATAATATCAATAGGGATTGCAGAATAGCTGGAATCCTAGAAGTGACACAAACAAACAAAACGGTGAAGGTAAAACATCACATTTATAAGTAGCATATATTTACCAGAACGAGACATACCTCAGGTATTTCAAATTTCAATTGAAGGTCTGTCATATTCTTCAGTGATTCTTGCTTATGTAACTTTTTTTTTCTCGTGCTGTTCGCTCTGGTGAGGGAGCCAGATGATGCTTCAAAAAATGGCATGTCTTCTACAGGACTACTTGGAGCATCATAAAATTCTTCTTCGGATTCTAAATATTAAGTTACATTAACAAATTCTTAACTTCAGTCAACATTATAATATGCAATAATATGATCAGTAATTTCTTTGAAATGACATCTATAAACAATTACATGTACATGTCTATATGGTATCCTTGACAAGCCCAGGACCACTAGAGAAAAATAAGCCTCATCTTCCCATTTATTCACAGACCTACCCTCTCCCCAATACCAAGCCTGATAGACAATTAGGCAGAGCAGACAGCTAACATCTATCTTCAATGAACATTGCAGCACTGCTCTCAGGTTCTTCCAAGGAAGAAGTAGCAGGGGGCATCTTTAAATACTGGGAAAATTTGTAAGCTATATCATGTTAACAATTTACAAAACAAGACATTAAAAATGACTGGTCCCCTCACAATCTATCTGGTCTGATCCTGCAGAATCAGGATTTTGGGTTCTCTCACATCACACTAGTTTCTACAACAATCTTTTCACTGCAAAATAATACAGGAGAAAATGAGGCCCAGAGGAGAACCCTAAAACAAAAAGATATATTTTTCAATTGCAAAAGGTGTTCATTTTGCATAAACTACTCCACCCTCCACAAACATTTTTTTAAATTTGAGAATACTGTTATAAAAAAAACAACAAAAAAACCAACCCCTGACACTTGCTACTGATTACAAACTTACCAGTTGCTTTTCTACGAACATACTAGCATTTGAAACTTACTTTAATGTATTCCTATATTTTTTCCCCATTTAAAAACATTCTTAGTCAACATTCAAATGAAAATAAAAGCTACAATAAGTTCTCACACTCTTGAATACAAATTAGAGCATGAAGGAAGCAGGGATCCCATAAAGGATATGTGAAAAATTCCATTTTCTGTTTGCTAATATAGACAGAGAACGTTAGACTTTTTGGTATGGGAAAAATATTAATCCACTTCAAATTATTCTATAGGTTACTCGTGCCTCTATCACTTTTTGCCTGTGATACAGAGAAGAGCATGCATCTGAGCCGGAAGTGCACTGTGCTCAGGATACAACTAATTCAGAACGCCGCAACACATTTCAGCACTGTCACAGCCTACTGTAAGGACACTGAACCTGTAACTCTCTCCACACTGGCTTCCTACACAATTTAAAATCAAATTCTAAGTCTTGACTGTCATCTTCAAAGGGATCCGTAACCCAGGGCTAGGAAGTCTCAAAAACTCCCTAGCGCTCCAGGATTAAGCCTGATAAACAACTAATTTATCTGGCACAATGTAACTACAGCAATAGCAGAAGTAGCCTATGCAAGGGATGATACAAGACTTGACTGGACTCCCCCCATCGAGTAAAGGCTACCACAAACTTCACCACCGCCCTATCCAAGTACAAGGCATTTTCTATTTCAAATGCAAAGCCTTATATATGTTAACAAACAAAATAATCAGAGTTTTTGGGGTCCGATATCGATAGCCGATTTTAAGGAGGCATATCGGCTTATACCAATCCAATTTCCAATATAGCTGCTTCCAGCTGGTAAGTCTGTCATGGTGAAAGGGGAAGGGGAGGGAAGGGGTGTGGAGAGACATGTTAAGGCTCCTGAAGTGAGGGAGGAGTGGGGCTGGGACTACCCAACCAGGGTGTTGTGGGGTTCAGCTGGACCCAAAGCTCATCGTGGGGGCGGGAAGGGGGGCGTGGGGTGCCTCCCATTGCTGTGCGCACCTGGAAGGGCATGGGGTGGTAACTGATGATCCCCATGCCCTCCTGGGGTGCATGCAGCAGAGGGAGAACCCCTGCCCCGCACCCCCCAGACGAGCCGAGGCTTCGTCCTGCATCTGCCCTGGTTGGGCAGCCCAAGCCCCTCCCTCACCATGAGGAATGTTGATTTGCCACCCCCCACCCCTCTCCTCCTCCCTCCCCTTCCACCACAGCAGACTTACCAACTACATGCAGCTCTCCAAGCTGCCGAGCTGTGCTCCTTGCTGCCTATGTGCTGTGCTGGAGCATTTATTGGCTACGTCAGGCCGATTTCTGATGCAATCAATTTTCTTTATATTGATGCCGATCCAACATTGGACCGATGTATTGGTGCACCTCTACAAGATACAAATTGCTAATAAGGGAGCCGGGTTTTCTGTTTCCTGCAGAAAACCATGGAAAACTGGATTTTCCCCTTTGAAGCAGAAAACCACAGGTTTCCCCTTGCAGGGTAGTAGTTTCATAAATTCATAGATGTTAGGGTTGGAAGGGACCTCAATAGATCATCGAGTCCAACCCCCTGCATAGGCAGGAAAGAGTGCTGGGTTTAGATGACCCCAGCTAGATGCCCATCTAACCTCCTCTTGAAGACCCCAAGGGTAGAGGAGAGCACCACCTCCCTTGGGAGCTTGGCCACTCTAACTGTGAAGAAGTTCTTCCTAATGTCTAGTGTAAATCTGCTCTCTGCTAGCTTATGGCCATTATTTCTTGTAACCCCCAGGGGCGCCTTGGTCAGTAAAACCTCACCAATTCCCTTCTGTGCCCCCATGATGAACATATAGGCAGCCACAAGGTCGCCTTTCAACCTTCTCTTGCGGAGGCTAAAGAGGTCTAGGTGCTCTAGTCTCTCCTCATAGGGCTTGGCCTGCAAGCCCTTAACCATACGAGTGGCCCTTCTCTGGACCCTCTCCAGGTTATCCACATCCCTCTTGAAGTGCAGCACCCAAAATTGCATGCAGTATTCCAGAGTTCCAGCCTGCAGTGAGCTGCTTGGGGCTGGGAGGCGTTGGGGGAGGGCAACGGGAGGTAAGTCCGGGGAGGTAAAAGGCACAAAATCTGGAGCTGCAGGGCAGGGGGTACCACTCACGGCCAGCAATACAGTCAGGCAGGGTGGTGGGATTAGCTGCATACAGGTAGGTCTATGGGACAGGGGGGTGAGGGACAGGAAGTCCAGAGTGTGGGGACCGGCCCTACACCATCGGGGCTGGGGGCTGAGCTGTGGTGAGCCCAAACTGGCCCTGAACCATCAGGGGTGGCCACAATGGCACAGGGGCAGTCCAGGCATGGCAAAACTTGGTGTACGGCCCTGATGACATGGGGCTGTTCTGGGCCTCAAGAGCCGAGTTCTGGTGAGTTCGGACCAGCCCTGCACCATTGGGGCAAGGGCCAACCTCCAGAAAGACCCAGACACCCACCCCCTGCCCTACACACACCCTACAAATCATGTTAGTAGGACTGGCAGCAGCAGGGCAGCAGGGTACAGATCACACTGACAGGGTTGGGGGGGGTATGGTGAACTCTGCCACCCCCCTCAGCCCCAGCAGGAGGTGGCACCAGCCCCCTGCCCCATCCCCCAAACCCAGACACTCAGCCAAAGTGATCCCAGCTTTGGCCCAACCCCCACTGCCTGCCCTCCAAAGGGCTGCCTAAGGACTTCTTCGCAGTTTACCCCCTGCCAGGCAGGGAGCCTGCCCCAAGCCTTCCACCCCTTCACAGCTTTTGTGGGTATGCCCTCAGCCTCCCATCACTCAAAACTCTAGAAGCCTGCTTGCCTCCCTCCCTCTCCACATCCTACATATTACAACAGCATAAGGTGTTAAGCAAGCTTTGGAATGGGCTTTTGGAACTAGCTAACCTGAAACATAAGCAATTGTAAGAATAAGAGTCCACTAAATGAGTATTTATTTACAGCTCTTTACCTACATTGAACTCCATTCTCTGTTAATCAACCATATAGATTAAAGGAGTTGAAGAGAAAAAAAAGTGTAATAACAATAGCAAGTTTAGAGAAAATCCTGAGGATCTGTGATAGTGCAGTGATGCATATCTTTGTGGCAGCAGTGAGTATGCCATGTTATCTTTGGGCGTCTTCATGTGAGCCAGTTTTTTGGGTTTTTTTAATAGTTTAAAAAATTGTTATAAGCAGTTTAATAAAGACTAAAGCAGTCACCTCAGTCTGACTGGTGGGGTAACTGATGACCCCCATTCAACCAGTAACCCAAGTCTAACCAGTGACAAGGCTATCTGGTGACCCTAGTGATTTGGGTCACTCCAGGCTTGGGTCATCCCAAGACCTCAGGTGTGGTTCCTGTTCTGGTTCGGCAGAACAGGTCAAATCATGGTTCAGTTACGGTTCGCATTCAAGTGAAAAAAAAAAAAAACAGTTTAAACCAGTTCAAACAGTTCCACTCCCAGTTAGAGCAGGGGTCAACAGAACAGACACCCAGGGAAACTGTGAACTCTCCAGCATTGGAGATGTTCAACAAAAAGTTTGGTCAGCCATGTGCCAATGCTCCTCCTGAGACACAGCCCTGGAGGGTCCTGGCTACAGGCTCTGGCTCAGGGTCAGACTGATGCTGCATCGAGGTCAGGAATGAATTTTCCCCTGTTCAGAGTGGTACAGACTGGGGGGGGGGGGGGGGGGTTACCTTCCTCTGCAACAGGGGCATGGCCTCTGCCTGGGATCTCACAGCAACTGCTGAGGGGCTGCACCAGGGCAATTCCCACAGGCAGTATCAGCTAGCACCTAGCAGTCTTTTGTTGCCCCCCAGTCCCCACCCTTGTGTTTCATGGCTCTAGTAGGGGTTGCCGCAATTTGCTTTAGGGTGAGCAGGGGATGCAGGCTGGGAGTGAGGGGCACTGGCAGGGCTGTGACTTAAGAGTTAGGGGCAACGGCATGGGCAGGGCAATGGCATGTCAGGGCTGCTCAATGCCAGAAAGCAGCGGGAGGTAGGGGAGGGAACAACTACAGTTGGATGCAAGCCCTGGTGCAGGGGGGTGCTGGCAGGGAGCAAGTCAGGGATAAGTAAGGGTCATGAGTCTGAAGTGAGCGGCACCAGCAGGGCTGGGTGGAGTGGGGGGCTATGGATTAGGAGTGAGGGGCACTGGCATATCAGGGCTGTTCAGTGTCACAAAGTGGGGGGGGGAGGAGAAGGGAGGGATGGCAGCTGCTGGACCTATGTCTCGGTGAGCAAGGGGGGCAGGGGGAGCTCTGATTTTCTACGATAAAAAACCCCCAAAATCAAGCACTGAAATGTTTTATTATAATGACTCAGGCACTGGTAGGCTTCCAAACTGCTTTAAAATTGTAAATATATCAATAAAACATTGTGTTCAACTGATATCTACATATATACACATATATATACACACATATAGTGGTATTTCATTTTAATCATGGAAAAATCTAGATTTTAGGATTTTTAAATCAAAGAATCTTGGATTTTTTTTAAATCAGAGAAGGTCAGGATCCCTGTAATCATATTGCTTAATGCACTACTGGAAAACACTCCAATAGTATAATGATGAGTGAGGTATAAGAACAAATACAGAGTATATTTTTGGAAGCCAGATCATATGGTCTTTATATTCAACCTAAGTACATCAAAACTAAGCACCAAAATACTTGTTTAGCTTCACAATGCCATTTTAAGATACAAGTTTTAATGTTAATGATATCTTATAGCAGCTATTTATGAATATGTACACTAAAACAACAATGAAGAATGCATTGCATTTGAAAGCTCATCTAACTTTACCAAAACATGCAGCTGGCCCAATAAATTCTTGCTTCTCACTAAAACAATTTAACTCTACCTGATTCAGGTAACGAGTGAAGATCCAAAACAGGAAGGACATTTTGTGACACGTGTGTTGAAAGCACTGGTGACACCTGAATCTGAAACAGAAAACAGTAGGCAAACAATTTTCATTTAGAGATATATTAAATTAATTCTGCTGGCCCTGAAATGCCCCAGAGACAAAACACAAAGTATGAAAAATGAGCCTGAATAAAAGATTGAGAAGGAAAAAAAAATTCTGTTCCCAAACATATGAAAAAACCCTTTAATTTAAAAACAAACTCCAACAGAAAAACTGTATCTCTTTAAGCAAAGAAGTTATAACCTAAACTCATACTTCTTGCAAACCTGAAGGTGAAATAAATGAACTCTGGTTCGTAAGGGTAGAAAGACATCACCTTTTGTTACATTTGTACCTCCATAAAAATGTTTACATTGGTACAAAGTGAAAGCCAATAGGCATCCATAATCACTGTCATGTCACAAATGCCCAAATCTATGGCCGTGTCCACAGGCACTCAAACTGTGCTACTTCATTATGACATACATTTATTTGTTTATGGTGGAAGAATACAGGCAGGACAGAGCTGCCCACACTCTCCAGCTGCCTCAGGCAGGGGCTCCAGATGCTTGAGGGGTCCCGTTCTGCAACCCTAGGAATTCCCAGGTAGAACTGGGCTCCTCAAACCTTGAGAGCACCTGCTGTCTTTCTCCACTTATCCAGATATACCCACAAGATCTCCAGGGACATGTCTAGGCAGGGAAAGTCAGGCTCTTCCTGATTTACCCAAAGGTGGCCCTCAGGGTCTCCACGGATACATCTGGATAAGTGGGGAAAGTCAGGGTTTCCTCACTTATCTAGATATGCCCTTGAGACCCCAGGGGCACCTCTCACTAAGCCAGGAAAGCCTGATTTTCCCTGCTTACCCATATGCATCCTCAGAGATCCTTGGGATGTGTCTATAAGCAGGAAAAGCCTGGCAGGAACACCTAAGGTTGGGTGGGGTGGGTGGGTGTGTGTGTGTGTGTGGGGGGGGTTCTGCCCAGCAATTCTCCAAAATGTGCAGCACTGGGCCCCAGGAGGAAATGCCACCTATCATACTGTCAATGGGCAGGACAACAGGAGACATTTGTTTCACCCAATGAAGCCGATCAGCTGTGCCATGACAATGTGGCACCGACAATCCACTTCATTTGGCAACAATTATTTCTAGCTGAAGTAAAAGTATCTGTTACCAAAGATGAACATGAAGTATTAATTGGTTGCTGAAGTAGTAAAAACACTAGTAGTAATAAAGCAGTACACTATTAAAATGAATAAGCATAATTTAAAATCATATATAAATATAATTTGGGGTTCATGAAGCTAAGAATCATTAGACAGCTATACTAAATGAACAGAATATTAATGTGCATAAAGCAAAATGGATCAGGGCTCCCCAATTTCTGGAAAGCTGGGGGCCATGTGTCATGCAGACTGGGGCCACACTATGTTGGCTGCAGACCTCAGGGTCCCCTGGCTCTCCTCTGCCCCCCACCCCTCTCCTGCCACACAGACAGCACAAGCAGAACAACTTTTGCCCCCTACTCACTGTGTGTTTAGTGCGAGCAGCCCACAGCTCCCAGCAACGTGCACAGCCTGGGTCTCTCAGCTGCACATGCAGCATGGGTAGTATAAACAGTCCAGGTCTCCTGGCCATGAACTCATTCTGAGTAATATAGCTTAACTGACTGCACACGCAGCATGGGCAACTTGGCCCTTCTCGCGCTCAGCTGGCAGCCTGATTCTCCCTCCTGCTACCCACACAGTGCCTTCCCACTGACCTGGAAACAGAAGCCAGAGGAGGGAGGGCAACCCTGGAGACCTGGTCACCACAACACCAGTAGTGCAGTGGTAGGGCAGGATCTCAGGGACCACATGTTAACCCCTTGCAAGTTACATATAGCCCACAGGCTGACAGATGGACAGTACTGATATAGACTATTTCCACAGAGCTAAATTTGGCTGTAATTACAGGCATAACGCCTGTAGAATGAGCCGCAGGCAGTCTTTTCTCTCATCCTTCCTGTGTGCCTTGGGTTTCAGTGCAAAAGCAGAAGGTGCAGACAATGTGTCATGGAGTGCAAGGTGTTCTAAGAATTATAGTTCTTATTATAATTATAAATTATAATTATAGAATTATATAGAGAAGGAGCTTGCTGTGGCTGGGGGACGGGATACTTTCAATCCTTTTATGTTTTCTTGCTGCCAAAGCCCATATCAAGAGGGTAAAAAATAGAAAAAAAGTGCTAATTTTGGTGGCAAAATATGGGGAGTCATTTCTCCCCTGGCAGCAGAAAAATGCACTGCCAACCTACGAAACTAATTCCCAGAATGCCTTGCACTCCTTGGTGTACACTGCCTGTACCAGCTGCTTCCTCCAGCCCTCCATGCAGGCAGAGCATGGGACAGGAGAGAGTGAGGCACCCCTCCTTGCTCTTCTGGCACCCCTCTCTCCTAGGCAGAGCTTGGGGCATGCATCCCAAGCTCTACCTAGGAGGGATGCTATGGCTGAAATTTTCAGAAGTGCTCTACTCCCATCAAAAGACACTAAGTACTTTAAACGCCTTATAAAATTCCAGTATTATATTTTATTAAAATGCGTATTTTTCTACCAAACCAAATCTTAGCTTACCTGGGACATTTTTGGAGGAGAAGCTGTGGCAGGAGCACTTTCTGGTTTAGGAATGCTGTCAATTAGCTCCAAGATACCAGTCAGTTTCTTGTCTGATATTTGGACAGAGAGTAAAGGCAGCTGTCCAGAAATTTTGAATCTGTTATATAAATATTAATGGTTATTTCAAAATTATTTATTATCAATTCTTCTCATTTTTCGTACCAAAACCCTATACCAGCTCAGCACAAATTGTAACAAACAGTAAAAATAACAAATATAAAATAATTATCTATACAGAATTGTTGCCCAGATGGTTAAATATAGAGAACCAAGTAGTTCAAGTTCCATCTTCTAGCATACCTTGTGAAATAACTCCAAATAGCGATTTGAGGATATTTATCACAGCTTCTGATCTGGTTGTACACAATACATCATTTCCCACAACCAAGAATTCCCCTCTACTATTTACTTGTTCATTTTAGCATTTATAATAAATCACTTAAGCACCATGAGCAGCATTTTACAGAGCAAAACATCCTCTGTTCAAAAGATCATGCAAGCTAATAGCCCAATCTAACAAAACATGTAAGCATTTCCTTTTAAGCATGTGCTTGTATGCTGTCAAAACTAAAAAATCCAGACAGCAAGTTCTATTAAATAGAGCAGATCTACAAGCCTTAATAGGGACAGAGCTCTGGAACAGAAATACTACTGTCATTCCATATAGCTCCTGTACGTAAGAAAGCTGTATTTACATTAAAAGATGCTTACATACATAATTAAGTTCTGTCGTGGCAATCATAAGAGGTGCATCTACTATTCAACTCCCAAAATGTACAAGTGTAGGGGTGATTTTGTATCCCCAGATGCCACTGCACTGCAAAATTACAGGAACTATCCAGTGGATTTTTACCATGTGCTGGGACACTACAACCTTTTCTTTTATTTGTGGCCCTTATCGTTATTAATATACACGGTTTTAACATTTAGAATGTTGTGATACCCTTGGCATCTTACACTTAACAGTCAGAGACTGAAACTAGTGCAGAATGGACAGGCCCATTTATTGAGCAGGGAATCTCACTAGGAACGCATGACACCAGTACACCTGTATCTACAACGTTTATCTGTTAATCTCTGCACTAAAATTAAGGTATTAGTCATGACCAATAAAAAAAAATAAATGGCATGCTTACTGAGACTACCTCTCTCTAGTATACTGCACAACTATGGTCAGAAAAGGCACTCAAACAGACTGCTTGTGAGAAAGAGGAACTAGCCAAAAGAATGTTCTGAGGACTAGGGAAGTATACCAAATATGACGGCATATTACAGCTGTTATAAAAAACCACCAGCCAATTGCTCGCCAAAAATAACGGGGGGGGGACAGGGGCAGGGACAGAGGCCCATGTCCAACCCCTGCCCACCTCCCCCCCCCCCCCCCCACGTTTCAGGTCCAGGCACGTTCCCCTCACCCCCGCTTTGGGGCCAGACCTGTTCCCCACCCCCTGCTGGCTTTTGTCAGGGACCAGCAACCCCATGTCCCCCTGTGTCTGGCCCCACTCCTGCTTCTCATCCTGTGTGTGTGTGTGTGTGTGTGTGTGGGGGGGGGGAAACGGGCACAGTCCCCCCTTCCCGACACCGCCTGCAGGGAGTGGGAGCCAGGTCAGCCTGCCCCCTGCCCCCCAGTTCTGTCCCTTGTGTCCCTGCCATCATGGTGGCACTCTGCTGCGCCATCTCCTGTCCGAAGGCTCTTGGAGCACTTGGATTAGTTGTTTCAGTCAGCAGATCACAGTATGAATAAAGTGTTACGGACAGACTTACAAACGTTTTTCTATTATTAGAATTTATCACAGCTATAAAAAATTTTGAAGTAGGATGAAAGTACTAGAGGATGACACTGCATGTGGGACATGGTGTAGAAAGGAAGAGGCTGAAATGGCAGTTGAGGAAACAACAGAAAGAGACAAAAAACCACAGTTGAGGCATAAATTCCTATGCACGAGAAGAGAAGGAAGTTGAAGGAAATCTTGTGGGAACAAAGAAAAAGATTCAAAGGCTATCAAGGGAGCAAAGAGTTTTAAGAAACAGGATTCATCAGAATCAATGTCTGAGAGATTTTAGGCCCAAAAAACAACTGGACACAGACGTAGAAATAGAAATACAGAAGCTACCATAGAGTGGGACTGATAGCTGAGATGATCCTAGGCCAGCAGAAAACACTGTGCAAGTGCCAAAGGTAGTTTCATCCTAGGTACCCCGCCTAGCAGGGATCAGTCCAGAACACCACAATTTCATTATGTTATTGAAATGAGGTGTTTGGCCACAAAGAGAGCTCTCATTTCCTCCTTTCTGAAGTAAAGAAATGCTTAGACATTGTGCTTCTGTACTAGGAACTCAGGGCTAGCAGGGACAACCTAAGCCATCAAGTGTAGGAACCTATGATTACATGCAAGCAAGTAGTAGGTAATGTTCAAAATGCTTCAAATGCTTCACCAGAACATCCATGGAGCACCTCATACCACTCCATAACAAGCAACAGGCTTAGGATCTTTAGAACAAAGAAAAAGCCTACAAAAACTAAAGATGTGCAACAGTACAAGTGACAAAGATGTCACCAATGCCTTGTTCCGTCTTTTGCCTTTTCCTTTTCTTCCCCGCAGCTCTTCTTGGCTCCTCCTTTCCACCTCTGAAAGCCAGGAGAATCAAGGAGCAAGAGCAAGAACTTGAGCTCCTACAACCAGCACTAGGATTTCTGAACTCTGGACATCCTTGCTTTACACAGCAGATGGCACCACAACACCACATTTTCATTAATCTACTCCCACATCATTGGCAGTGCTCGCTAGTCTGTTACTACTTCACTACAGAAGTAAATGCAATGCACTGGTTCTCATCCACAAAACTTTAAATAGTCTATAGCTTTCTTGTTCTTTACATCTCAAAAAAACCCAACACCTTTATCTGTCTGGAAAACAATATTTCTATATTTTAAGTTTGAAATTCAAGGTAAAAAGGAACAGGATTTATTTGGTAGAAAGTTTTTACCTCTGGGCTTCCCTCCCATCAGACATATTAACTTTAGATTTACCCTAATCTCTAGGTCTTCTATACCTGTTTAAAATTTGGGGTGAGAGGCTGTGACATATTTGATCTGTATTCTTGGGAAATACTATGATTCTTTATTTATAAAATGCAACCCACACCAAATATATGGTGACATCTAACAAATGCTTATGGAAGTGGACTTTCTAAACATAATTTTACCACAGAGCTGACACTCAGAACATAGTAAAAATAAACAATGCTAAATACTATAAATTGACCAATACACAGAATAGAAATTGAAAAGATCAGTCAGTATGTGAGGTAGAAGAAATAAATCATTAATAAAACTGTTTTCACTTAATCCTGTAAGTATATTATAAAAACTGCACTATACTTAAGGGAATAATTCTTCCAAAAACCTAACAGACATTTACTGAAAATCTTTTTGCAACAGAAAGAAAACATACTTGGGCATTCTTGCATCAGAGACAACCATAGCTCTGCTAAATTCCACTTTCAAATCCATTGGCTGCAAGATATGTTGAGACGAACATTTTAGCTTACGAGCCTCCTGCCACTTTTCATCTAGAGAAAATAAAATAAATTAGCTGTATTTTACATCAAAGCAATATTTCTTCAAATCATACAATTGAGCTACTCTAGCCATAAATGCTACATTTTCTATTATTAGATATCTTTGAGTAGAAAACAAAGGGTTTTTGTTCTCATCTTTTATGTAAGCCCACCGTAACCCACACTGCATGAGGAAAAAGTGTGGATAATACCTCTGCTTTGTCTTATATTCAGTAGAGCTTTTGTCTTTCTACTACCCAAGCCCCATAACACAGAAAAACTACAAACAAGGTCTCTGTCATGGGTTCTGATCTCTCAGTGTGTATCTATTCTTCATAATTTACCTTATGATAGCACAGAACTGATCCAAAGGAATCAAATGTCTATTATGAACATTGCCACAATCTGCTTTGGACTTGGTAAAAGGGATAGGTAAAAAAAAGCGAATTATTGGACTAGACGTGAGAGTTGGTATAAAATTCTACGGTCTATATAGAATCTGGACCAGACCAGATTAAAATGATCACAAGGCTATGTAGGATTGGGGGGCGGGGACGACGACGATGACGGGACGGGACGGGACACCAAGGGGGAATGACACAGACCTCTGAATTTATAAGGAAGTAAAGGCACCACTGAGCTGCTCATCTGTCAGCCTTAATTACCTGCCTGGGAATACCAGACATATAGGGCTAGATTTTTTATAAATGTTTGTCCTAAAGTGTCCCAAGTTCAAAAATAGCTTACCAGCCCTTGCTTGTGAAAACAAGAAGAGAACAACATTTACTGTTTCTGGACTCAGCAGCTGACACCACTAGTATAACCATTTCTGTTTAATACTAGCACACAAGCTATCAAAATATTTTTTGTTAGTTGCCCTAGCAAAGAGATCCATTTTATGAATACTTACGATGTTTGCTATAAAGTAGCTGTATACTGCTTAGCTGAATATCAAATACATCATAGGCTCTTGACATTATGTTTTCAATAGTGTTTTGGCCTACTTTGAGATCTGATAGGTCAGAACGACTTTTACTTGTCATCTTTAAAAAAAAAAAAAAAATCATAAAAACAGGTGAAGTCAGTTTAAAAATATTGGCTATACAAATAATCACATTCAACTTTGACTGGAGATCAATGAAACAAGACTATGGAAACTGAAATACCAGATCAAATCGGTATGTCCAACTAATCCAATATCCCCTCTCACACAAGGGCAGAATTATATTTTTCAGAGCAAGGTGCAAGAAAACCCAAAATGGACCACTGTGAAAGTTTATCTAGGAAGGACTGCTAATTAATCCTATTAGGGAGTGGGTAGTTTATGCCCTGAAACATGAAAGATCATCTCCCTTTTAAATCACTTACCCCACATAATTTAATTTTAAGAAGTTTTTAAACACGGTAATATTGTATTCATGTTTAGCCATAGGTAACGCTTAATCCATGTATTAATCCTGTTAACAGTTCAGATTTGGTGGCAATTTGTGACAGAATTCCACAGATTATTTACAGATTATGTAAGAGTTTTTACCAGTTTCAAATGCATCTAAAACTTTAAAAAATATCATTAAAACTTTTATCTGTTTTAAATACATCTCGCTCACATTTCATTAGAATACCTGTTGCTGTTTTATTTCAAGAAATAAATGAGTAATGGTTCAAATATCCTCAACACTAATTTTATATCTTTAAACTGTCCTGTCTCCATCCTTCTCATCTAAAATTAGCCTGCCTTCATTGTTTAATCTCTAGTATCCCAATACATTTAGCTGTGTTTATTATCTATCTTTGAACATTTTATTTCTACTCTGTAATTTTTAAATATGTTAACCAGAACTGAAAGGAATTGTCAAGATTAGGTCTCATCATCGATTTATGTAACAGGATTATAAATATCAGTACTATTTCCTAGCTTCTTTAGAATCATGGAAAATTAGGGTTGGAAGGGACCTCAGATGGTTATCAGTCCAACCACCTGCACAAAGCAGAACCATCCCCAACTACATCATCCTAGCCAAAGCTTTGTCTAGCTGGGTCTTAAAACCTTCCAAGGATAGAGCTTCCACCACCTCTCTGGGTAACCTGTATCAGGGATCTTAATTTTTTTTCTATTAGACAGCTCAACATAATTAGCATACAATAACAAGCTTGAATAGTTTAAATGGCACCTGTCAATATACTTTCTTTTGTTCATCCTGAATGTTTAGACATTGTAATCTGAGTCAGCCCCAACCCACAGTGCTTGGAAAATGACCCAAAGTCTAATGTTTAAGAAATAAGGCTTGCATTTGATTGAGCCCCCCCAGCCCCACACGGGCTGATATGCTCCTGGCCCCGCACACCCCTAGGGATACCTGGGTTGGCCATAAACTCCACTCACAGCTACTTCCTTTTTGATCTGCTATTAGGGTACCCTTTCATTTAGTTTGGTAGAATATCATGACTAAAGAGAGTTACATTTTTTGTAATGACAAAGAATTACATCATCTGCAAAGTTTTGCCACCTCACTGTTCATCCTCCAGTTTCTTAAAAATCATCAGTTTTACCATAATGTCGCAGGATCCTCACAGCTAATCTTTTCTTAGTATAAAATCAGACATCTATGCCTATCCATGTTTTCTTTCTTATGTAAGAATACTTATAATCTTGTGGCATGTAAGCTTACTGTTATTTTTTTTTAATTTTTAATTAATCATTTTTTCTTTAAAAATAATCCTGCAAAGTATCCATGTTTTATTGCATTTAGTGATTCAGAATTCTAGCATGTTTAGGAGCCAAAATTTTTCATTAAAGAATCTGATTTTAACAGACCTGCGTTAACTGCTATGACAAGACCACAACACAGATAATAACTTCCTTTTTAAATAGTGTTCACATGCTTTTTTAGATTACAACCTTGCATTTGTTAACAGGGTAAAACCATTCGTAGACTAAATCTCCATGTACCAGGTCTAAAATTGAATTCCTTGTATATGCAGTAATGTGCATCATAAGTACTTTGGAAACATTACTTTAAAAGAAGGTTGAGGCTGCAGATTCAAGCCCTCAAATTTAAAAAATGCCAGAAATAGTTGTCTCTTAGGGCTGTAAGTAGGGGGCAGAGCTAGAGGAGGGGGCAGGGAACCATAGGGGGGCCCCTGCCAGGCCCCATGCCCTGCCTACTCCCTCCAGCCCCTCATAGCGCCCCTGACCCCCACCCGCTCTCTTAGCCCTGTCAATGGCTGCCCCGCCCGGCCACAGCATCCCAGTTCTTTAAAAAAAGGAAAAAAAGCTCCGCACTCACAGGCTGCTGCAACAGCCTTTGGGGCTTCTGGGGGCTCGTGGCAGAGTCCCCCATGCAGCAAGGGGCAGTGGTGGGCAGTGAGGATCACCACCACCACCCCCACCTGGCAGGAGCTAATGAGTGTGGGGCTTTTTTTCTTTTTTAAAAAACAGCCAGGACACTAGAGCCAGGTGTGGCAGCCATTGACTGGGCTGGGAGAGTGGGCAGAGGATGGAGCCTGTTTGATTCAGAGATTCGGCGACAGCTGGATCTCTGAATCAGATTCAGCTGAATTGATTTGGGACAGTGATTGGAATCACCAAATCAAATCACTATCCCCCCCAAATCGGCCAAATTCAAAGCGAATACTAGCTGCTTAGCACACGCCTATTGCCTATGAAGCCTTAATTACACCTATTTGTATATATACCCATACATTACAATTCAATTTTTAATTACATTATTGCATATTATAAACACAATGAATGTGCCATTTAATATTTCTTTATATCTTCCACATTCAGTGCATGACAGACCTTATTTAATATAGACAGTATCATCAAACTAAAAACTTCACAAATCTAAATGAATTTATAATCACACAATACTTGTAAGACAGTGAGAAATTATCTACATTATACAGCAAGGTAACTCAGGCAACTATAAATATTTTGGTGAAAGTGTTTGCCTGAAATGTTTAACTCCAGGCATCACAAAGGAACACTTTTTTTTTTTTTTGCAATCTGCCTGCAGAAATACTGACAATAGCCAGCTATTGCAGAAGCCTATTTATTAGCATCACAAAATGGTAACAGGTAACTGTTACCCATTAACGGAACCAACCACAAGGGCAGTGACTCATTTTGACAGCTAGATAAGAGCTATTTGTTGATAGCAGAGGTATGGAGAAATTCAGGACTCCTAAATTAAATTCAAATGCCGTAGAAGACTGCTTTCAAGGTTAGAAATGCTTCTGCCAGAATTCATATTCCCCCCCTCTTTTGTTCCAAGACACACCTCTCAGATCCCCTTCTGTTCCTATCTGGATCCTTCCAGCTCCCCTTTCTCATATTCTGCCCATTTCTCACTCCCCTCTCTCTATTTCAATCAAGTGTCGTAGAGGAGGTATTGAGTATGCACAGGATACAGTCTCACTGCTGTCAATACCTGTGCCTAGTGCTATTGTGTTGCCAATGAGCCACAAGGAATAAGAAGTTCTGAGGCCCCAGCTGGAGTAATGCATCCAATTCTGGGCTCCACAATTCAGGAAGGATGTGGGGAAGAGTCCAGAGAGCCACACGCATGATCAGAGGGCAAGAGAACAGCCCTTATGAAGAGAATCTGCAAGCTATGGGACACTTCAGCCTGGAGAAGCGCAGGGTCAGGGGTGATTTGGTGGCAGCTTATAAGTACATAAAGGGTATGCATCAGGATCTGGGGGAACAACTGTTCACCAGAGAACCCCAAGGGATGACAAGGTCAAACAGTCACAAACTCCTGCAACACCATTTTAGGCTAGACATAAGGGAAAACTTCTTTACTGTCTGAGCCCCCAAGGCCTAGAACAGACTTCCCCCAGAGGTGATACAAGCACCTAGTCTGGACACTTAAGAAACATTTGAATGGTTATCTTGCTGGGATCATTTTATCCTAGCTGACTTCCTGTCCCTTAGGCAGGGGGCTGGATTCGATGACCTTACAAGGTCCCTTCCAGTCTCAATGTCTATGAAATCTAGTTTCATGAAGATGTATAAACATGGCCAAATTAGAGCAAATATTTTGCACGTGGCAAAATGAACCATCCCAGAGTGATCAACCTGTCAAATGTCAAATTTTTGTTACAAAGATACTAGGGTCTCTCAGAAAAAATGGTTGCAGAATATTTTTTACATTGTTGTGACTACGTTTTTCCTTAACCTCGTTCTCAGTAAAGGCTGAACCATTTCAACTAAAACACTAAAGGAAAAAAAAAGCTCCACAGCATAGAAATTCCACTACAAGTGTTTACAATTTGGCAGATTTGTAGGCAGATAAAAACAAGGTCTATTAATAGGAAGTGCCAGGCTACCAACTATAGCCAAACTATAAATAACATATTTACATTGCCAATATATACATAAGGGAACTATTACCCTGGCAATCATACTATTTTAATTTTTGTCAATTCAGCAGCAGGTAATCTCCCTGGCAGAAAACTCTATTTTATGTGGTTTGTACTTTGACAGCATTTGATTAATCAACTTAGCCTGATTTTTCCCTTAAAAATTTAAATTATCTGTAAAATTGAATAAACAAATTAAAATACCACAAAGTTTAGTGGAATAATATATTTATAAGTGATTATCCTATTTCACTTTTTCATTATCCACAAAAATGATATAATAAAAGAAGAATAGTATGGTGAAAGAAGAAAAAGCAAGCATTTCAGCAAAAAGAGCAGTCTTTTACAAGTCAGATGTAGCTTAAATGATGCCAACATTAAAAAACTATTTTAAAGTACAACTGTATAGTACTGAAACATTTACCAAAGAACTAGTCTAATTGTTCTAACCTGCACTCTGAACTGATTAGAGTATACAGTTAAAACCCAATTCATTCATATACCAGTGGTTCACAACTGTTAATTTACGTCAGGTTGCAGAATTAAGAACACATTTCTCATTTTTTTGCTGCAGTGTTCATACCCAAAGTTCACTAGCGGTCTCAAACTACTTATCAGAGAAGCAGTACCCTTTGAAATAAATACTACATCAAATAACTGGAGCACCTCATCAGGCTCATATAGCTGTTTTCTGTACACCCTCAGCTATTCTGCAAACTCTGATTTTTGCAGAAAGGGGAGCCTCATCCTGCAAAATTATCAATGTTTTATTGTATTTAGAACTTCCATAGAAATTTAAATGATTTCCACTCAAGATTGAAACTGAATAAGAAAATTTAATATTTTATATACAACAAATTAAAATTCATTTTAACCCATTAAAATAAAGAGACGGCAAACATCCACAATATAGTACTCATAAATATAAATGTGTACCTTAAGATTACCAAGATCCAGAAGTAGTAAATTTGATGTAGATTCATAAAAACCATTTTGGGGAACGATGATATATGATGCCATTAAGTTAATGTTTAAATCAAGAACTTTCTGTGTTTCAATAACATATAACAATCCTAAACAATAAACAAAGAGAATTACATCTAAGAAGCCAACACAGGATTCATATTTTTAAAAGATTTTCATATTCAGCCACAAAAACCACACAGGCAGCACTGCAAATGTACAGTACCCTGGTATATTCTGATAGATTTAAATTTTCTAATGGTTTCACTTATTAGCTATGCTCCAGTTTGAAGTGTATCCATGTTCAAAGTTTTCAAAAATCATCTTGTCAATCTTAAAGAAAGTTGAAACAATGATTAATTCAATACTTTCTCCAAGAAATCTGAAGGGCTAACTGCAGAAGGATTAATTCTACAGGCTTAATATAATGTTTACATACTGTAAAGTAACAGAACAAAGTATACACATTACAAAGGAATTTGCTTTAATCAAAATTTAAATATATTTTCTACTTTTACTCTACTACATTCAACTCTTAGGCCACATACAGATCCTCAGTTTCTACCAGGAGAATCACCATTCTCTGAGTAAGTATGGTGACTCTCAACCAGGGTACCATAACACACTGGGGAGACTTGATACCTTTTCAACAGTGCAGCAAAGTACTATCACTGTGAGAAAAATAACCCAGGTTAAATCACTCCCAGGAGAGATTCTTCTGGGAAACTGAACATCTGCATGCTTTCTGCCAGCTTAACTTGTCCAGGAGACCAGCAGGAATGGTGCCAGGGGAAAGGCTCCTGCACCTTCCTGAAACCAGGCTCACTTCCTTCCAGTTGTTCCCTCCTTTTTGAAGATGAATACCAGGAATGCTGCCCCCTGCCTGCTTCCCTTTCCCCTCCCCCTGGCTAAGCTGAGTGCTGGGGGTGGCAAGCTGGGCTTCCAAGCCTGACTCCTGGTCCTACCAGCTTCTCCTTGTGTTCCTTTCATCCTCAGCTGAATGGTAGTCAGCAGTATAAAAACCACAGAGTCTAAGAGCCAGGTTGAGGGAAACCCTTCCATGCCAGGCTCCCAGCCCCTCCAGCTGCTCAGCAGAGTGACAAGGGCAATGATTTAAAAGCATAGTAGGGCTATTAGCCTGATGTATGAAAGCACTCCCCAAGCCTGGCTCATAACTCTGTTGGTTTCCCATTGCTGCCTAGCTAACTAGGAGAAGAGAGTGGGGCGAGGAAAGCTTGGGTGACTCACCACCGAGGCAAAATGAGCCTTCCTCACCCCACATCACACTGGGTTAGCTCGAGGCAGTGTGGGGTAAAGGTAGGCTGCTGTGCCCCTGCAGCAAGACTTCTGGAGCCTTGTTACAGCAACTGAGTGCTTCCACCAACCAGATAAGCCCAGAGGAGTGCGAGGAGGGGACTATTCTCCTTCAATGGAGGACCAGAAGGATTCATATCACAAGAGAATGCTCCCATTCTGCCAATCAGCTCAGTGGCACTTTTCCCCTTCCCCCCACACTGGTCTACTTCCCCCCACCCACAAGCTGCTCTGGGTGCAGCCACTTCGAAACCGTGTAATGCGCAAGTTTGTAGCTGGTTGCATCATTTTATAGCTGGATGGACCTTTTTATGGTGTGATAATTATGTTGCAAATGTGGCCAGTCTAAATGTATTGCAAGATTAACCAGTTAGTTGTGTGATAATTACTTTGCATGCATGGAAAGTCTTACTTGCATGTGTGATCAGTCTAAATTTATTGTGCGATTAATCAGATCATTGCGTAATATACATAACGTGTAGCAAGGGCTAGATCCAAAAAAAAATAATAATAATAAGCATAACTATTCCCCAGATTTTGAACTGGTTTAAAATCTTCCCAAAATGACTATTAGTAATCTATGCTGCATGGGATTTTTCTTTATTACATGCAATCTATGTCTACAGAGTACAGCGGGGGTGTTTAACGTTTTTAGCATACTGACCTTTGGCTCTTTTGAAATTTGTATTTTCTTTTGTTGCAATATTTTATTAATTATTGTCTTCAATCTACGTAAACTGTATGCGTATGTCCATTAGCAATGTTAAGATGTATTAAACATCTATGAGAATTTTTCAAATAAAAAAATAATTTTCACATTTTTAGGAAGCAAAATTTAGCAGAAACTACATCAATTCAAGTGTTTTTCAATGTTCACCTGTTGATGTCTTCTCACGAAATTCTTCAAGCTTCATCAAAGTTGCAGAGGTCAGTTGCTCTAAATGTACATCTTTTGGAGGTCTAAAAAAGTCCACTAAGCTATTCACAGTCCTCTGTTAAAATAATGGAATAACATTAAAAAGTGAATTACAAAATTCTTGGAAAAAAAAAAAAAAATCAGTACTTCAATAAAATATTCTTACTTACTGCATCATATATTATTTCCAATGGCTGTGCTTCTACTCTGATTTTTTGATCAGCTTTCTCATCTAAGGGGTTGGTTTCAAACATTATGCTCAAGAGTGATGTATTGTTTTCTGAACAGACTGTTCGAGAAGATAGTAGACAGGGTATACATTTTTCTCGAGACATGCCCATAACTTCGAATGAGTTTATTTTTGTTTCAAATCTGTATAGAAGGTAAAATGGCATAAAAATTATATTTACCCAACATCCATTATCTTAATAGTGAGTTACCAGGAAAATAAACAACTACTGTAAACCTTCATTTTCTATCACCTTCCCCATCTTTTAAATAGCTCTCCGTTGGAAAGGTCCCTTCATAAACTGAAAAAAGTGCCCCACTATATTTAAAAAAAAAAAAAAAAAAAAAAAAGAATGTATCCTTTTTCTTCTTTCTAACCCCATTTGGGGATATTTTGTTAGTTTGGCCTACAGCAGGAGAGGAGAGGTTTCTATTAAAAAGCTATCTCCTTAAGTTAGTAATTCCCAGATCTTTCAGATCACTATATACGGAATAAAAATAGAACACATTTCTTATCTAGTGGTTCCTCTTCTTCAGCAATTTCTGCATCAAGATCTTTGCTTACAGTTCTTTCCTCTCAACTTATAAGAAAAATATCCAGACTTGTCGGTAATGTTATCCCCTAAGGGGTTGCAGCTTACCTAGCTCAGCTGAAGTTTCAAAAGCAACAATTGTGGGTACAGCTCATGCATTTCCATTAAAAAGTGACTTAATAAAACACAAACAGTGCTGAAAGCAGACCATATATCCCAGGATTATCCTCTCCCAGAGAAATCAACTCAGTGGCACAAAGTTATGGTCCCTTTTAGTTATTCCCTTCTGCCCTACAAGTCTTTTCCTATTTGCTGCAATGTGCCACACTTTCAACAGGAGGGGTTAAGAGTGCTTCCACCCTAGTCCTGTTTTAGTGTGGTGGTTAGAAGCTCTCTTGGCAAGGTAGAAGCTGAACATATAAACCCCTTCAGGCTGAAAAAGGCTTAGAATCCTTGGCCCCCCATTTCCTGTGCAAGTGTTCTAACCACTAAAAGCTGTTACATAAAATTAAAATATAAATATAAGATAAGATAGGTACCACCAACACAGACCATGTTTTATAAGCAAAGGGACAACTTAGGCACTTAAGCCCAGGAAGGTTTTGGCCTATGAATCCCAGGGCCAGCAGAGACAGGAAGACACTGGGAGAGAGGCAGGATTTCAGAATAAAAAAAAAAAAAAGAGGGATAATCGGCAGCTGCAGGCATCCCCCTAAACCAGCATGCTGGCTGTTGTGAATTCCAATTCTAATCATCCAACTCTCCCCATTCATTTCATAGGCAAGTTAGGCACACAATTCAGGTGTGAATCCATGCCTTGAAGAGGGACATCTAAAAGAGTTAGCTATGACAACACTGAACACTAGGGGAGTGCGAAGCTTTGGTCACTGATTCGATTTGGCAGAGATTAGGTGGCCAAATCGCAGAATCCAAATTGAATCAGGAGACACTTTAATCTCTCCGAATCAAAATCGGAACCCTCTGAATCAATTCAGACAGATTCGAAGATTCGGACATAGACACAGCTTTAAATGTTTTTTCTACATACCTCAAGGTACCAGGTGGCTCATGAATGCTGAGACGGTGGGGTGGCTGGAGCATCCCACGGGAGTGCAGGTGGGGAGGTCCCCAGCACACACTACGGTGGGCCCGGAAGTGGACCAGAAGCATTTCCGGGTCCGCCGTGGAGCGTGCGGCACCTTCCCCCCCCCCCCGTGCCCTGGCTCAGCGAATAGTGCCTCCTGGGTCTGGGGGAGCACCCAGGGTCCCCTGCAGGCAATTGCTGAGCTCGGGGGATTGCGGGGGGTATCCCCCACGTGTTTGGTGGTGAATCTGGAAGTGGAAGTACTTCCAGTCCACTTCTGGGTCTGCCGCTGAGTACGCGAGGGGCCCCCCTGAGCTCCTTTGGGACACTCCATCCACCCCCCACATCTCAGCATTCATGAGCCATGCCTGGTACCTCGAGGTATGTAGAAAACAAACATTTAAAGCCATATTTATGGTCGAATTGCTGATTCTCTGAATCAGCATCAAATCTTCAGATTCGAATTCAGCCGAATCGAATCGGGACAATGATCCAAATCAACAAATCAAATCACCGCCCCCTAAATCAGGCTGAATCAGAATTGAATACGGCCCACTTCACACACCCCTAACTGAACACAGCCATACCCAAGTTTTTTGTGGTTTTAGGCCTTAGTACCTCTCAGAAAAATAGTTTAATGAAAATGGAGATGATTTTACAAGAAACAGCACTTAAGAGTGTAATGTTCGGCTTAGGTATAGAGACTGTATATATAACTATAAGAATCATGCAGTTATGGCTGCGTGCCTTCTTCCCATATTTCAATGTTTCAATAAATACAATCCCCTAAAAGGTATTTGCCAATCTATTCACATGCAAGATTTGTGGACTCTCACTATTAAAACATGCTTCCTGAACACCATAACATGATTTAAGAACTACATATTCATTTTGGGGATACATGCACTATGAACGTACTTTCAAAGCATGCAAATTCATGCATTTGCTCGAGTTAAATTCTCAGAGCTCTAATTACATGTCTAAATTAAGTTTTGCAGCAGAGAAGTTAAGAGTAAACCAAAAGCTCTAAAGGAAGATAAAGATAACAGAGGCTATGGACAAACATACATTTTAGCTGCTTTATCAGGTTTCAAATATTTAACAAGGCTGGGGAGTTGCCCCTTGGGAGCACCATCATCTATTACAGTGTTACTGTTACATATGCATGCTCCTTTACAAGTTAATTAAACTACTGTAACTTTAACCCTGAATGAAACAATTTAAATTTCACCAGTTTTGCTGCACCTGTATCACTACAGAAGTATGAAGATTGATCAGCTCCATAGTAACAGGTTATACGGATATAATGTGACACTGACAACTATTACATCTGCCTATACTCAAGAATTGAGTGAGTGGATGATTAACCTCCTGTCAGTAACTGATAGAACTGTTTCTACCCACTAAAACACAATCACATTGAAATGCCCATTATAATAGACAACATAATAATAAGAGAAAGCTATGCACTATCCAAAAAAATTATCTAGGCCATAATCCCGATTTATACTACGCACCATAAAAATTTTATATGGAATAAAGAAGGTTCAATGTAGAAGGCTTACCTTATTGCCTGTGCACCTGGTCGTTGTGTGAACATTGTACTCAGGTCAATTAATGCAAATTTTATCAACTCAGGTTTCTCCTGGTTTTCCCTTATTGATATGGACATGCTTAACAGCTTTACAGAGAGCCTTATGGCTTCATACTATGTAAGCAGGAACAAGTAAAATGATTTTTAGTTACAAGTAACAGTTGCTGTTTGAGACTGGCTTCTGTACAATTAAACTTGTGGGGATTCATACCCGCAGCACACAGTTGCGTCACTTCCTTCAGAAGGCAAGTCCATTTGTAAGCATCTCACAGAAGGGTGACGTATGAAGTCTACTTTATATAAAAGTGTGCACACAATCCATCCTCATACTGTCACCTGACAGTGACCTCAATTCTCTAAACACCATCATTCTAGTTTCAGAGCTTAGAGAATGTGCAAAAGGCTTCAACCTAGAAATTATCTGGCATCTAGTGATGTCTAAACTGGGCATTGCTATAGCAAAGTAGTACCAGATCTGTAAATAGATACATTGATCAATTGATAATCCATACAGTTAACACTTATACTCACTTAACATCGTTCCAGTTAACATTATTTCATTATTACATTGCTGATCTATTAGAGACCATACTTGTTTAAAGTTGCACAATGTTCAGTTATAATGTTGTCTGGCTGCTGCCTGCTAGTAGGTAACTACTTTGCGACATAAGCCACGGGACACTCCTGCTTCAGTGTGGCAGCCATCGTTGTTTACGTTGTGTTGGTACAAGTATTCCCTGAACATTTCTAACTCGTGATTGTATAAATTATTTAAGACTTAGACCTGTTTTCTTTGTTTAAAATTACTGTTTAAGTTGTTTAAAAATATACTATATATGTATAGAATGTCTTTTGTCTGGCAAAAACAAAAATTTCCCTGGAACCTAACCCCTCCCTCCCATATACACTAATTCAGTGGAGACACTGGATTTGCTTAACATCATTTCATTTAAAGTTGCATTTTTCAATAACATAATTATGACGTTATGCAAGGAGTAGTTGTATTTTGCCTACATGTATCAATTGATAATATCTAATTGAGAAGAACTTTCTGAGGAAGTGGCAGTAGGTATAAAAACCTCACAATCATTCAATTAAGGGAAGAGAAACAAAACATTTAACAAAAAAAAAAATTAACTAACTTTAAAAATGATCCTTCTGTGCCATTTCATATTGCTGTCTAGTATAAAACTGCACATGCCAAAAGGCTGGATAATCAAGTAATAAAGCTGAATTTTACTTACTGACTTGGGCAGTGTAGGATCAACAGTTGTTTCACTATATCCAATTGCTGCATAGAGTTTAGCCTTTTCTTCAAGTGTCATCAATTCTTCAAGACCTGCCATACCACAAAGAGGTTTATTATGCATGCAGCACAGATTCATTTGCAACATGCAAAATAACTTCAATACAATATTCTACATCTCCTTTAAAAAAAAAAAAAAAGACTTCTGTGCAAAACACTAATTGGAAGTAAAACCTTCTGACTGAACTAGTCCCCAAGATTCACTCTAACACCAATATACAGAGATATACTCAGATTTCTACAGCTAGCAAAAATTACTAGATTACACCAATCAACAGGAGGAAGTTCTTAAAGAGGAAACAGATGCAAAAGAGCTAGGGTAAGCACACAGCAATGAACATAAATTAAAAGTGCTTTATAACACCAACTAATAAAATTATATAACATTCCTTAACATAACAACCCTTCTTGATCCGAGGAGCAATCTAGACAGAGTGTTGACAACGAATACAGAATTATTCTGCAATCATAAATGGTGTACACTCTAGAAGACTGATTCTGCAGACCTCCTTACTAGTTCCACTAAACTAAGTGCAATTCAGGACCAGGTCCACAGAATCAAGGTTTCAAATATTGTTAAGTACTGAACTGTAGACACAAAACTTGCTCTAATTTGTTCTGATGGCCTCCAACAGAAAGGATATAAGAAAATGGCAAGACTTAAAAATAACAAAGCACTTGTCAAAGTTGTGTGAGAAATATTAGACAACCACCCTCATGTAAAACAAAGGATTATAAAGTTGGAAAATAATTATAGGAGGCAGGGTTGCCACTTTGCTTCTAATGCCACTGTGCGACCCTGGACTGGATGAGGCAAATTAGCTAAAAAACAAGTGGTTACAACTGGTTAGGAGAAGAATTCAGAAACTGGAAGCTGAAAATAGCTTTCGTGGTATAGAAACTACAAACAGCTGGTTTAGATAAAATTTTACAACTGGTAATTCAGCAACTACTTTTTTGGTACAAAAATATTTAATAAAAATCAAAATTTTACCTATGAAATAGATACTTAAGCACCTGACAGTCTTCAAACATGGGGATATTTATAAAAATGTTCTTAATTAATTTTTGTAATTATTGATTGCATCTCCATTGGTTACTCGATAAGTAAGGTTTTCAGTACTGGGTCATTTGCATTAAAAATGTTTTAAGTGCTTACTGTTTAATTCCGTTCCAGACCTTCCATGAATGGGGAAAACAGAAATGGAATATGGTTGCCCAACAAAGAAAAAATGCTGAACTCTGATATCAGCAATTTTAGTATCTGGCAGACCTAACAAGGCCAATAAAACAGCCCCCTTTGAAGATGAAAGCTACAAGAGTATTCCTGGAGGAGACCTATTATGCAAGACCTATTATGCTAGAAACCATAAAACCCAGGAGTTTAGCTAACACAGGAGCCAAGGACTGCTATAGGTTTACGGATTTAAGCTCAAGGGAAGGGAAGAGGAATGTCCGCAGAACTTGGTTGCCCAGGAAACATTTGCGGGGGGGGGGGGGGGGGGGGGGGGGGGAAATAGATACATGTATACAAATTGAATAATATTTTGAATAGGTTAGATACCTCTTAGAGCAATTTTGGGGGACTACACACACTCCCCCAACCCAATTGCTCTAAGAAGTATCCAATTTATTCAAGGGGATTTACTCCATTCTACAAAAACAGAAGCTTGACACTTGTATGCAAGTAAAAAACTTAACCCCACCCCCAAAAGAGGAAATTTTGAGCACCACACACAAATGTGAAGATAAAGGCCACGTACAAACATTCAGTTGCTCTGGGGGAGTCACTGCTTTCCCAGGTAAAACCACTAATGTACAGATGTTCAGGATTTTTCTCCCAGGGCAAAACTTTTCTTTTGGAGTGGCCATTTAAGTGGGAACAACCAGGGTTGAATCACTGCCAGGAGAGCTGTGCTGCAGAGAGAGACAGGCAGTCTGGGTAAGCCAGTCAAGTCGGCCTTCTGCACTTGTGCCATTTGTCTCTGGCCACACTGAGGGAACACGCAGAGCATGCTGAGATATGTAGCCAGGGGAACCCTGTACACATAGAGTGAGCACAGCAAGCTCTCTGCTCTATAAGGGCTCAGCATTCAAACATCTGTTCAGGCATCTCTGGGTACATTTCTACCAAGAGAAAAAGAAAAAAATCTGGGTAAATTTTCCCAAATTATCTGAACGTTTGTACGTGCCAAACTCTGCTAAGACAAATGTGGGCAGACTAATGAGCTCTACTGAGGGCACTAAAGCAACTACATTACCTTCCATACTTGAAACAACGTACACAGGGCAATGCTGTTCAACACTGCAGATGAATGGTAGGGACATGCCTTTAGCTTACTCCTGCACAGAACTAGAGGAGCTTTCCTTATAATTACTGCTGCAGGCCAAGGCAGAGGTTAGACAGGAAGAAAAAGCTGCAGATTGGTAAAAGGATTCTCATGAAGCTGGCGGTAGGAGTTGGAAGGGAAAGATACTACGACTAGCTAGGCAAGAAGACTGAGATAAAGGTAGAGCAGAGCATGGGAATAATGGATGAACAAGGAGATTTGGAGTAGAAGCAGGGTGGATAATGGAAATGAGGGAGGACTGGGAATGAACTGGCTGTTGGAAAAAATCCTGAGATCAAATGAAGAGCTGTAAAGTGATAAGACTGGGACTAGGAAAGAGGAGTTGAGACTGCAATTTCATAGGAAAGGAAAATGGATCAGGAAGAAAAAAAAAACCAGGTGGAAGAGAGGCAAAATTGGAACAGAGAATAGGTGGAGAGATGGAAGTCAAAGTGGAAGAAAAGGAGACGTGTGTCTACTTGGGAGACTAGAATACAACCTAAGTTTCCTGAGTCTTACAAATTCTTGTGCCATCAGCAAACATCTGTGAAACTGCCACTCAGTTACTAGTTCACTAAAGCAACGGTTCTCAACCTTTTTCGTATCAGGATTCATTTGTAAACATGGATGGCCAGTTCCAACCCAGCGCTCCTTACTCCCAACCTGCTCCCCCCTGCTCCCAGCCCCACCATATGTGGGGCAAGGGGTGGGTGTATGGGGCATGGAGCCACATGTGTGAGGAAGGGGGGAACACAGCAACCCCTTGCAGGCTGGAACTCTACCAGCCTGCAAGGGAAAACCATGGTTTCCCAAGTTTTTCTCCTTTAAAGGGAAATCCATTTTTAAAGTTTGTTGGTCCATTTTTAAAGTTTGTTCACAACCCTTTCAAATAGTCTTGCAACCCATGGGTTAAGAAACACTGCACTAAAGGATTGTGACCAACTATTCTGCTATTCTGACCAATTAACCTAAGCATTATTGATTTAAAAGTTCTAATCCTGATGCCCCATTTGGCTATTAGCATAAAGACATACAATGACAATTTTTGGTTTTGATTTTTCTTTGTGTAGTTCCTTTTTCTTTTTAAACTTAAGAAATTAGAACCTCAGAAGCTGTATTAAAACAACAGTATGAAGAATATAAAAAACAAGCACTCAGAAGTTAGGAAATAATAGAATTAAGGTTGCCTGTGCCATCTTAATTTGGTCTATTTTGTAGATATACATTATGACATGGTAATTATATGACAAACCACTTTCTACAGTACACTTCTTTCATTCATTGTATAAAACGGGATGTTGCTCATTCAGTGACCAGTTATTCCATATTTTTTCTCCTCATTATTCAGTGTGTGACCCTCAACTGCATTTACCACACTGTTCAAACCTGACTCTGGACACGAATTTGATTTCCAATAGAGTTTTCTATGGTTCTCACCAATATAGTACTCAAGTGCTTCATGAGAGATGGGGCAAAACCATTCCCATTTTACAGATAAGCAACTGAGACACAGAGATTAAAAAGTCAGAAGTATTTATTTATTCCAGGTATTAAATTTTAAATGTCTAAGAATTTTTTTTTCCAGAGTACTTCAAACGTTTTGCACTCTGGAACTATTCTTTGAACGTGCAACATATTACAGTTACTGTTACATATGTTCATCACTTCTACAAATTAGACTCACTAGACATATTTCAATCTCTGCAGTGAAGGACACAGAGCAGAGGCTGGCAACCTACAGCCTGTAGTGCTTCTGGCAGAAGCACTAGCTGGGGGTGGCTCTTCCCATGCCAATGCAGGGAAAAGCACCAGCTGACAAGGTCCTTGCACCCACCCACCTGCCTCGGATTTGAACTGGGTTAATCTGGCCTACAACCTAAGGTTGCCAACCACAGAGAGAGATTCTCTCTAGACAATAGCTTCCTGAATCACTATCAAACTAGCTCTACAGTGCACACTGAACAAAGCAGGGTTTCTGAGAAAAAATAGTCTTCTGTTACATGATCAAACCACCTCAGTGCATACACACAAGAGGGCCAATTTAAGATTACACAGGTGAACTTTCCTGATGTTCCCTAATTTCCTAGGGCTTGACTTTACGCTAAAAGAACAATGTGAAAATTAAAACTCCTTAGAGACTAAAATAAAATGAGCAGCTACAGAAGTGCATTACATCTGTCTATTCTCTTTCCTTTAAATCCCTATCACAATGTGTGCTAGGATTAGGGTGACCATACATCTCAGTTTGCCTGGGACAATCCAATTTCATAGGCCATCCTCGTGTCCCGGCCAGTTGGTGAAAATGGAAACATTAGTCCTGGACTGGCACCACCCCACCTGCACTGCCTGGCTTGGTTTCTCCTGAGAAGAGGCTGGAGGTGGGGGACAGAGTAGGCTAGGCACCACACCTCCTGCCTAGGGCAGGAATTGGTTGAGATGGTGGGGAGACTACTGCTGGGACCACAGGCTGCTCATGTGTGCGTGAAGCGCTCTGGGAGAACTTGTATTTTGGTGCCCTCCTGAGCAGCAGCTGGAGGTGGGTGGCAGGCTCCTCCTGCCAGAAGCGGAGGGGGAGGCAGGGTCCTGGTTTCCTTAAAAATAACATGGTCACCCTAGCTATGATGAAAACGTTGTCAGACACAGGGAAGTACAATGGAGGGCAATATGTAGAGCTCCTTTTGCAATTTTTTAAAAACACAGTAGGCATCTGACACTAAATCCCTCATTAGGCAGAAATTTAAACTCTATTAAACAAGTAGATATTAGAAGAAAAATTCAACAAATGCAATATCCTCAAGTTTCATAAAATATTTTAGTAGCTAGTCTAATTCTCTCTTCACCCTTCAAACTAATTTAGAGGTTTAGAAGTAGTTCAGATTTATTCCTACTTCTATCAAGGCTTTCCGTGATTTCACTTCTATTTACGGGGTTTTTAAATGTCTCTATTCACTCTAGCAAAGCAAATTAAATGGTACTCAGATCTGATATAACTAAGATGTAATTAAAATAATTCTCCAAAATTATGACCTTTGGATTCCAGACAGATTAATTTCCTAACCTGTAATCAATTTCCTAACCTGTATCAGGAAACCAAGCCTTTTTGGTTTAGCTTCCCTATCCCAAAGTCTTTACAGGTTCTTAACAGATGCTCACATAGCCATAACCTCACTGGCTATGTACAGATATTCAAAAAGCCCAAGGCAGAATTGATCTAAATAATGCCGTTTTCTGTAAGCAGCATAGTTAGTTCGGTAGCAAACAGAATGCACATTTGCCCTTTGGTGGGCAGAGGGGAAAAAATCTTAGACTGGGTTCTGCCATTTTTAAATAAGTCAGTGTGCGCCAAACTTCTGTTCTGTCACGGGTATAAACCATTTTCCAATCATTTATATCAGTAAAAGTGTAATGGGTGTACCTGGCCATTAAAGCTGGTATTAAACAAAAATAAAAATATTCACTTGCTAGTAACTTTTTTAGCTGAGTGCTCCCACCAAACCGCACCGTTACTCTAGCAGATCCATACAAATACTCCTAAAAACGGACAAGAGGAGAGAAACCCAAGAAAGAACTGTAAAAATTGAAAAATATTTAGAACCTTCACAACATGTATCACCATCTCGGAGTGATAATGGTAAAAAGAAATTTAAGGATAGTCATTTGCCTTCTGCCAAACCAGTATTACCCCCCCCCCAACCATTCCTAACCCCCCATAAAAAGCTTCTTTAGTACAGAGATCCCCTTTCCTATAAAATCATGTTATGGTCACAGAAAAATCAATGCAACTATTAAGTGGACATACTTGCGCCCTTTGCCTGTTGCTTCTTTTCATCTTCTTTTTCCCCTGACCAGCCCCATATCCATCCAAACCAGCCACCAGAACTATCTTCAGCTTGTTTCACCCCTGGTCTGTAAATCTTTAATCCAGCTTTGGTTGCCTGCGATACAGAAGAAAGTAAGTAATTATTTAATTCATATGTTACACAGGAACTTAAAAATTGAGAATTAAGATTTTTTTAATACACTAAGTGGGTGGGATGGATAAGGTGAGATTTTTTTTTTATTCCAGCTGCAGGTATTGGAAGCATACTGTAAAGCAGGGGTGGGCAAAATGATGGATCCAGCTGGTGGCTGGACTCCATTTCCCAGCAGCCCCTGCCTGCATCACATCACTGCAGCCTGTTTCCATGGAGACCCCAGGAGCAGCAGCAGCACTGTAACAGTGCATTGCCAGGGTTTCCACGGAGACCAGCTCCAGCACTGCTGGCAGGGCAAAATGCTGCTCAGGAGCCAGGGCTTGCAGTGGTGAAAGCACTGTCCAGAGCCGAGGCAGAGCCACAATCTGATGCCTGCACACCCCAGCCCGGGACGTGTGGGCAGTGGATTGCAGCTCTGCCCCAGCTTTGGACCACACTGTCACAGCTCCAAGATCGCAGCCCAGGAACAGCTCCCTGTCCAGCTGCATGTCCTAACAGTGGCGCTGAGGCTGAGCTGAATGGAAACCCTGCTCCTGCACTGTAATGCTGACGCTGCTCCTGAGGTCTTCATGGAAACTGGCTGCAGTGACACAGGAAGGAGCTGCTGGGAAATGGAGGTCGACCATGGGCCCAATCCAACTCGCGAGCTGGACTTCACCTGCCCCTGTTGTAAAGTGTAACACATACATTTTCAGAAAGGGGACTGCACTATTGACAAGAAATCACTCTCTCAAGTAAAAAAAAGTCTAATGCAAACATTGCTTACAAGTAAGTCAGACCCTCTCCTTTTACCATATAGGCTTTGAAATTGCACTCCCTGCCAGGGTTCTCAGCTGGGCAGCGCACACAGAAAGAACAAGGATGAGGGAAGCTCTCCCCCACCCCAGTTACCAGCATTATGGGCTTCCAATGCTGCTCACAGTGTCCAGCTGGACAGCAAATTTCAAAGACAGCAAGCTGGGAACTGGGCTCAGAGAGAACATCCCCAAGCCCATTTCCCCAAGCCCCCAGCTTCCCACTGTTGCCCACGCTGCCCAACTGGCAGTATCTGGTCTGGAAAGTAGGCAGGCTGCTTCACTCCCTCTCAGACTGGTCTGGGAGAGGACTGCAGTACTGGAGCAAAGGTGATAAGAAACACAGAAAATAACAAAGGTGAACTAAGGAGTTACCCAAAACATTTTCAGGAAGGGCTGTAGGTATAAAATTGAAAAGATGTCAAATTTATCCCAAATCACTTATTTTAAAAAAAGATTATGAGGTCATCACCAAGTTCTTGTCTACTCAGGATAGAGATGAACAGAGTTTAGGCCCAACCGTGACTATCAGTCCAATAATCAGAAGACAGTAAATAACTGTGTAAAATGTACAAATAAAAAGGCAACCCCTTTCATATATTAATTTATTTTCTCTGAGCTTAATGATAATAGTTTTACCTCAACTTCTGCCTGCTGTCTGGCTAATGTGATATTAAAGATGTCCAATGTCTTTTCAAATTCCTAGGAAACAAGGAAGAGAACTTTATTATTTAATTGTTCAATTTGATAAATGCCAAAAAAGTATACAAAAACAAAATATAGCAAAGAATTTCAGCAAGAGGTAGTTAGTTAATCACATTAATCTGAAGTTTGACTAACACAGCTAATTACCTTTCTATTCATGGATGGCACCACACTCAGCACAAAAACCATTTTATTCAGTCCCTGCATGCTCCTACTTTCTCAACTGTTTGAACCTAACAAGGTACAGCAAAATATGGCATACAGCATATCCTCATTTTCTGGAAAATTTTAAACATTTTTTCTGTCTATTGCAACAGCTTTATTTTCACCTGCACATAAATAATTCCCACCTCCATTTTGACCCTTGCTTTAATTTACATTCCAGCATTTTTGTCCATTTGAAAAGAACATCCTTAGTGGTTGTCTAATGTACTGGTTATTTTTGTACGTACCATGTATCTGGAGACAAAGTTAAATATGCATCTTTATGAATTCTGAATTTGTGAGCTTTATATTTTTGTGAGAGGAAAAAAGAATACAAACAAAATGTTGTAAAGCGCACCATACAAAGCATAATTTTTAGAGCTTCCTCCTCTGCCAAAACTCTGGCCAGAAACCAAAACAGTCACTGGCCCTCAAAGAATCTTTTCCACTTTTATATGGAATACATTTTTAGAGAGAGCCAATTTCAGCCCAGAGAAGACTTAAAGTTAGTCCCAAATCAGTCCATACACAGCATTACTGTGCTTTAACAGCTGGCCTAAAAAACACTTACTACACAGAAACTTACTGCACAGTAAATGCACATGTAAACGCACCCAGTGAGGCAGAAAAATGCTATGTGCTTAAACAAGGTATGCACCAATACGCAGATAATTAATATTTGTTACAAGAGCAGCAACAGGAACACATAGGTAGCAAACTAGGACTGGCAATATGTTATGTAGGAAAACAAATCATGCACTTATCCCATATGCATAATACTGTTTTTAATCGCATAAAAAAGCAGGGTGTAATGCCCCATGCATGGGACTGTATACACAGCCAGGTGAACTGAAAAGAAATTTGCAAACACCATTACATTAATGGCTAAACAAAGAACTGCATGTATTTTTAACAGGGTTCTATTGGTTAAAAACAAATGCAAGGAACCCAGTATAAATGTAATGTAAGTAGGGCTTTCTAGATTGGATGCTAGGTGAAAAAATATTGGTGACAAGACAGACCACTCAGGATACTGTTTCAAAATAAGTTTCATAGTACTTAAAAAAAAGTCCTTAAAAATATACACCATGTTTACCCAAGTTTAAGATGACCACCCCCCCACAATAATTAGATTCTACACATGGGTAATTATAAAAGATATATAATATTCCATGTACAGAACCTAATTATTGGGAGCCGGGATCTTCAATCTGTCCCTCCCAGCGCTGCAGCAGGGAAAGCAGAGACAGGGAAACAGGTGGCCAATAGGGCTGTGCGAAGCTTTGGTCCCCGATTCAATTTGGAGGAGATTTGGCCCGATTCAGCGACCAAATCTCTGAATCCAAATCGAAATCGGGAGACCCATTAAAAAGGTCCAAATTGAATCCGAAGCCTGCAAAAATCGATTTGGAAAAGATTCAGGTGGGCTGGGGAGAGGCAGGCATAGCCAGAGAGCTGCAGGTTCTCCCGCAGCTCCTCTGGCTGTGCCTGCCTCTCCCTAGGCAGGGGGAGCCGCAGGAGAAGCCCCCATGGCTGCTCTGCCCGGCCCCATCCCCCACCCAGCCCTAGCCTAGTCCCAGCACTTTAAAAAACAAACAAACAAACAAAATAAAGCCCCACACTCACCAGTTCTGGCAGCGGTGAACATGTCCTCTGAGGGTGACAGACCCCACCCACACCATGTGCGGGGCAGTGCGGAACAGAGGGGATCCCCCCTGCCTCCCCCACCTGGCATCCAGGTGGCAGCTGTTGCATGGCACGGGTACAGCCCAGCTGGGCAGGGCATTGCACACTGCATGGGAGCTGGGGCTGAGTGATGCCAGAGCTGCCCCAGCTCCCAGGGCTTTTTTTTTTTTTTAATTAAGTGTCCAGAGGCTAGGGCTGGGCAGGGCAGCCATGGGGGCTTCTCCCGCGGCTCCCCCCGCCCAGAGAGAGGCACGCACAGTGGGAGGAGCTGCGGAAGAACCTGCGGCTGCCCGGCTGTGCCTGCCCCTCCCCAGCCAATCCGAATCACCGAATCAGCACTGAATCTCCAAATCCAGTTTGGCTGAATCAAATGGGGACAGAGATTCAAATGACTGAATTAAATCACTGTCCTCCAAATTGGCCAAAGCCAAATCAAATACGTCCTTATTTGCACAGGCCTAGTGGTCAGGCCCAGATGCCTTGCCCCCTGTCCCACTATTTGCACACCCCTTCCTCCCATACCCTGCTGTGCATATACCCTCCTAGTGCCTGCCGTCACTTACCCTATGAGGCAGGCCCAGCTCAGTTTCTACCTCTGGCCCCAGTCCAGTTAGGAAACAGCAGCAGTGGTGACAGCACCAGCACTGGCCCTGGGTCCAGGCCAAAGCTAAAGCCAGAGCAGCTCATCTGCTGCTGCATAGCTTTCCTTGCACTGCCGGAGGCCACAGATCTTACCACTGCTGCTACCTGGTTCAGGCCAGGGTAGCTCATATAGCGGAGAAGGGGGCAAGTGAAAGAGAGGGGATACAGGATCCCCCATGACCTACAACATATACCATGCAGTCACTCCCATGCTTCTGCCCGTCTCCCTCCCCACCCCTTGCACAAGACACCCCAGCCCTTTGTAAGTTTTAATGGATGTTACTACTTATTTGGTGAACATATGGCCCTTTAAGTCTAAGCAGTTAGCTAGGTACATTCAAGTTTAGAGGTCAATATAAAGTAAAAAGTTTCATGGAAAATTACTAACTTCCAAAAATTTTAAAGTCTCTTCATTGGGTTTCTTTGATGTTATCTTCATTTTATACATCTCTTTGTAATTCCTCACTTGTTTTCTGTGATGCTGAATGTGTTCCCATGACCACATATTAAGCTTAGGTTGGACATTTACTTCAAGGACACTGTAAATAATGTATTTCCACCTAATGCAGGATACATTAAAACGTAAATTAATTATATGTTACTAGAAAGTAAGTTGACTCGATCAAAAAAATCTCATAAACAAAACACAAGAGACTTAGCAGTGTTTAGAACACACTGTTTAAGACACCAGCTGCGAACTTTGAAGACATATATAAAATATGTACTAGAAAGAGCATGTGAGCAAGCTTGAGCACACATTTACACAAAGATAAACAAAAATCCTTAAATTTGTGGACCTAAGAGAATAAAGAGACTGCCATGAGGTTTGAGGAGGGAAGAAATAGAGGGGGGCAATTTTGGTAGCTAGATAAACTACAAAAGGTAGTTTTGCCATCATGTCCACTGTGGTTTAGCATAGGTCTTGATATAATGCAAGAAGAAAAGCTAGCACTAATTCATTTTTGTCTATGGGTGCCCATTATATTATAGTCACAGACGAGTGCCAGCCAGATAAGGGGAAAAGTTCATGAAAAAGTCAAGAATCAAATCAATCAACCTATAACCATCTTCACTAGAGCTGCCAAGAGCATCTGGGATATAAGTTTTGAGTGTAATGCACTGTTATAAAACAATGCATTCCAACTTCAAGTTAGCTCCTGGAACCTTAGAAGTGGGTGTGGAACTAGGAAATTAATAAAGTAGACAGACAAAACTTTCAGTAAAGGCCCCTCCATACATTACATTTATGCTGCAACTAAAGTATTAATCATGGCACATGTCGCCACATGGGGTGACAAGGCTCCCGGTTGCACCGGAAGCAGGGTGGATTCCTCCGCAACAGTCCCCAGTCAACAGGGGATTGTGTACCAGAAAGGGCTAAGGGTTGGCTCCACTCACCTGCAGCTAACCAAGTCCCAGAAGCGGAGGCATGTGCGTCTCTACTGCACCACTTTAAAAGCACACTCTCCCTGCATGTGGGAGGGTGCACTGAGGATGTCACCTAAAAAAGGCATCTGGAGCTTCAGTGTGCCGCGGAGGGAGCAACTGCAGCACAGGCAGCAAGGAGCTCCCCCGCTGATCTGGTGGGACCTGACAAGGATTCCAGAGAGCTACCACCAAGCCAGACCAGAGGAAACCCAGAGGGGTTCCTACCCCCAAAGACAGGAGTTGCAAGGCATCCAGCCAATTGGTGGGACCTGCCTCAGGACTGAGCTCAAACATCAGATGCACGGAGTCCTCCCCACCTCTCACCCCCCGCAGCACCATACCTGAAGTGCTCCGGGGTTTCCTTTATTTTTGTTACTGAGATGGTAGAATCCCAATACGGCCCACAGCCCGGTAATAAGGGCCAGGTGGCCTTGATTTAATTTGAGTGTAGAGCCAATGTGGGAAGATCCCACTTGGCTGCTTCTAGCACTTCCAAGAGGACCAGCTGAGTGCTAAGATGTCTAGGGGTGATACCCAGAGCTCTCAGACTTTGGAAGTGTGGCAGAGCACCTTTGGGTGCCTGCCACATTAAGGGCAGAGGCAGGCAGCTACCAGGTGCTTGATGAGGGCAGCCATTTTGAACACAAGGCATATAAAGGCTGCAGTTTGCTGCTGCCAGGGGAGACAGAAACATTGCCTAGCTGAACTGTAGCAGGAACAACCTTGAAGGTAAAGGCAGGAGCTTATAGGGATGGTTTGGAGGCTCCTGGTCCTGGGCATGACCTAAAACTGCACCCTGCTGGGGAAGGGTTGCCTGGTGGGACTTGTGCTGGTGCGGAAGACCCCAGGAAATGCCAGGCCAGTTACTTCCCCGGTGAAAGGTGAGGAGGGGTGCCTTAACCCCAGCCCCCATCTTTGGGTGGGTTTTGGAGGCAGGTGGGGGAGTAGTGGGGCCAGGTATGCTCATGTGTAGGTGCCTGAGCCCAGCAGGGATGAAAGATCCCAGAGGGGGTAGTGTAGAGAACATTGGGAGGCCCTGCACAGAGTAGGGTTGAAGTGTGAGTATGCCTGAAGGGCTGTGCATGTGAGGGGACGGAGTAGGGCTGAAGTTGGGAGCAGGCCTGAAGGACAGCCCAAGGGGTGCACTGAATAGGGTTGAATGGGAGTAAACTTGAAGGACAGTGCAAGGGCCAGCTCCATGAGAAGTTGTGCCTGGTGAAAGGCTTGGGGCAGAATTAGCCCAGGGTTTGGCACAAGGCTGGACCACGTAGAGTAGGTGAACTCACAGGAACCGAAGGTTCTGAATGGCAAGGCCAGTATGAGTGTAGCGAAGTCTGATGGCCCAAGAGGGGCCGCTCAAGGGGGAGCGGGGCAGTGGAGTGTGGCATGATAACAGGCAGTATGCCAGAGGTGCGCATGTGCGTGCGCACGCACGGTCTCAGACCGGAAGTAATGTTAACCTGGATGCCATCTGCAAGGCATGGGCTGTAGCGCAGGGAAGGAACAGAGCTTTGGTCACCCCCTGGCATCAGGGCATGTAATGGGCAGTCTCCCATATTTACCATCTGTTTGTAGCAACAGCAAAGCCTTGGCAGGCAAGACTGGGCAGATTTCCCCGTAACGACAGGTGGGCAGGCCGAAAGAAGACCCAGTTCCGAGAGATGCTCCCTGTCACAGGAAGTATTTTGGACACCAGCATCATCCTTCAGGCAGCGGTGAAAACAAGCTGGGGCATCGTGTGTGGCAACCTATTATGTCACGGCAGCTGCAACTGAACCCGGTTGGCGAATGGACAGGGTGTAGGGGAGGCAGAGGCTCAAGTCAACCGCCCCAGTACCAGGGGTAGAGAATCTCCCCTATTTCTGGAGGAACCTCCCTTCCTATCAGTAACTACTGATGATCAAGACATGGTGGGCAAGTAGAGGGGAGCCCATTAAAGGGCAAGAGGCTCTGGGTACTCAGCAGCAAGTTAAACTGAAGTGCAAGGTGTCACGGCGGGGTCCTTCAGGAGGGCCGTGATCTCCTTGAGGTCCCTCGCTCCGTGTCAAGGCCGGCCCAAGGCACCCTCTTATTCTCGCCCGCCACGTCTTGCTGGTAAATATAAGGTTGGGAGGCTGCCTATGGCTCCCTGGGCACGGCTACTCGGGACCTCTGTCCCCGTGTGTTCCTGGACCCCCTGGGGTCTCCCGGTGTAATGGGTGCTCCCCAGGCACCCCAGCCTTATGGGCTGCATGTGGCTCTTACCACCCCTAATACCACGCCTCAAGCCTCGCTGATGTGAAAGACATTGGTGTGTCTGCACGCCCGCTTCCCGGGCCCTTCTTCTATAATACGCTAGTCCCCTCTGGGACATCCCCTTAAGCCGCCGGTCTTTTAGGCCCACCGCACCACTACCCTCTCTAGTACGGGCTCACCGCGCTGCTACTCCCCATCCTCTCGGGGGCCACCGCAGCACCTGGCCCTTCCCTGGGACGCTATACTGCTAACCCTTTCTGTCTGGGTCCACCGCAGCACCCTTCCCCTGTCCTGGGTTCTCCGCGGTGCTAGCCTGTTACCGGGCTCGCTCCTCCTGTCCTGGGTTTCTCAATCGGGCCCCTCTTGGGCTCCTCAATATCGCCCCACTCTAGGGCTCCTCAATATCGCCCCGCTCTAGGGCTCCTCAATAATCGCCCCTCCCTGGGGCTGGGGTCTATGCACCCCGCAAGTGACACCCTTGCTGGCGTCTGCTGCGCCCGTCCTGGGCTTCCTAATATGGCGCTCCCCCTCTTTGGGGTTCGCCGTGCCCACCTTGGGCTTCTCAATGGACCAATATGGCGCTCCCCCTCTTTGGGGCTCGCCGGGCCCACCTTGGGCTCCCTGATAAAATCGCCCCTCTCTCTGGGGCTGGGGTCTACATACCCCTCACACAACCCGGGGTCTGTGTCCCCCATCCGTCACCCACTGGTTGCGCCCACAACCCACCGGTTGCGCTCCTCACTGCCAGCTGCGCCTGCACTGGCATGTAAGCTGCGCCTTCACTGGTGCTGTGAGAATAATGTGCCCTCCTGGCGCTAGACTGCGCCCTCACTGGCGCTGGGGCACCCCACCCCCATGGGGTACCTATGAGGCTCAGCCGCTCCTCTCTGAGGTTAACTGACCTCACGACACTGCCCTGTAACTCTCAGGGCCTAGCGCGCCCTCACTGGCGCCGGGGCCTCACACTCCCTTGTGAGTCCCCAATGAGGCCTCCTCCAACCCCTACAGCCTCACCCAAACCTCCGGTGTAATACCAACACTAACCAAACAAAACACAAGCCTCCTGGCTGTAACTTAACTTAAGGCCGCCTGGCTGCAATAACATAGCTCCTGCGCCACAGAGCCACCATCCTTCAGCCTGCTCGAGCATTACTCGTATCTGAGTCCCGTGAGCTCCTGCCTCTCTGGCTGCTGGCAGGGAACTGCCAGCCTGGCCTCAGCCCTGGGCTTTATAAGGGCCAGGCCCTGCCCCCTACAGGCAGCTGGCTCCCCTTAGTTGCTCTGGGAACCCACAGCTGTGCTTGTTACCCTGGCAACCCGCAGCTGTGCTCAATTGGCTCTGCCAGGGCTCTCTCCCTGGCAGTTTCTCCTCTCTAGGAGCAGGCACTGAGGTGCCCTGCAACACAAGGGATAAGTGATTGGCGCAGGAATTGTGACATGCCCCACAACATCGCAGCCAGCCCTACCTCAAGTACAGCATAAATGGCATAGGTGCTACATGTGCAACCAGTTTAAAATGGCATGGCAGGAGATACAATTGTTGGAAACAGGGATCAGATCCCATGGCGCCTTTAAATGAAGGTGTGCTAGGGGCTTAAGAATTTCACAAACCATGCTCTCCTTTAACAATTGCAAAACAACCTCTAGGTAATTATTTCAAGTAAGTAACATAAAAGTATATTTTAAAATCTTTTATAAGGTCTTACCATGCCTTGGCATTGTTGTGCAAAGGAACATCAGGCCTGTATTTCCTGTATGGTAGGTTTCGGGTCATCATATCAATGGACTCAAGGAGCTCCATAACACTGAAGTACTAGCCAAACAAAACAAGTACAAAATATTATTATTAATAGAAACAGTTCTAAAATATTAACCAAA
Source organism: Alligator mississippiensis (assembly GCF_030867095.1). Classification (NCBI taxonomy): domain Eukaryota; kingdom Metazoa; phylum Chordata; order Crocodylia; family Alligatoridae; genus Alligator; species Alligator mississippiensis. The sequence goes on along the minus strand of NC_081826.1, from coordinate 199,065,396 downwards.
AATATTTTGAAAACTGTATTATTTACACCAAGGAGAGCGAGAATGGTCTCAAAAGTTTTAACAGGCTCATTCTAATAGTTCTCAAAAGTGCTTCTTTAGTCAATCTGCTAATATTTTTATCAAGTCATAGAAATAATTTTCATACAAGAAATGTTACCTGTGGTTTATTAAATTCAATGGCTATATCCTGTAAATTTACATCCAAGTCCATTTTTGGTGAAGAAAAGTCAAAATCAGATCGAGGATTCATACGGAGTTTGGCTTTAGCTGAAATTGGACGAAATACTAGAAAACAAAAACGGAGAAAGAAAAGTTAAGTGCGAGAAACTGAAGTCAATCAGTTAATTATTTAGTATAGCCTAAAATTTATGCATTATTCCACTGAAAAATTCTCAAATTTCCTTTATGTAGCTTAAACACTAAATAAGCAGTACTCATTTTGAACAGTAACAAGCCAAGAGCCAATGGGAATTTCTTTAAAAGAATTTACCTCAATATTTCCCTTTGCAGGGTTTTCAATAATTAAACTATAAATAAAATTAAATTAAAATGTGATGTACATTGCCTTCCATATGCTGATAAGTGCTACATTATTAGTATATAGTTGAAACTATTTCAACTGTAAAATTCACTTCACTATACCAACTATTATACCATAATAGTTCCTACTCCATAGTAATTTAATTTGCAGGAACAGAATAAAGGTAAAACTATTCACTGCTTATGGGCAACATTTTTTCATACATCAGGTTACATTTTAAATTAAGCTAGCCAGAAAATGTAAAAAGTAAATATTTTTAAAAATGGGGAAAAAATAGTCAAATAGTTTTCATTTTCTGACTAGCTCTGCTTCTTTGATCTGCTGCTGTTACAAGTGTCGGTCAAATTCTTAGTAAATCTTTAAATTGACCTTACCTAGTAAGTAGGCAACTACCAGAGGAAGAAGTAATTGATAGGTGTTTAAATACCCAGGGCAGTTATATTAGATATGTGCTCTTTACAAACTGGGCCTTTATTCTGCAATAGGCAGATTTAAATGTCAGTGAAGGTACAGTTGCAGAATGAAGGCCTTCTTTAACAAATGTTCCAAATACCATGATTGAAAGTGTAGAATACCTATACTCAGCTACTGTACTTATTATTCAATTAACTTAATAAATCCTATGGTTTGAAGGTGATTTGTGAATCTCATTATAAATGTATTTTCAAAATTACAGGAACACATTATAAAGAAGTCTCCTAACACACATTACATTTAAGACATGGTTAACACACATTTAAGTCTACTTAAGGCATGATAATGCAGTAAACAAACCACATAGTTATTCCACATATATGATGGAATCATTTTGTGGCTCATTTGAATCATGCCTTAAATTGAACATGTGGCCATCCAGGACCTTTCAAACCCTGCATGCTGCACAGCTGGTTTTACAGTTCTTGGTACACAGAGAGCCCTGCCTCAGGCTGCTGCAGCCCAATGCCAGTTCCCTGTGCACTTAGCTGATTGTCAGCTGGGGCCAGGGACCAGTTTGGTTCCCATCCCCAACAGACAATCAGCTGATTGATTTCATCTTCCTGTTGCAGGGGGAGCTTGGGCTCATGAACCAATTGGGATCCAATTCCCAATCCCAAAATTGCACATGCAACATGGCAAAAAGCACAATTGTTGGGATTAAAGATTAGATCCCATCACATCTTGAAAGTGAATGTCTGTCAGGGGCCCCACTTTTAAAACGGAGGACCCTAACCGCATTTTGTGAGTATTTACATTTGTTAAGATACTTTATCCATTCCAGCAAGTTGCCTTGGATGTGGAATAGTTGTTAACTAAAACTGAGACAGGTCCTTAAATTTCAAATAGAATTTATGACCATTTATTAAGTCTCACAGATTCCAAAACCACAAAAAAAATCTATTATGCATAGCCATGTTTCCATTTTCACTTCCATTACTCTACTCTTCTTCCACATGAGGCTAAAAGAGTTATTTCCAGAAACCATACTTTTAATACATTACAGAGCTTTTATTTAGCACCATATCAACAATACATGGAAACCTGGGAGAGGAGGTTATTTCATATCAAATTTAAATGTTTGATTAAGAAAATGGTAAAATTAAACATTTTGTACAATACAGTAGAGTTATGAGGGGAACAGGACCCCAAAAATAGAAATCATATTGGTACATACGTAACTGTGGGATGGTGAAGCAATCTTAACACATTGTTAAACATGCAACCTACATATGCCCAGGGTTAATTTTTTTTTTTCTCTCCATATTTTATAGGTATGAGTCAGAACCAAGCACATGGTAACCATATTAGTATATAGCTGTAGGATGGTAGAGGCATTCTTGGTTATTTTCTTTACATTTTCTTATGTTTGCCAAGGGTAAAGGTACTCTCTGTAGCACTCATGGTCTTTATTAGACGCTATGGCATAAAGAGGGGGTGCCATTTTCAGTCTATCCCCCAACTCTAACTTCTGTCAGATAACCTTGGCTGACTTCATACTAATGATAGCCAATGATGTGCTCAACAAAACTTCCCATGACCATTTGATGGTGTCTAATACCTCATCAACTTGAAATAGCACCATGGCACCTTGCACTCTCAGAATGTTCTCATTACTCAGGTCCCATGAACCATGTGTACTGATTATGAACTCCTGCAGTCACCTTACACACTTCTCCTTCAGGTTACTAGCCAGTTGGCTGTACTTAGTCAACTTCTCTTTCCAGACTTCAGTGAAAGCCTTCCACCAGTTCTTAAAGGAGATGGTCACATTGATGATCAAGATCTTTTTGCTGTCAATGGTTACAACAATATCTGGGTGCAATGAGCTGTTAGTCACAACCTAGTTAGTGCCGTTTACAGCAACTGTCCCTATGTACACCAAGACAGGCCTTGACCAGCCAATCCTGTAGGGTATTATAGCAAAATTGCCATGCTCCTGCATGGGGTTTGCAGTTATACAGGTCATGGGCAGGGTCTTGTTCTCATAGAAGCAGCTCCACCAGCTTCTGTCCCAGTGGCCATAGTGGATGGCTCCATTGAACAGGAGCTAGTTGAGGCAGGCCTGGTGGATGGAGCACCACTCTGCAAACCAGGTAAAGTTGCCTCAAGGCAGGAAGCATTTGCTGGTGTTCCCCTTCAAAGTGACCTAGCTGCAATTTCCCTGAAAGGTCACTGGTGTACTTCACTCAACCTCTCTCAGGAACCTCTCCAGGCAGGTCTTCACTCAGGAGGTGATGGTGATCCAAATGAGAGCTGCAGTCAGGAGCAATGGGACCCCTGTACTATGACAAACTATAGCAGCAGTTGCACTTCCTAAGGTACTGCATAGCATTGCAGGCACAGGACCATAGAAAATCAAAGTCCCTACCATCTTGCCCGAGCTCTCCCTCCAGAAACTGACTAAACAACGTGGCATGTCCTTGATGAATGGCAGACTAGTGATCCTCTCTTTGACAGCTTCTCTGAGGGGGCACTTGCAGCAATGCTGATCACCAGTTCACGGAGGTAGGTCAAGAGGCAGAAGGCATGTCACTACTGCAAGTCATTACTACAGTAGGTCCTAGCCACGAAAATATTTCAGACAGCCCTTCTTCTGTTACTTGAATTAGAGTCCAGGGCTGGGAGGGGTACCAAGATGGAGGCAAAGACATCAATGGATGCTAATTAGAAGGTTCCCTAATGCAGTGGTGAGCAACCATTACCCTCCAGACCAGATCTGGTCCACAGTAGCTCAGGGGATGAGCAACATACTCTGGTTGGGCACCAGTAAGGCACTACCACAGTCCCACAGCATGCCAAGTTCCACCAATACCCTTCACAGAAACCCAAGATCAACCCCAAGGTCCTTAGGATTTCAGAACTCTATCTACTCCCTCTGCCCAGCATGGCCTGCTCTGTTCCCCCACCCAAATCTAACCCATTTCATCACTGCTGGCCACCTGAATTGATGAGTAAACACACATAGAGGTTCATGTACACCTGAAGGGAAGGACAGAGATTTACTCCTTTTGGCAGAGGGCTGGGTCATAAACAGTGGCCCATGGCAGAGAATAGTTCCCAACCCCTGCCCTAAAGCACCTGTTAACCTGTAAGGGCCTCTTTTGAATACCCTCTAGATCACAAGGTGCTCAACCTTTTTGTCCTGTGGACCAGATGTGCAGTGGCCAATCTGTTCACAGCATGCAGGGCTGATGCTATAGCAGGGGTGGGCAAAATGTAGCCCACGGGCTGGATGCGGCCTGCCAGGCCATTCTATCTGGCCTGCGGGGCCTCTAAAAAGTTTAGAAAATTAATATTTATCTGCCCCTGGCCGGCTGTCATGCAGCCTTCGACGGCTTGCCAAAACTCAGTAAGCGGCCCTCTGCCCAAAATAATTGCCCACCCCTGTGCTATAGGAAGGGAAGGGGGTGAAAGGTGAAGGGGTATGGCTCAGCCCCCACCCAGCCAAGCCAGGCAGGGGCCAGAAGTATTAATTGCCACTGCTCCCCCACTGCCAAATTTCCTGACCAATGAGGATTCCCATGGACCAAATGCCATCAACTCTGGGGGCTGGGTGGTGAGCACAGGGAAGATGGGTCCTGGTCCTAGTCCCCCTTGCTTCACAGAAGTGACAGAGGTTTCTGGAAAGTTCTGTCTAATCTGATCTATGGACATGGAAAATTAGTAGTCAGCATTTTGCTTTATTTAAAACTCTTAGTATAGTATAAAATATTCATAAAACTAAAGAGTTCTGTTAAGCATTACATGTGAAATAAAAAGTACATTCAGAGAAAACCGCCACTTACCAAACTCATAACCATCTGGAATCATATTTTGGCAGGCAACTCCTTGCTTTAAATTATTCTATATTAAAAAAATAAAATAAAATCAACTTTGAGAACTTAATTTCCATGTCAGTCAAATAACTTTATATAAAATTTGAAAATGTTTTAAAATGTGCCTTGTAGAAAGAGTGCCTCTGAATTAGTTTGCTAGAAATAGATGCTTGCCCTTAAGTGAAATTAAACAAGTCCTTTTAAAAAAAAAACAAAACTTTGTTTTTTAACAATATGAGCGAGCATAACAACTACTTCCTCCTACAAAATGCAGTGTAATTTCAAACAACCATGGCTAGACAGAGAAAAGTTATAGTTTGCATTGAGGCCACACACACTTCATCTTCAACATTTTATAAAACATAAGATCTGCCTAAATACACTGTGGTTCAACTTTGTTTATACTAATCTAATATATTCAGTAAGATTTCAAATATGATGTCGTTATTATCAAAGATAAGACCTACCAAAGATTCATCATAACCACCATGGTAGAACATCTGAGACTTCACATTCCAGTAGGCAAAAAAGTTATCAAGTCGTACAATCTGAAAACCAAGCAGAATTTTTACAGTCAAACAGATTGATCTTCCAGAACTTTCCACTAAAATTAATTTTCTAATTGATAGTAAATATTCAAATACTCCTCACATGCTCAGCTTCTCTCTCAAGTTTAGGTTTCATAAAATATGCATTCTTTCATGACAGTTTGTTATAGACACTGTGTTGTTATCATACTTTACCTTATAGAACAGCTTGGCAGTTTCATCATGTAAACATGGATTCCAATTTTGATCTGCTGTCTGGAGAGAAAAAATACAGAAAAGTTATTCTGAAATCCACTAGATGCATACTGACCTTTCTGTTCCAATATTAGCATGATCAAATATCAGAAGCAAATAGTAAATATACACTATAAACCTAATTCCATTATTTCAATTTAGTTGAGAAAAGGCATGAATCCTTCCTCAGAGATGAAACCTAGGGCCAGGATTGAGACCCATAACGTATACAGGAAGGGTGCAAGGATGTCCTTTCAATAATCCCAAAGACAGGTAATGTATTAAAATGAGGAGTACAGATGCCAGAAAAAAAAAACAAAAGAAAAAAAGTTCTTGGAGTTGCCAACTTCCTCAGGTTATTGTAGCATTTGCTGTGCCTTTGGCTAACCAGTACCTGCAAGGATTAGTCAATTTAAACCTTTGTTACATTTCAGGCTCGTATTGTACTATTATGCAAAATTTCATCCTATAATACCTCTTTCCTAAAATAGCAAGCTGTCAACAACTATATTCATATTAATTTATAAAATATATTCCAAGTTAGTGTAGAGTATTAATCTAGCAATATTACCTTTTTACTGAATATTATTATTAAGTCTAAATTTTACTTACTTGCAAACTGAGATTCTGAAGTGAAACACCAAATGACAATGGGTTCTCTCGATTTGTAATCTAATAAGAGCAAATATATAAAAGAGCTATTTTAAATTAGAATACATACAGAAAAGGAACACAATTAGTAATATTTGCCTACAAGGATCTACCAGTTATGTAGTTTTACTTTAGGGATGTAAATACTGATTAAATAAAAATATCCATTTAACCTGTTGTAATTACAACGGTTAAATGATAAATTGGTAGGTGGAAGGAGATTAGTACTAAATAGCCAGGTTCTGCAGACCCCGGTAGCTGCTTGCAGCTTCTCCGCTGCCTATCACGAGCAGACAGGGTTCTGCAGTGGGCAGCAGGGGTTTGCCCAGAGCCCAGGCTGCTCGTGGCAGGCAGCAGGGAGGCTGCAAGCAGCTGCACTGGGGTCTGCAGAGCCTAGCTATAGGTAATAGTCCCCTCCTTCCCTCCTCCCTCCCGCCTTCTAGTTACTGCTGGGCCATCATATGGCTTCCCGTGCCCCCACCCCTCTTCCTGCCAAACTGCATCTTGCCCCATGCTAAATGATACTGGTAAGCTAGAACTGGTTATCATTGGGATTATTGGTTAAATGATTAATCATTTAACCGCTCACATGTTTATTTTATTCTATGTGCTTTAAGCTCCAAATTTATATCTGCATTTACCAAAGGCTATCTTCTCATTTATTTTTGACATTTTCAAAAATCTGCCAAATGAATCCTGGTTGATTTGCAACAGCACTTATTGTTCACAAAGGCATGACTTAAAGTGCTAGAAATTGGTAAAGTGTTAGAAGTTTCCTTATTACATCAAAAGAGTAAAGAGGAAATAAGAAACCAGATGGGTTCATAATCATTGCAAACAGCTGTTTTCTGTCACATATATACAAAATTACTCACATCATCTTCATATCGCACATGAATGTTGGAAATTTTCACTTGAAGATTTTTGATGACCTGAGTGACTAACTTTTCTACAAAAGTGTCTTGCTTTTCTTCTTTTGCTTTATCTAAATTGAAGTGCAGAAATCTATCTTTAGTGTGAAGCAAAAATATATTTAGAGAGGAAAATGAATGAGAGAAAAATAGAACTCTAATCCTATTAATTTTGTAACTGATTGAAGCCTAAGAGCCAGTAATAAGAACACTGTAATTCTGACTACAAGAAACATACACTGTATTAAGTGTTGTAAATTAAAAGTAAATTTGCTACATATTACAATTATATAAAACATTACCTTCTCAGTTTATCTTCATAAGTATTTACATTATCATCCTCCATGGGCTTCTTTGACTGACAGCTCTAATGATGCATTAAGGACTAGATTTTAAAGTTACTTATAAATGCAAATTGATGCCCAATGAGATACTAAAAAAATACCAACATTCAGTAAAAGTAGACACTCTGCTACTCAGAGAAGAAAGTCAAAACTAGCTTCTAGAAAGGAATAGTCATATAAGTTCTGAAACTTTGGTAGCAAGTTGAAATTGCTTCATTACAGAGGAGTTATTCAACTTAAGCAATAGTTTTATATAAAGGATGTGTATTTCCAAAGCCTTATTTAAATTTAGGTTATGTTTGGACCTTTTCTGCAATGAAAGTGCCCTGAAAGTCTAATGACACAAACAAAAGTTCCAAAAACTGGCCAGCATGGAACATTAAAAAAAATCAACACCCTGAACAGAAAAATGTACAGTGGCCATCAGTTCTTAAAAAAAGTACCCAGTACTCATATTATGAATTTTCAAAATACATAATTAAGGGTCTTCAAAATATTTAATGAGGCAGGAACTAAGCCAAAAGAATCCATTTGCAGTTAGTTTAAAACTAAACTTTTTTTAATGAAAAGGTCTGGCAATAGTTATTTTCCATAAGAAACAAAAATATTTGTTTTCCTTCATTACCCTGATCAGCTATTTTCTGTTTTGCTTCCTCTATTCTTTGTAATTCTCTTTGCCTTGCTTCTAGGAGCTGTCTGGCTTCCTTCTCAGCATCATATTTTATACCTACATAAACAAAATAGAAGAAGTTAAGATCCAAGATATTTCATAGAGTCTTAAAATTCTGAAAATGTTCTTTGAAGATTTTGATAAAAATATGAAGAATAATTTTAAAATCTTGTTCAATATAAAAATGTGATAGTAAAGAAACAGAAAATTAATAGTTGAAAATATAAACCACTTAAGAACATGACATTATATTATCCAGTTTTGTTGGTTGATAGTAACTACTAACCATAAAAGAAATAGCAGCAGTGCTTAAAAACACAAAATCAGCGTCAAAGATAAAAATAATGTTATATTAAAACACAGAAAAAAACCCATTGTTTTCCTCTTCAACAACTTACTGGCTGTGGGCACTACAAGCAAATAAACTCCGTCCAAAACAGCTTCAACGGGTTGAGTATAAAGATTTTGCCATGGGATCTGTAGGTTAAGCTGACCTATAAACACATGAAAGAAAAAAAGGTTAGCATATATGATGTGTAGTGAAATATTTGACTGAAAAAAAAAATAAAAAGGTCTTACAAAAATCAACCACCACTCAAATACTTAAGTTAGAAGAAAATTATTGTAGCTAGAGTAGACAAAAAATAATTTTACCACAAACGAAAAACATGGTTTGTGACCAGATTATGATCTGTTTCTTTGACATTTAACAACTAGCAAGGGTAACACACAGGAAAGAATAAGATAACTCAAGATATGGTCAACTGTAACAAGTTTATACCCTTTGAAGTTGTGAATCTGGGTGGCCTAATCAGAAATAAAACCAAAAAACCAGAACTCTAGAACTGGAAATTTTCTAGTTGGTCTAATAAAAGGTATCATTTTGGAACCAAGAGTTCTAGCTTTTTGTATGTTTTTTTGTCTCGGACCAACACAGCTACCAAGTACACCCCTGAAACATGGAAGATGTCAAATTTCAGCTGATTTTGGATTTTAAACTTCATTGCAGAACTACAAGGAAGTTTTTTAACCTCCCTGCCTCCCATCTGACACCTTCAGGGAAGGAATTCTACCTGATCAATACATCAAAGAGCTATTCAACACAGCTCACAAAGACACTCTCATGGACCCAGAGGGACAGACTTCCATCTTCAGCTCTCTCAGTGTAAAAATGAAGTTTATTTCCTACCTATGGGGACTTTTTACCATCTTGTACCATCTACACTTTTCCCAGAACCTGACAAAGGGACTTTGATCCCAAAAGCTTGCAGAAAAGGACAATTTTCTTGCCATTTTCCAGTAGGTCTAATAAAAGGTATCGTTTTGGAACCAAGAGTTCTAGTTTTGTGTATGTCTTTTTGTCTCAGACCAACACGGCTACCAAGTACACCCCTGATTTGGGATTCAGTACTTTTCCTTAAAAAAAAACATTTGCTTTTTCAAGTTAACATCATCAAATCCTGTCAAACTACAACCAGCCAACCACTTTGTGCCAAGGAAACCTTCCCCATCAAGCAGTATGCTGGGAAGGAGATAACAGTTGGGAAAGGCCAATGAAGTGTTAGCACATGGCAGAGTACAGGAAGAAAAGACCTAATATTGTACATTACTGAATTTTTCTTACAACTGTGTTTTGCTTCTTTAATTTTTCAATTACTATTTACTTCCGCTAAGATTTCAGATGAATAAAGAAGTCTCCTTTCTGTTTGATTTTTAATTCTAGAAGAGTACCTTTTATATGATTTAAACTGTTCCAGAGAAAAATAATTGGATGGATTCTGTTCAGAGACACCCATAACCCTCTTAAAAATTAACTACCTGAGAAATCTAAGGTCACTTGTACAGAAAGAAAAAACATCTGGAAATTGCTGCTATGTGTATTACATGGTAGGACATATTGCAAACTGCAACTTACCAATATGACCCGCTTTCACTTTGAATGGTACATCCAACTGACTCTGCAAAGAAAACATTTAAAAAAAAATAACTAAACTAATTTCAATGCAAAGAGAATCTTTGTGTTTTCTTCCTCTGTCCAGGAAAGTTACGCTATTGTTTAATTACCCTCAAAAGTTTTGAAAAAAATTCTAAATATAAATAAGAAAATGCTAGTATTTAAAACCTTTGCTAATATTTTAACAATTTTAAGATTAAAACCTTAGGAAAAAATATAAGTTTATACTAATTTCTTAGTTACAGTGATTCCAACAGTTGCAGCAGAACAAATGGGGGGGAATATATATATATATATATATATATATATATATATATATATATATATATATAAAAATTTACCCCTAAAACACAATTAAAGCAGGCTATTAAAAAAAGAGACCTAGTGGAGGTTTCTCAGACAACTACAGAAATGTATTTGGTAGCAAATATCTCCATTTACCATTCCCGTTAAAAAAAACTCACCTTCTTATAGCACATTAAGTATTCAGAGTGCTACTGAAACCTCAATATTACAACCATATTAATCCAGTTTCTCATTTTTGATTTCTTGGAACTTACTAGTGCATTTTCCTTTATTTCAAGATTCTTAAGTGCTACGGCTCCTAAAAGTAAAAAAAGAAATAAGAAATTTTTAAAACAGCAAACAGTTATCTGTCTCCCCTTATCTCTCTCAAAGCTGCCAGCAGATTTCACAGGGAGCATTCAGCAATTAGGGTACCAGTTTGGGACTTTTTATGCAAACATAAGCCACAGATTTTTATCTATACTACATTAATCATTTTCCCCTGAAAACCTCTCACAGTCACCAGGAACAATGATAATCCTGTTGTAAAAACCAAATGCCTTCTAGGCAGATCCTCACGACAACTGGAAAAAGTATGGTCAGCTAATCTGCACTAGCACTCTCATTGGTACTAACATGCCAGTGTTTCAACAATAACATAAGAGTTTATGAGAAAAACTCAATAAAAACATACAGCCTTTGTTTGTACTAGCTCCTTGTATGTTCACAAAAAACTCCTTTAAAATTATCAGAATTGTCTCCTAGTGTTGGTGTAAATATTATGCATTTCCTATTAATAGATAGAAAATGATAAAAAAGCAAAACTAAGGAAACCCTCTGATGCTGATTCAGCTAATCCACAATGCATTATCTCAGAGGAAAAACTACCACTCCTTTTCACTAGCTTCAGACAAGACCCTAGTGTCCAGAAAAGGTCATAGGCCTGAAACTGATTCTGTAGCAACAACAATTCCCCACCTCCATCTGCATTTTCATAACTAGCATACACACTTTCATCTAAAGCAGGGGTATCAAACTCATCCAGTCCTGTGGGGATGCCACATTCAGTGTGTACCCTTGACTGCCCCATGCATGCACTGCCATGTGCACCAGCTCCAGCCCTACATGACGCATACAGCTCATGCCAACCCAGGCAGCACCGTACCTAGATTCCTGGTGGCCCCGGGTGAACTTTCAGTATAGGATCTCACTTCACCAAAGATAATGATAATAATAATAGCCATTTTCAGGCCCCCTTTCTGTCCGAGCCCCAAGTGGCCACCCAGTTCACCCATGTCTGTGCCCGCCCCTGAACTCAGACCCTACACAAACCACATGGTGTGCAGAGCCAGTCCAGGACATGCGCTGCATGTGGCACGCATGCCCCACTCTGGATGAGACCTGCACCCTTCACCCATCATGTGAGCCAGTCCCCAGACCCAATGCAGACCAGCTTCAAAACAAGCATAAAGGGCCGAACTGGCCCTACTCCATGTACTGTTTGCAACACATACACAGCATGCACCAAACTAGCTCTATGCCTTGCATGCAGGGTGCAGGGCCAAGGCAGTGTTGGCTGCACAGGACCACTCAGAGAGCTACAGGCAGCACTGTGGACCGGAAGATAGCAGTCCAAGGCCCAGGGCAGGCCCATGAGCTATATCTTTGACACCTCTGATGCAAAACATCACGCTACATCTAATATTCTATACCCTGAAGTGCGAGTACGCTCAAATGTGCGACTACTGTAAAAACAAAACACAGATCACACACTCAAATCTGCTCTTGGGGTATATACTTAGTTTACATCTGAGGTAACTTATGAGGTTTTTAATACTTTTCAGTCCTGTTAGCACAGGGGTGGGCAAAATGGCGGATCGAGACAGTGACCAGACTCCATTTCCCAGCAGACTCTGCTCACATTGTTGCAGCTGGTTTCAATGGAGACCCCAGGAGCAGCACAGCTGTGAAAGCGCACGCAGGGCCAGGATTTCCACAGAAACGTGCCCCTGGGTGGGGAGCTGATCTGGAGCCAGACCTGGGATCCTGTAGCAGTGACAACATGGTCCAGAGCCAAGGCAGAGCTGCAATCCACTGCCTGCATACCCCTACTCAGGATGTGCGGGTACCGGATCACAGCTCCGCCCCAGCTCCAGACCATGCTGTTACCACTGCAAGGTCCCGGCCCCAGAGCAGCTCCTTGACCTACCATGCACCCTGCCAGTACTAGTCTCTGTGGAAACCCTGGCCACATGCTGTCATAGCCATGCCGCTCCTAGGGTCTCTATGAAAACTGCCTGCAGGGATGTAGGCAGGGGCTGCCGGGAAATTGAGTCCATGGCAGGCCGGATCTGGCCCATGGGCTGGACTCTGCCTGTCCCTGTGTTAGCACCACATATCTAATGCAACTATATAAGAGTGCACAGTTCTTTTGGAAGTTGCTCACAAACAGATTTCTTATCTGAGTTCCAATTATAAAAATCTCTGTAGTTAGGATTTATAAAATCTCTATTGGCATTGCATTTGTCTCAGGACAAGCTGTGCCTGTGTTTGTCCTGAGACAGAAATATCTCAGGATTGGTACGTTACACACACTTTGCCCTTCTAATTAGGGTTTACCGGGCAGCTGAACACACTGTCACTTATCTGCTAGGGATTTAATGCTGCAATCCCAGAATAACCATTCCAATGCACCTTGCAATGCCCCCAGATAAACTGTGGGTGCATCAATACGTGCACTTTACTGCCAAGTTAACTAATTAGCTCTGCAGTAAAGCATTACCATCCACATGTGCGCTGGTATTATGGCGCAGTAAACTAACCCCACTGTAAAATAGTACTGTCCTAAGGTGGAGTAGTTTATTGTGCTGAAATGCATGTGTAAATACTTACCACAGGCATAAATTGTGCCCAGCCAGTCAGGGGCCTACTCCGCTCTGGCTCAAATTGCTGCTGTCCTGGGTGCACATGTAGATACTGTACCCAGGAGCAGTTTACTCCAGCACAAACTGCTCTAGATTTTATTGCATCACATTAATTGTACATGTAGATGTGTTAGTTGTACTGCAGCTAGTTGTACTTCTTATCCCATGAACTTTTAGGATTTATCCCTGGACAACATACATAGACATGTGAAAAACTACACATTGTCTCAAGGATAAAAGGGTTTACCCTGAGATAAATGTGACATCTGTTTGTAGCCTGTAAGAAGTATAAGCCAGAAAGAAACCTTTCTTATTTAACTCTGAAAAAATAAATCTAGTAAAATGATCAAATCTGACATCACAGCTATGCAGATAGACAAACAGAAATTTATGTTTTCAATAAACGTACAATGCATCATATTAAAAAAACAGTGAGAAAAGGTTTTGGCTTTAAAAGTTTATTAGTAATGCTTCTTATAATGCTGCACATCTACATATTTGCATTTCTGAGATAGAATGCCTTCTTATGTTGAACTACATCCATTGTGGCTCATCCCTCCACCCCCTTAAAAGATGCCAAGCAGTCCCAGCTGTCCTTCATTCCTTGCTTAGTTACAAAATTGTTAACCAAGTACGCTAAGATTGCATCCAAGAGGGAAAAATAAAGTGAGAGAATATGAAAATGCGAGCCTTTTGAAGGACAGCAAGCAAACTCTGAGTTGTATCAAATATTTCCATATCTGAGAAATAAGCAAGAAGTACAACCCTTTCGAACGTGGGCTGAAGCATTATACAAACAAGAACAACAAACTGCCAAATGCATCTGCTTTAGGAAGCAGATCAAAGAAATACTGAAAGTCTACAAAGCAACCAAAACTGATTGTCCCATATCAGACCCCAGCAATTCTGCAGATAATACACAAGTCCTGCAATTGTATTATCCATCCACCCTGTCATATTTACATTACCACCACCTATGCAGCCATATGTTCTATACAGGTTAATATACTGTACTTTAGGCCTGTGTGAAGCACCAAGTATTCGCTTTGGATTCGGATTCGACTGATTCAGAGGGACAGTGATTCAAATCAGTGATTTGATTCGAATCAGTGATTTTGTTTGGCTGAATCGGATCTGAAGATTCGGCACTGCTTTGGAGATTCAGCCATAGACTAAACAGGCAGCATTCCTCACCATGCTGGACACAGCTGGCTGTCTTCAGCTGGTAAATCTGTTGCGGTGGGTGGAGGGAAGGGGTATGGGGGCAGATCAATATCCCCACAGCAAGGGAAGGATTGAGGCTGGGACAAGCTGCCCAACTGGGGAGGGGGGGCATGGGCAGAGCCATCCCTTGGGGTGTGTGGAGCCCAGGGAGAGGGGGGAGGGTGGCAACTGGCCGAAGGAGCGACCAGAACCAGCAGTGGAGTGGGGGCTATGGGGGGGGGAGGGGAGGGGGTGGGCTGCCGCCACCCTAAAATTCCCCATAGCTCCTGCCACCAGGCCAGGCCCGATCCAGGTGCATGAGCCTGCCCCCACGCCCTGCCGCTGCTTGCCCAGCCAAAGCAAAGCCACAGCTTGTCCGGGAGGTGCAGGGAGACCAGGCGAGCGGTGGGATGGCATAACCCCCGTTCCCAGCGCCTTTTGCTGCCCATTCCGAGTGCAGCCTGGCCCAGCCCATCCCACACAGATCCAGAGGCACACACCTACTCCTATGCTATCCCAGACTGGCGGCGTACAGAGGTGGGAGTCCCCCACCCCAAGTCCTGAGTCCCGAGCCTCTCTGCCCTGGCTGGGAAGCTTGTCCCAGCCCCAATCCCTCCTTTGCTGGGGGGCACTGATCTGCCCTCCCACACCCTTTCCCTCCCCCCTCCACAACAGACTTACCAACTGGAGGCAGCCGTGTTCAGCGTCCCCAAGGACTGCTGCCTGTTTAGTCTATTGCTGAATCTCCGAATTGGGCTGAATCTTTTCTGAATCGATTTGGAGGCTTCTGATTCGATTCGGAGCTTTTACTGGTCTCCCGATTTGATTCGGAGATCCGGCCGCCGAATCAGGCTGAATCTCCTCCAAATCAAATTGGCTACCGAAGCTTTGCACAGCCCTACTGTACTTGTCATTATGGTATCTAAGTGCTTTCCAGCAGCACCTTAATCACCAAGCACGTCTCATGTTTTTTCTTTCATCTGCTCTCCAAAGGAACAAATATGTACAGCAGTTTTGAATTATTAATCTTTATATTACCCACATACTGAGAGCTGTGTTAGAAAAAGACAAGATCAATGAAAAATATTGCTTTAAGAGCAGAAGGTAAATTGTAATGATCTTAATTTTCCATGGAAACTTATGCTAGTCTTGGGCATTGTTACCAAAAACTTATTACCACTCGGTTTCTAGAGACAATACTGATCAGAACCCCTTTTGCAAGCTCAGACACAGAATTAAGATACAGCTACTATTCCCTTAATTACTTTCACTAAATCAGGAGGAAAAACAAAGCAAGAAACAAATTTACACCCTCTCCCTTTATTGTCATGCCCCAAAAATACAATAACAAACACTTACTGCAATGTCCAACTAGCTAGTCTGCAAAATAATATAGCAAAATATAGATTCTCCCCAGCTGGGACAGCACGAGGAAGGAGGGGGAGGTGGTTCAGGAGCTGACATATGGACTGGTAGCAAGTCTTGAATTTGTAGTCTGCCCCCCACCCCCTTCTCCCTCCAGCCTATACCCTATATTTATAGTTGGCTTATTCTAATAATTGTTTTCTGATTCATTTTATTCACATTTATTTGTTTCTCTACAACTTTGAGAATTAGACTGAATGAGTTCTCTTGTATCAATTTAAAGGTGTCAATTAGTTGGTATTTATGTCCATGCAACAGTTATGTTTCTGGAGAGAAGGATTCTTTATCTCCTTCCCTTTGCCATCATAGAATGCTGTTCAGTGTTGTCTCACTTTCCCTGCATCTTGTTTATAGTTTTCATTGACAAGGCTGCTTTGTTTTTACAACTTATTTAAGAAACTTAACACAAATAATTATTATAAAACAATATTTAATAATACATTTGGTTACACTAATCATTTCTATAAACTAAAGCTATTATGTTACATATTTGGATTATCTAATTTAAGACCCTGTGCTTTGTTTAATCTGATCTGGGTCAGCTAGACATGTTACTTGCTTTCATGCCTTTCGTGTCATGTCTGCAAAAGTTCATTCTACGGTCACTCAGAAACAGGCTTTTGGGGCCTCTTGCTTTAGCCACTTCGTAGCTTAGCACAGACCCCTGAAAATTATCTGTACTGGCAACAAGTGATTATACATTTCTGCCTTACAGTATTCCATCAACAAAACACACTGTCATTGAATAGACTTTGAACCAACTATTCATAATTCAGTTCTTCTCATCAAAAGGTAAAACATCAAGTTATTAGAGCTGTTACTTCTAACTACCATCAGTGTTTTCCAAAAAGCAATTATTTATTTTCACCTGATCCAACCCAATATTGGTAGCCTTGACCAGTAAACTTTATTCTACTTCCCCATGCTAACACTTATAGCTAAAATGCAAGTTTAAGCACTTACTGTCATAAACTAGGGCTTATGCTCTGCTAGGTCCAGAGTCTACATGGGTTTCAGTCACTGACCCTACCTGAGGCCTACGGGCACAAGCTAATAAAGCGCTCGCTCTCTCTCTCTCATTAGCTGTACCTTGACTGTAGAATTTTGTTCTTCTAGTCCAATAAACTTTCTATTTAGATTCCTTCTGAGCAACCATGAAGGAAAAATAACCCATTGTTACATAGCAATTATCTCAAAAGCTAAGGTATTACAAGTTGCGGGAGGACCATTGCCCCAGGTTGTGAGGACAGAAGTTAAACTGCAACCCATGCAAGCTAGCAGAATTCACAATACTGTCAAATGTCTGAAGGTCAAAAAGCAATGTTAAAAAGAGACTTGCTCAGTCAAAAAATTCTGTGTTTTGATTAAAAACCACTAGACTTTGGAAAGAAAGAAAAAAAAAAATTCAAAACAAGTCAACTGAACAAGATAGCTTCAGAGGACTTACTTACCCCACCCTGCAGACAAGATTCTCTAATCTAGAAAGTGGTATTAACAAAACAGAACATTTCCATCAAACTGCAAAGACCCAGTTATAAGTACAGCATTACACACTGGCTGCATCTCAACTTACCTGCTGTTATCTCTAAGTACCATACAGAACCAGGAGAAACAGAGAAACTTCCAATTCCAGTTTAAGAAAATTAAATTTGTTAGTGACATTGAATACTGTTTACCTAGAAGGAATCAGAACTCATGGCAGAGGTGATATCTTTTATTAGACCAACTAGATTTTTGCCAAAAAAAATCTTTAATTGCCAATACAGCTACAACCTGTTTATCTAGAAGGTAACAATCCATTTGTTAGCAAAGAAGCCTAGTCTGGGCATACTCCCAATGCCAAATGAATATTTAAGCAAGATTTGTGTTTTTGGAAGTTGAGTCTCCGTCTTGAAGGCTAGAAAAGTGAGCTTAACTCCAGGACCCTAAAGGAGGTTGGACTACAAGAGTACATAATATTTGAACAATTTGGTAAGAAGCACATTCTAGTCCGTGAGCTGAAATCACTACTATATAAAGGAGGTGAGAAAGGAATTCTCTGATAAGTGTAAGTGACACACCAGTATCAACAAAGTGTTATTTCTTAGAAATCAGTCTTAGGACGCTCACAGAGAACACATAAGTGAAGGTGTCATTCAGTTACACTACTAAGTTACCTTTTGGTAACTATTAATAGCAGGCACTGGAAGTAAACAATCGAAGTCAGTGCTGCCTTCAGGTAGCATTTAAATGAGAAAAGGGTAATAGAACCTGTTTTTAGCGGGGGGTGGGGGGGAAGACTGGATGGACCAACACAGCATATCCAAATGGAATTAAGGTATCACAAACAAGAAAAGTTAATAGTGGCAGCTTGCTAGAAACAGGTTTCACCATGAAATAGATCTAGGCACCTATGATGAGCCACCTATGCTATAGCTGAATATCACAACATGAGATTCTCCTGAATACGAGACAAACATTACACCAACACAGGGTATTTACTATAGTGCTACAGCAGCAGTGAAACATGTTAAATGAGTTTATACCCAGTTGTTTTGGGCAAACCTGGGGAGTTGTGTGTTGTTCATACTGAGCATTAAGAGAGTTCATCAAGTAATACAGTGAAGATAAAGGTAATTTAATTTTGTCACTAAACTACAGTAGCTCAGTGAATATCAGGCAGCAGGACCACCCAGATAAGAACAGGGATTTGAATGACAGGGAAGTTGGAGAAAGAGCCGTTCATGGCAAGCAGAGGTCCCAAGTCAGTGGGATCCAACCTTTCTAACAGGCATGCCACAAGTTGGCCCTGCATCCTCCCTAAGCACCACTCTGAACCCCTTTCCCTTCCCATTTCATAGATTCATAGATTGTAGCGTCGGAAGGGACCACAATGGATCATTGTGTCCGACCCCCTGCCCCTGGCAGGAAAGAGGAACGAGGTCAGATGACCCCAGCCAGGTGACTATCTAGCCTCCTCTTGAAGACCTCCAAGCTAGGTGACAGCACCACCTCTTTTGGAAGCCCAGTCCAGATCCTGGCCACCCTTATTGTGAAAAATTTCTTCCTAATATCTAACGTAAATCTACTCTCAACTAGTTTACACCCGTTATTCCTAGTCACTCCCTGGGGCGCCCTAGTAAACAGCACTTCTCCTATTCCCCGTTGACCTTCCCTAATAAATTTATAGGCGGCCACAAGATCTCCCCTCAGCCGTCTCTTGTGAAGGCTGAAGAGATTCAGCTGTCTCAACCTCCCCCTGTAGGGTCTATCACGAAGGCCACTAATCATGCGAGTGGCCCTCCTCTGGACCCTCTCCAGATTCTCCGCGTCCCTCTTGAAGTGTGGCGCCCAAAACTGGACACAGCACTCCAACTGCAACCTGACCAGTGCTGCATAGAGGGGGAGCATCACCTCCTTTGATCTATTAGTCATGCACCTGCTAATGCACAACAAGGTGTGATTGGCCTCGTTACACTGCCGGCTTATGTTCATCTTGGAGTCAATTATGACTCCAAGATCCCTCTCTGCCTCCGAGCTGCTGAGAAGGACACTCCCCAACTTACAGGTGTGCTGGGGATTCCTCCTTCCCAGGTGGAGTACCTTACATTTATCTTTATTAAATTGCATCCTATTTCTCTCTGCCCATTGATCCAACCTGTCCAGGTCAGCCTGAATCTGCTCCCTGCCCTCCGGTATACTAACTTTGCCCCATAACTTGGTATCATCAGCAAACTTGGAGAGAGTGCTCTCCACACCCTCGTCCAAATCGCTGATGAAGATATTAAATAATATCGGTCCGAGGACTGAACCCTGCGGGACCCCACTGCCCACCTCCCTCCAGGCCGAGAAGGAACCATCCACCACCACTCTCTGGGTGTGGTCCCTAAGCCAGTTGGCCACCCACCTGACCGTGTAGGTGTCCACTCTGCAGTCTGCTAGCTTCCCAATGAGGATAGGGTGCAAAACTGTGTTGAAGGCCTTCCTAAAGTCCAGGAAGATGACATCAGCCTCAGCTCCCTCATCCAGGCAATGCATGACCTGGTCATAGAAGGCTACAAGGTTTGTCAGGCAGGATCTACCTGTGACAAACCTGTGCTGGTTTCCCCTCAGCATCGTTTCCCCTGCTGGGCCTGCACAAATGTGTTCTTTGATTATTTTCTCTAGCATTTTCCCAGGAATAGAGGTAAGACTGACTAGTCTAAAGTTACCCGGCTCATCCCTTCTCCCTTTCTTGAAAATGGGCACCACATTGGCCCTTCTCCAGTCCTCAGGGGCCTGGCCGGAACACCACAAGCACTCAAACAACTGTGCCAGCGGCTCAGCTATGACACTGGCCAATTCTTTCAGCAGCCGTGGATGGAGGTCATCCGGGCCTGCTGACTTGTACCCATCCAGCTCCTCCAGAGCTAACCGGAGGCAGACTGGTGCCATGTGGACATCTGTCAATGATTGAGGTGGGGGAATTGGCTTGGTCAGTACTTAGAAATATTGAAGCAAAGAATTCACTGAAGAGCTCTGCTTCCCCCCCCCCCCCCCCCCCCCCGTGTCAACCAACTGTCCTGATTTGTCCTGCAGGGGCCCTATGTTGCTCTGAGCTTTCCTTTTGCCCGCTATATACCTGAAGAAGGACTTTTTATTGTCCTTGATTGTTGAAGCCAGCCTGAGCTCAAGCCCCGCCTTGGCCTGTCTAACTAATTCCCTGCCATAGTGCGCCAGGGAGATATATTCCTCCTTGGTGGCTGCTCCCTGCTTCCATTG
Source organism: Alligator mississippiensis (assembly GCF_030867095.1). Lineage (NCBI taxonomy): Eukaryota > Metazoa > Chordata > Crocodylia > Alligatoridae > Alligator > Alligator mississippiensis. Next base: position 199,044,674 of record NC_081826.1, on the reverse strand, counting down.
CCTATACATCTCTTTCTTTGCCCCCAGACTCTCCTGGAGTTCCCTGTTCAGCCAAGGGGGCTTTTTTGCCCCCTTACCATCCTTCCTATGTAATAGGATAGACTCCTTTTGAGCCCCAAGGATCACTCCCTTGAGATACCTCCAACCCTCCTGGACCCCCATATGCTCTATGTTCTTGAGTTGCATCCCCTCACTAACTAGCATTCTAAGCTTGCTAAAGTTCACCCTTCTGAAGTCCAACACCTTAACCCCACTAGTTACTCTACCCATCCCATATGCCTGGCCAAGCATGCCCTGTCCTCAGGGGTCCTCAGGCCATCTCCATGCAGACCCCACCCATCCACCTGCTCCATCCAGCACTACCAGTGGGGGGTGCAGGAAGGACAGACCCAGGGCCAGATAGGATCAGTTGGCATCTCCCCAGCCCCACTCCCTGGGCTGTAAACAATCTTGACAGGGGTTCGAGGTCGGGTCAGCATCCTCCCCAGCCCCACCCAAACAGCTCACCAAAACTCCTTAAGTGGCCCTCTAGCCTGAATATTTGCCCACCCTTGAGACAGATTCTGTCAATGATTATGGTATCGTCAGCGGTTCCTGTTTACACTTTGGTACTGTATAGTCCCAAACAGTAACGCAGATTCAGGTAAAGATTGACAACTCAGCCGGTACTGTAGAAGATCAATGGCACAGCAGAAAATTACTCTGCTAGGTACTGCTGACCCACTAGTATTCAGCACCACATGACAGCATGCTAAACAAGTGCTTGGTCCTGGGGGCAGTATGGTACCATCCATACTGCATCCGAAGGCAGCCTATGCTTAGAATCCCAGCACATGGGCATCCCCCTCAAAAAATCTGGCCTTTGATTCTTTAGAAGCTTCAGATGTACCTTTACAGGAAATGTGTGGTTTTCTGAAATTTCTGACTAAGACAGGAAAATAAACCTCTTTTTTGTACAAAACATGAAAGGCAAACTGGCTTCTTATGCTACAGAAGGAAGTGCTTCTCTCTTTTACTTCCCCATCCTTTCCAAAGGATAATTTTTGATGGAATCATCCAAAAGAAATCTTCCTACAACAGACAACAGAAACTGAAGTCAAGCGAACACTACCAAATTAACAGGTCTACGGTAGAGGAGGGTCTGTGGTGCCAGGAACAGGGATTGGAGTAACACGTGAGGGGGGCACAGGCCTAATTGTTGGCCCCCATTGCATTAGCCCCTTCCCCCCAATTGCAGAAAGGACAGGTGTCTGGATGGTACAGTGTTACAGACAAATCAATGAAAAATATTTTGAGGTCAGTCTCTCTAGATATTTTTAGTTCTGGAAAAACATATCCAAGGGACATGCACCTCCTATAAGCAACAGAGGCAGGAGCCTTGATAGAAGTTCACCAAAAAAGCAGCATGGAGTTAAAACCCACTTATCTGGGGACACTAGTCTTCAAAGTGAAGATTAAACCCATGGAAGATGAAGGTAAAGGTAAGGCAACAACACCAAGGAAGAGAAATTCTCCATCTTACTAAAAGAAAAGAAGCTACCTAGATAACTAACCATACACAGCTATCAGAAGTAGAAGGCTGAACTACCTGTGGACACAAACTCCCCATCTAAAATTAAGAGAGGAAATCAAGATATGCATGGTTAGGTCCATACCATACCACTTGGTAACTTTTCCTCCTTGTAAACAGATTAATCAAGCAGTGCTAGCAATGTATTAGCCTTGGGGGAACCTGCAGAACATGTGCACCCAAAACAGAATGTCCACAAGGACAACATAAATAATTCAACAGCACACATTTTGGGCTTAGCATCACTGACTGGAAAGACAAAAATGAGGTATGACTTAAGCTGCCTTGGTTGGATATTAGAGGACTGCACATATTCAAATGGTAAACAGGCTACAAGTGTCTAAGAGTAAAAAAAAAAAAAATCTTTTAAGAACTTAGGAAGTCACCTGAACAAGTCAAATGGTAGGTGCAGAACCTAAGAGTTACAATCTTGCACAGATGATATTTTATTTATTAAAAGCTTGGTGTATTTCTGGGAGTTTAAAATAAAGTCACTTCATATCTACCATTTTCCTTTCCTCTTCCAAGTAATATGATTAAAATGAAGTGCCAGTATATAACGTTTTATTGACATATTAACCATTTTAAAGCACTCTGGAAGCCTACCCATGCATCAGTCACTATAAAAAATAAATTCTAAATACCTATATATTTTGGTGCTTGATTTTATTGTTTTATTATAGAAAAGCATAGCTTCCACTGCCCCTTTTGCTCACCAAGACACAGGTACAGCTACAGGTGCCTCCCCACCACCACCCCTGCTCTGTGGTGCTGAGCAGCTCCGATATACTGGTGCCCCTTTCTCCCAACCACAGCCTCTCCCCAGTCCTGCTGGTGCTCTATTCCAGAGCTGCTGCTTCTGCCTCCCCTCTCCCACTTGCTTCCTCCCACCAGCAGCGCACCCCTGCACCAGGATGCAGGTCTAACTGCAGCTGTCTCACCTACTGCTGAACAGTAGTAGAGCTGCCCTACAAAGGGGAAAATCCACAACTTTCCCTGGGAAACTGAAAACCTGGATTCCTGCTTATTACAGTGAGGTCACAATGCTGAATAAGATGCATAACAGCTTCCATGGGAACTAAAAATGTCAAAGAAAGAACTGAGTAGAAGACAAGATTAGGCAAATTAATAAACTGTATTTAAAGGAGAATATTCAACCATATTTGTATAAATATTAATAATATCTTATTACAGCATCAGCCCCCATACAATGTCCCAGAACTTCAGAAGTAACTAGCTCAAAGATTTAAAAATCCACTATCATAGATAAGAAGGCACAAAACTGACACCCATTTTTGTTTACGATTTAAATCCTATGTAATTCTTGAATTCTTATACCTACTCACTAGAAAGCTACATGCTTCAATGAGTTTTGATGAAACTCAACAGCATGATGCCTACAGTAAGAAAAAAGAATGCTATTTAAGAAAAAAGTGTGTAAGTTTCTTAAATTCACAAATCTCCTTATCTCCTGAGATTATGTCCACAGCGAAAAGGGTTGTAATATTTTATTAAAATGAACACTGCTGAAAACACTCTTAGCATCAACATGTAACAATACAAGAATTATACCGGGCCACTAGCAGCTGTAGAATAGACTAAATGGGTCTCTGACATTGCTAAACTCAGCTTTATGTACAAGTTCTCTAAAAATGTCAGACTAACACAAGGGTGGGCAATTATTTCAGCTGGAGGACTGCTTAATAAGTTTTGGTGAGCTGTCCCAAGAGTAGCCCCACCCCTTGATAGGCACCCTGTCCCCTGGTCACCATCTTGGGACTGGAAGTCCTGCTCCTAACGACTGACCTTTGCTACCAGAAGTCCCTCCCTTTGCCCCTGGAAATGCTCCTTTTGGGGAAGGGGTTTACCATTTTGGTACCAGAAAGAAGAATAAATTACACACACACACAATCAAACATTTACAATAACATATTTTAGGGTTTTTTTTTAATGTTTTTGTCTGATGTGTGCATTTGCATTGTGTATATAGAAGTGATTGCATAATAGTTCAAAATGAAGTTTTACTCATATATTGTGCAGGGGTGTGTGGAGGGGTAGGAGGGGCATGGAGTTTGTCAGGGGCTGTGGGTATATATGTGAGTAAATATATACATATGTGGGTGTGTGGGGAGGTGTGGATGGGTGGGTATGGGGTTTGTGGGTCATGGGGGGGGGGAAGGGAGAACCACCACCCCACTCCTCTCCCTCCACTGCCACCACCACCCCTTCCCCTACCCACCACTGCTTCCCTGCCTGCGATGCCAGGGTCAAGGCCATCCCACTAGCAAAGGTGAAAGCGCAGCATGCGCTGCCCCTGCAGAAGCGAATGGGAATCAGCCCCATGCAAGCACAGCAGGGGCAGCTTGGGGCTGGGCCAGATATAGTGAATTGGCAGGCACCTGCCGCAGGCTGAATGAAATCGCTTTTCAGGCAGGATCTGGCCCACAGACCATATTTTGCAACTATCCCTCCTCTTCCCCCTCCCACCCCACTTAACAACATTGCAGTACGTGCAAGTAAGACAACCATATACATATGCAATTATGCAAGTACTACTTTCAACAGCATCTAATTACAACAGGTTATGATTATCAACCTCAACCCAAGCAGCATGAGCCTACAAAAACAGAAAACTTTAGTACTTTTGTTCATTGTAGCATCAACTACAGTGCACTAATTATATCTATATTAGTGGCATTTCATTTTAATCACAGAAAAATGTGGATTTTTCATTACTTTTTTTTTTTTAAATACAAAAATTGGGGATTTTTCTTTTTTTAATCAGAGGAAACCAGGATCCCTGCTCATATTACACCTTCAAATGATTAAAAATTGTGTTTGAAATTAAAAGCGAAGAGGAAGTTTACAATAGTGCACTGGCCATCATGAAAGGGTTTGAAGACATGGGTTGTCATGACTAGAAGTATTTCACCTTGTCTTTACTGTGAAAATGGCAAGATGTTTCTTAAAATTAAATTCAATGTGAAACAGCATAAACTAGTTTGGTTAACAAATATAGAAGTAAACAGAATGTGAAACAGAACAAAGAACATACTTCAAGGAAAAGTGTATCAGACTAACAGAACATTGTTCTTTGACAAGATAAGCTTCTCGTATAAGGGTAATTCAGGAGACTTAATTCATCTAGATTTAAACAAAGTTTCTGGGAAATAACTGGGCAAACTAGAGAGGGCAGGATCACTGCTACAAATGCTACAATGTGGATAAAGTGTTGGATTAAAGGGAGACTATAGTAGGTTATGTAGAAATGTGATTTATTTTTACCAGAGAACATTCACTTCAAGAATCAATCAGTCTTAGGACCCAGCCTATAAACAGTTTATCATGACCTTAGTCATGCAACTAGATGTAGCCTCACAAAGTTTGCAGATGACACTAAACTGGGGAGTACTGGCGATAAAGAAAGCAACTTGATTATACAGGAAGACCTGGATAATCTTGTAAAAATGGATCATTAGAAACAGAGTGAAGTTTAACAGTATAAGATTCAAAGTCATGCACTTTAGGACCGATAAAAAGAATTTACACTATAAGATGAGGCTGCACAGCCTGGAGAAAACTGAGAAAGAAAGGTACCTGGGTATACTCATCAATTGCAGGACCACCAAGAGCCAGAATGACACAGCTGTGAAAAAGGCTTATTCAACCCTAGGGTATATTTAGTAGAAAAAAAAAAAAAAGAGAGATACTAGTACCATTGTGCAAGTCATCAGTAAGACCCCATACCTGGAATACGACATGCAATTCTGGTAACCAAAGTCCCACAAAGATTAACTAGAAGAGTTTCAAAGACCCACTAAAATAGTTGAGAGAATGAAGAAGCTTTCTTATGAAAGATTAAAGGAGCCTAACTTGTTTAGCTTCCTAAATCAAAAAATATTTTTTTACCTTCATAGGCTCCGTCTCCATGAGTGGATGTGTGTGCTTTGTGGTGCCTCAAACTCTTTTGATAATCTGTTTGCCATGCTGCATATTTGCAGCGCAGGGGCAAAATTAGATACCAGGAAATCCCAGTATCCAGCAGCATACACCACCCAAAACCAGAGCCTGGCCAGCCAGAGCCACACTCCAGCTGGTGGCCAGGCTCTGGATGCCCAAATCACCACTACTGCAGCCTTGGGAGGCCCCCAGGTAAGGCTGCTGGGACCTGACCAGGTGCCGGCCCCACCTGGAGCCACCTACCATGCACCACAGCATGCACAAGAATGTGCTGCTGCTATTTGTTCCCAGAGAAATGCACATGCGTACTTGTGGGGATGTGCCGATAAAAGCTACGGGCTTTTGTTTTTTTCTTCACCTTCCTCTGAAATACTGGGACACTGGCCACAGCTAAGGTGGCCAAGATTTTGAAATCAAGAGCATTGATGCTCCTACTAGTACTTAAAAAACCCAGAGGTTCCTGGCTAGAGAACCTTGCTCACCACCTAGGGCCATACCCATCACTAAATGTGGCTATTAGAAAGGGGTTAGATCAGACTGGCACAGTAGTATGGGGAGTTTTGCCTTCTTATATAGCAGGGTAGTATAGTCCTTTTTCTAGGCTGTTTTGAATATATTAACCAATTATGTCCCGGTAACTACAGTGGTTAGGCATGAGCAGTGCCATTAGCTCATCTGTTTTTTGTTTGTTTTTTTTACTTATGACATGATTTATGACAAGGGTGGCCAACTTGTGGCACAAGTACTGCCAGTGGTATGGGCAGGCTCTTCCTGTGGCACATGGCAGATCAGGGAGGAGACAAACAATGCAGCTGCAGATGCTGCAGGTCATAAAGCAGAGCAAGCAAGAAGCACTGGGCAGAGCAGCAGATCAGGTGAGGAAAAGGACTGAAGTATCACTCAGGGAGAGTACAGGACTAATTTGTGGCACCCCTGCCAAAAAGGTTTAGGATATTCATGGTATTTCAGGTATTAAGTCTAGTAGTTGTGCATGCGAGCATGAAATGTATTTTTGGGGAAATTCTTGGGCAAATGATTGCTAGCAAATACAGGGGCCTGAATTTGATGGCCCAGGCAGCCCTTTCCAGTCCTATGTTTGTAGCCAAGCAAATGTTTAAATAGGATGGGGATACTGTTTGGAAGTAGTAACTTAAGTCTTAGGATGGTAAGTTCATCTTATTTCAATACCATGCTAAGAAGGTATTTTCTTCCTAAGAGAATTTAGTTCTAAACTATTAATTTTACTGAGAACACAAAATTAGCAGCAGACATTAATGATCCTATGACTAAGATCATTAGGGCTTATTGACTACCACCATTCACTGCAGCAGGGCAACATTTAATGGGAGGAGTGTGTATTTTACCAAGCCTTGGAGAATTTTTGTAATGAAAGGATATTGAATAAAAGCAAAATATGCAACAAAAAATAAATGTTAAATAAGTTAAAATAGTAAAACAGAAGGAACCAGAAGGAAATCATCCCTCTCTCCCCCCACCCAACATTTCCCCTACTGATGCTGTCTAATTAGGACAGAGCTAAAATGTTGCATCGGTCCAGTGAATCAACTGGATGGAATTAATTTTCAATACACCATGCTGAATAAGGGCAGGATACTTGTTTATTAGATCAAAGTAAACCAAAATGCATAAAACTTTCCACAGAAATGCATGGCAATCATCACATATTGTAAGCATATAAACACCAAAGTGGAAGTTGGATGGAGTCCACCACAAGATAGGAAAGTAAGAAAAAACATGTCTAAATTCCTTTAAATGACAGAATTGATTCTGTTTCAAAGTGAGTAACTGACTAATCCTAAAGTCAGATGACATGTCATGCTCTGGCAGCTGAATCGTAAAATTGCAGGTCTCTCCCACCAAGGTAAAATTACCCATTCCTATTCAGTTGAAAAGAAGTTAAGTAGATTAAATTCACTAGTGCAAACACCAATATTGTGTGGGTAAACTACAAGGGGGACACATCTTTAAGAATATTTGCAAAGGGAAAAGAAAAAAACGTTTACCCTTTGTAATTATGTAGGCAACCGGTAAGTTTTTATAAAAATAGGCAACTCGTGCACTTTACATTAGAAGTTCAGGCTCTATCCACCCCAAGACCACATGACAACTGATACACTATTGTTGGCAAAAGCATACCCCTGTATAAAGCCATAAAGATTAATATTAAATGACCTATTTTTTTGGAACACAAGAGTGGCAAAGTAATTAATTAATATACTGGATATATTCCATGTTTACTAATAACCCAATCCTTTTAATTCAGATACCATTACTGTGTGTTCAGTGTATCTTACATGTAATGGTATAAGGACCATTATCATGAGACCAGCAGAAACTGGGCTGCTCCAACTTTAGAAATGCTCAGAGACTAAGTGTTCATGGAGACAGAATACCTTCCTCTCAAAAGATGTTACTTTAGAGGTGGATCCAGATAAAGGAGCAATGTTAGAAAACAAAAGAAAGAAAGGTCTTTGTGTAGTAGCGAATCATGGGAAGTTTCCAGAATCTGATCTAAACATATGAATACCTAATTAAGAAAACAAGCCTCAGCCCTAGAGATGTAAAAATCCCAGAGGATTTTGACTCCTAATATGTGTGTTGACACCTGCTGGCCAGATGGAATTCTTACCAGCCTAAAACCAAAGAGTCTCTATTAACTATTACTTAAATCCTAAATTGTGCTCGACTTATATTAATTACTATCCTGAACTGAGTTACCCCCACTCCACCAAGAATAAAGCTTCTGTTTATTTTCCAATTCCTGCACACCTTTGGCTGAGTGAATCCGGATGCCAATGCAGCTTTATAAGAAATTACTTGCATCAAGGTGTTACTTCTGACATTAATCACTTTTGGGAGCTATGCTCTTACAGGCTTAAAAAACTAAGCCAACGATTTAAGAAAGGGCTGTCCAACCAACCACTCTGAGGCCTGCTGTGCTCTGCCCTGCTCTGTTATTTGCTGCCAATTCAGGGTCTTCAGACACCAATGGTGACTAAAATCAGCAACAGGGGAAAAAAGGGGGCGAATGATGGCAGCATTTGTGCCCTGGGTCCTGGAATCACACTGACAACTGCCACCACCTTGCTGCTAACGCAGGTTATCTGGTGTGTGAGAAGCTTTGTGATCCACATTCAGCCTGCAGGACTGGCAAGAGTGTGGGAATGACTGGGACACCTCTGATGGAAGGGGCCTAACAGTTTTTTCCAAAAACCCACGCATTTACCACTCCTTAAAATTTTAAGGTAAAATTCCGAAGTTAAAACACTGCCTGGTAAATTTATGCTGTCAAGTAAACAAAGATGGTTCAATTTCACTTGTCTTTTCTTCAGTGCTACTAAACTGAGCTGGAAACATTAAGCAGCGAGGAATGGACTGTGGGGAAGGGGGGTGCTGATTTTGGTCACCACTGGTGTCTGAAAAGGGAAAAGTCAATGCTGTCACTTCTGCCTTTACATGTAGTACTCATTCCTTTCAGGCTGGCGGTGCTTCTGCTCCAAACTCTGCGGGGGGGGGGGGGGGGGGGGGGGGAGGGAGCGTTTAAAAGACAATTTTGCAGCAGGAGCCTCTCTCTCTTTCATAGGGCGTCAGATACCAGCTCCCAAACCTACGACCCGCTGTCTGAACAGACCGAGCTCTGCTTATGGACGTTTCAAAGCAACACCGTAGGAGACGAACATTTCGGGCAGACGCCTGCGCGACCACGGGGTCCAGCCGACCACACGGCACTGCCTGGCAAGCTGCAATCTTGATGAACGCCCAGGCGGGGCACATGCAACCCACACGCTGAGCAAGGCCCAAAAGGGGACGCTGTGGGTGCAGGGGCTGGAGCTTCCTCGCCAAGAAATTGGGAGCCAAACGAGCTGTAAATCCCAGGCATGGCAGGTGCTTCCTGGCTGCCTAGCACCCGTATTTCTACCATGCCCACTGCCCAGAAAACAGGCGACTCGGGCGGGTGCAGAGCACGGGTCCCCTCCCCCTCATGCCAGGCCCATTAATCACCCCAGCGCTGCGGGGGTGGCGCGGGCAGCGCCCACTAGACGCAGCTGGGCGGGGGGGGGGGGGCCTCGCAGGGGCGGCGGCTGCCCCGGCCGAAGCAGGACCCCCTACCACCGCCCCGCGCTACCTCCCCAGATGCCCAGCTTCAGCTGGGAGCTGTCCAGGTTCACCACGTAGTCGCCCAGAAACCGGTTCAGCACGTCCACGACCAGCGACTCGAACACCATTGTGGCCCGGCTGCCGCTGCCGCCGCCGCCTCACGCAGCAGCGCACTGCAGGCCCCCTCGCGCCCTGAGCTCACGCTGCTCCCCGCCCCGCCCCACTGCGCAGACGCAGAAGGAACGCTCGGCGCCTGCCATCTATGGGGCGGTGCGCGCGAGCCGGAGCTGGGGGGGGCAGCCGTTGAGACCGTTGCGGCCGGGGGTGGGGCTCGCGCGCCTCTCCCGCCGGGAGTCGCATGTGTAGAGCGCGGCTGCAGGCCCTGGGGCTCGGCCGGGACAGGACAGGGCGGGGCGGCCCCAGGCGCGGGGTCGAGCGTCTCTTTGCCTCCCTTGTCCCGGCCTGGGAGGAGCGGAAAACTGGGGTTACGTGGAGGGCCATGCAGCCTCCTGCTGAGCAAACGGAGCCTCCCAGCCAGCTGCTGTCCAGGGGCACGAGACAAGAGGGTTTGCACCTTAAGAACTAATCCAAAGCGTATAGATTCGAGAACTAATCCCAAATGATTCAAGAACTCACCGAAAACGTATAGATTCTATACATGCATGCGCGCGCGTGTGTGTGTGTGTGTGTGTGTGTGTGTGTGTGTGTGTGTGTGTACAGGGGTGTAGGTTGTAGCCGTGTTGGTCTAAGGACACAACACTATTAATACACTTAATAACTTCTCCAACTATTTGGGTTGGTCTAATAAAAGATATCAAATTCACCCAAGGAACCTTGTCTGCCTGTGTACACACACACACACACACACACACACATATGCATAAATGTATATTCATGAGGACTGGACACGAGTCCTCTAGTGTCCAGTCCTCATCCTTGCCCCTGCTGCTGCAGCAGATTGTTCAGGGCAACCATTGGGCTTGTAAGTCACCTGCCTACCCAGGGGACCTAGCCTCCACCCCCTTCCTCTCTCTTCTTTCTCCTTTTTACTCTTTTGTCCCTCCCTTTTTCTTCCCCGCTTCCTTTCTTCCCTCACCTCCCCCATGCGGTCATCTTCATTTGTAAAGGACAAACAACATATATTCACACATACATATATCTGCATGCATGTATATGCATGCATACATGTATACACATACATATGCATGCATATATACATAAACACATATACATATAGCAGGGTTGTGCCACATTGGTCTTAGGACACAGGCAGGCAAGGCATTTGGTTAGATGTGATCTCTTTTATTAGACCAACTGAATATTGACGGGGTGGGGGGAAGCTTGCAAAGAACTTTTTTCCAACTAATCGGTTGGTCTAATAAAAGAGATCACATCTGCACAAATGCCTTGCCTATCTGTATATACATATATTTACATAAACAGATAGATAGATATAGCACAAGCCTTTGTGGCTGGAACTCACTTCATCAGATGCCATAAACAGCTTCAGCCCATGAAAGTTTGTTCTGTATGTATGTACACACACACACACACACACTTCAACGTATGTTTTATCTTCAAAAAACATTTTTATCTTCAAAAAACCTCTTGACGGCCATCTTGCTGGGATCATTTGAACCCAGCAGTCTTTTCTGTCCACATGTAGGGGGGCTGGACCCGATGATATGTAAGGTCCTTTCCAGCCCCTAACGACTATGAAACTATAAAACACACATACATACACACACACACACACACACACACACACACATGCAGGTGCACACATATGCACACACACATATAGTATCCGCCTAAGGTTGAAGACCACTGTTATGGACTGAGATGTAGTTAGTCTTGTTAGTCTGCAGTCAAGTAGAAGGCAGGGTAGATTTGCCACACATGCACACACACACAGATATTTATCCACAAATCTACCCTGCCTTCTATTTAACTTGTATTCTTAGACCAACATGGCTAAAACCTGTATCCACGAAAAATAATAGAGCAATTCTCACATTGCAAAGAACTCAGAAAGATTGCAACAGGTCAACACTATGGATTCCTATTAGAAAACTCTGGGTTTATCTTCTGAATCATGCTTCCCCACCTAACGGTGCTGATATTGTGTGGCACTCCATGGCACCCTTGAAAACATTTCATGGCACCCTGGTTGAGAATCCCTGGTCTATAAAGTGATACACTGCCCTGCTTTCTGTCATAGCATATTCCTAGCAGTTGTCTTGACCCATGTAGTTTCCTTGCAAGGTGTATCAGAAGACCGACTTTGCCTCTCATGGAAGTGATCGCATAGGCAGGGATCCAAGCATGAATGTCTTAACCATGCTATTACTGGACGTGGCTCTGAGCAGTGCCTTTCTCCCATCTTGTTTCTATTAGCTGTTACTGGTTGCTGGCCCTAATCATCTGTAGCAAATTCTGGGAAATTGGTTCTGGGCACAATACAGCTGCCAGTGCAGGCAAAGGCAAACCGTACCCAGCACCATCTCCAAAAAAGATTAATCTTTTACTCCCAATTTCTGAACCAGCTGTGGATGTGTTGGAGTTAAAGTTATACTACCGTTGCTGACAACAGGTGGCAGTAGTAAGTAATTCTGCTGATGTTGACCAGGGTTCTAAGGTATTGTATGTATATAGTTATACCAAGAGTGAATTGAATAGAAGACTGGGGCTTATATAGCCCCAAATTATTTTTCAGAGGTTTTGTGGTGTAGAAGGGAAAGATTGTATATCATCTGGGCCCCAATGAGCAAAAAATAAGGAATAAGAATTCACAGAATGCAACATGCTATGTACAAGAGTTTGTAAAGCACCTCATAGCAGATTAGTTTTTATATGTACCTATAGATATAAAAACTGAACAGTGAAAGGAAATAAATTTAGGGAGAAGTCTAGGGGGAAAACAGAAAAGAGATTAAAATGCAATAACATAACCTTACTATTTTGGAAGGAAACACAAATGAAAAGTTAGATAGAAATGTTCCAAGGAGATTTATGTGCGGGCAATAAATGAAGACATAATGTCAAAATCACTGTGGTATTCATAAGCTGCTATTCTCATATATCCAAAGAAAAAGATTAAAGAGGATTAGTAATAGGAACTCAATGATGCTATTGAATATTGATTTTAAAATTGTGCCCAAATCTATAAAGATTAGATTAATTTATAGTTGTTTTTAGTATGCCCAGGGAGATAAATTCTTTGACAAATATTTACAGCATGCTTACAGTACACTGTACTAGAAAATAACAGCTATTTTTTTAGTTCAGAGTAAACATCATCTTTAATCTAATAACCTGTACATTAAGTTATAACAATTATATATATTTTATATATTATCGGTTTGGTTTTAGAAATTCATATACTGAACCTTGATGTATAATATACTACTTAGAACATTTTAGTGGTTCAACCCACAGAGCCCTAAATAGCATTAAAACACCACTTTCTCTGGTTATATTTGCATTGAGTTATGACCACTTCTACATTTAATGCAAATACATTCGGCCTCCATCACTTGCTTGTATTTCTGTATTTTCTTTATGACTTAATGCTCCTTTTTAACTAGCTCTTTTGCTGCTTGTCAGCACTTACATTGAAGAAAAGAACAGTCCTGCAAATAACTTACAAAGCAAGTCCATTTCGTGCAGTTACACTGCTTATTTGAACTGATTATTTATGTACACGATCCTTCCAGTCAAGGGGAAGGGCCCGGGCAGGAGCCAATGCAACCCGCAGGTCAGTGCATGACTGTGCAGATGGTGTTGCCAGCCAGGATTCAGCTCCATGGCCATGGGATGTTGCTCCAAGAAGAAGGATTGCTAGGAAGAGAAGGGATTCAGTGAATGAAGAGAGGGAAGAGTATCTTCACTGACAGGCTTGCTAACCTAGTGAGGTGGGCTTTAAACTAGGTTTGTCAGGGGATAGAGACCAAAGCCGTGAGGTAAGTGGGGAAGTGGGAGACCCAGAGGAAGCACAATCAGTAGGGGGCAACAGTGGAGGCCTTCTCATTCTTCCTTACAAAGTAAGGCAATTGGCTACTTACCTCAGGTGTATGTATACAAACACACAGAGCCAGGGAAACAAACAAGAAGAACTGGAAACCCTTGCACAGTCAAGGAACTATGATGTGATTGGAATAACAGCGACTTGGTGGATTAGTTGCATGACTGGAGTACTGTCATGGATCGGTATAAACTGTTCAGGAAGGATAGGCAGGGAAGAAGAGCAGGAGGAGGAGTTGCATTTTATGTAAAAGAGCCATATGATTGCTCAGAGCTCCGGTATGGACCTGGAGATAGGTCTGTTGAAAGTTTCTGAGTTTAGAGTCACAGAGGAGAGCAACAAGGGTGATGGGGATCTGTTATAGATCACCAGACTAGGAGGGTGAGGTAGATGAGGCTTTCTGCAAAGAGCTAGCAAAGTTTCCTGATCACAGGCCCTGGTTCTCATGGGGGACTTCAATCACTCTGCTGGAAGGGCAATACAACATGACAAGACACTTCTGGGAGGCGCAATACAGAAGTGCACAGGCAATCTACAAAGTTTTTGAAGAGTGTTGGAGACAACTTCCTGGTGCAAGTGTGGGAGAGACCAACTAGGGGCCATGCACTTGACCTGCTGTTCACAAATAAGGAAGAATTACTGGAGGATGTAGAAGTGGAAGGCAATTTGGGCAGCAGCAACCATGAAATGATCAAGTTCAGGATACTGACAGCAGGAAGAAAGGAGAGCTGAGTATGGATCCTGGACTTCAGAAAAGCAGACATTGACTCCCTTAGGGAACTGATGGGCAGGATCTCCTGGGAGGCCACTCTGAGAGGAAAAGAGTCCAGGAGAGCTGGTTGTATTTTAAAGAAACCTTACTGAAGGCACAGGAAGAAACCATCCCAATGTGCAGGAAGAACAGCAAATATGGCAGGCAGCCAGCTTGGCTTAGCAGAGAACTCTTTGGTGAGCTTAAACACAAAAAGGAAGCTTAAAAGAAGTTCAGGTTTGCACAGATGACTAGGGAAGAGTATCAGAATATAATCTGGGCATGCAGAGATGAAATCAGGAAAGCCAAAGTGCAATTGGAGTTGAAGCTAGCAAGGGACATGAAGGGTAACAAGACAGGCTTCTACAAGTATGTTAGCAACAAGAGGAAGGTGAGGGAAAGTGTGGGTCCCTTACTGAATGGGGGAGGCAACCTTGTGACAGATCATGAGGAAAAGTCTGCTCATTGCCTTTTTCACCTCAGTCTTCACGGGCAAGGTCAGCTCCCAGACTACTGCACCTGGCACCACAGTTTGGGGAGAAGGTGAGCAGCCCTCAGTGGTGAAGAAACAGGTTAGGGACTATTTACAAAAGCTGGATGTGTACAAATCCATGGGGCTGAGGGTGCTGAGGGAGTCAACTAATGTGATTGGAGAGCTGCTGACCATTATCTTTGAAAACTCGTGGCAATCAGGGGAGGTGCTGGGTGATTGGAAAAGGGCAAATATAGTGCCCATATTTAAAAAAGGGAAAAAGGAGGATCCAAGGAACTACAGGTTTCCCTTGCTTTATATGGGTTCTGTATGTGCAAATTCACTCTTATGTGATGACCCTTTATATACCAAAAATTCATTATATGAGAGGTAAATTCACTCTTATGCAATTGGTGTGGTGGAAGCCCACAATCAGCTGCTTGGTGCAGTGCATTGTGGGAGTGACATGCACCAAAATAGTCTCCTGTGTGGATCTGTGCTCTGCGCTTGTTGTCCGTGACATGTGACACATGTTTCTGTAGTTGCCATCCGCATTATGATATCACCCTGTGCTTGTGTGTAGTCTGCTGTTGGTGAGTACCAAAATTGTCTTGTAAAAGTGGTAGAAATGGGTCTGGAGGTCAGTACAGTCAAGGTCTTGGAATGTATCCCTATTTGTTAAATTGTAAAGTAGGTTTCCTTTATGCAAATTTGAGTTATGCACTGTTTTCCAGGAACGCATATACAGCATAAATCAAGAGAAACCTATACAGACCAGTCAGCCTCACCTCAGTCCCCAGAAAAGTCATAGAGCAAGTCCTCAAGGAATCCATTTTTAAGCAACTGGAGGAGAAGAAAGTGATCAGGAACAGTCAGCATGGATTCACCAAGGACAAGTCATGCCTGAACAACCTGATTGCCTTCAGTGTTGAGATAACTGGCTCTATGGATGTAAGGAAAGCACATGATATACCTTGACTTTAGCACTGCTTTTGATACAGTCTCCCACAGAATTCTTGCAAGCAAGCTGAGGAAGTACGGGTTGGATGAGTGGACTATAAGGTAGATAGAAAGCTGTCTGGATTGTCAGGCTCAACAGATAGTGTTCAATGGCTCAATGTCTAATTGGCAGCTGGTATCAAGTGGAGTCCCCCAGTGGTTTGTTCAATATCTTCATTAATGATCTGGAAAATGGGATGGATTGCACCCTAAGCAAGTTTGTGAATGACATCAGGCTTGGGGGAGTAGTATGCTGGAGGGTAGGGCTAGGATTCAGAATGACATAGAAAAAAATGGAGGATTGGACCAAAAGAAATCTCATAAGTTTCAGTAAGGACAAGTACAAAGTTCTTCATGTAGGATGAAAGAATCCCATGCACCACTACAGGTTTGGGACCTTCTGGCTAAGCAGCAGCTCTGCAGAAAAGGACCTGCGGGTTACAGTGGACAATAAGTTGAATATGAGTTAACAGTGTGCCCTTGTGGAGAAAGAGGCTAACAGCATACTAGGCTGCATTAATAGAAGCATTGGCAGCAGATCAAGGGAAGTAATTATTCCCCTCTATTCTGCACTGGTGAGGTCACATCTGGAGTACTGTGTCCAGTTTTGGGCCCCCCACTACAGAAAGGATGTGGACAAGTTGGAGAGAGTCCAGTGGAGGGCAACAAAAATGGTGAGGGGGCACATGACTTCTGGGGAAGGGCTGAGGGAACCGGGCTAATTTAGTCTGCAGAAGAGAAGACTCAGGGGGGATTTGATAGCAGCCTTTAACTACCTGAAGGATGGTTACAAAAGGGATGAAACTAGACTTTTCAGTGGTGGCAGATACCAGAACAAGGGGCAATGAGCTCAAGTTGCAGGAAGGGAGATTAGGTTGGATATTAGGAAAACCTGTTTTACCAGGTGGGTGATGAAATACTAGAATTGGTTACCTAGAGAGGCAGTGGAATCTCCAGCTTTGGAGGTTTTTAAGGCCTGGCTGGACAAAGCCCTGGCTGAAATGATCCTGTTGGGGATGGTGCTGCTTTGAGCAGTGGGTTGGACTAGGTGACCTCCTTCCAACCCTGATTTTCTCTGATTATCTGAGTCTATAACTTAGTGACTCATTCTCTGATTAGTTCATGGGTTAACTGTTCAAATTCATATGACATAGACATATGAGGCAAATCTATGGTTTACATGGTAACTGGCTTACTGAAATACACAAACAACCTTGTTTGCAATCCTTTTTGTGTGGCCATTGGAAAGAATTGCAGCTCCATATACCTCTAGACCTGCCACAGGCAGCATCACAAAAACTTTTATTTTCTCTAGTTTTCTTACACCTTCACTTGCTTACAAGAGAGTCTGGAATACTAATGCTATCTCCCCAGTTATTTTCCAGGAAAACTTCCAAGAGGAGATCTGACTTAAAAGTTCTGTTTTGAGTTCTGGTTTTGAACAAATGGACTGAAACCAAACTTTTCATAAATTTCCCATAAAGCAGAAGATTCTTGGATACAGCACCACTTGTTAATTAAAGTTATCATCATCACAGTGCTTATAGTAGCCTTTAAGAAGGCTTCTATTTCATTTGAGTAGAAGGTTAGGATTGGTTCCAAGACCCCCAGGGTCTATGGTGTGACATACATTAAGTCCTCCTAAAAATATAGTGTCCAGAAGAGTGGCTCCCCAAGAGGCAGTCTGGATGGGACCAGCAGGAACTTCCTAGTGTGGCATAACTGCAGGAAAACTAGATAGCAGATGCTTGCAAAAGCATCTATTACCTTTTTACTGTAAATAATTCATTATAGAAATCTGTGTATAAAAATAGTAGTTTGCACACCACAAACCTCACCAAGATATGACATATAGCTTCTGGCCAGTGTGGTCAGTGCTAAGGATAGGTAGTTTCTTGGTTCCAGGTTCCTTGCTGCAGAACTGGGACTCCCAGCAGTTTCAGGTTTTGGGGTCATTACAGAGATTCTGGATTATTCTGAACCATGGACACAGCAATTAAAGAGTCCCTAACCCTGAAGATGTCTGCCATATGTCTGTCCTAGGTCCGTGGGCCCACCAGGTTTTACAGGACTGGGGGTTTATTGCAAACTTCTTCCTAACTGTTGTATATACATTGTTGAGCTGAGATAACAATCTGATGAAAAATGTGCAATATAATAATTGCAGTAATAAAAGACCTGTAATAAAAGACCATGGTTTTAATCAGTGCTTAAACTAGACTGTTCTAGTTAATTTAGTCAGAACTGTAAAGGTTTCTAGAGCTCTTATTTTATAATTGGTAATTCATAAATTAAGATCCTTTTTAATTAATTAGCATCCAGAATAATGGGACAGCAAGAGAGGTGAGTTCACAAAGAGACAGGATAACACAAGAGGGATGAAAAACATAGAACAAGATTAGAGAAAGAGACTCAGCATGGGAACAAAAAGGACAGCATGGGAAAATTTATGAATTTTCACCTGAATGTTTTATTTCTGGTCAGGTCTGTAACTATCTGTATAGACGGTGGAAGGCCGGGGCTAATGGGGCTTAGCCCACACTCGCACACCAAACAGGGCGGCTCAACTGCTCCAGCACTACTGTCACAGACCGCCACCGCCGCACCGCACCCAGTGCCCCCACCACATGTCAGCCCTGAAGCAGCCCTGCGGGAGAGAGGGGCAGCCCCATGCTGCCCTGCACTGCCCCCCGCATCCTTAGCACCCCCCAAATAATATTTGCACGTGCCACCGCTGACTATCTGTAACTGAAAAAGAATGTCTGCAATTCTTGTGGCCTGGGAAAACACATTAGTACTTGTTAACGGAATACATGTTAATAGAATACTAAAGATTATTTCTGAAAACTGAGGAGAAAACACATAATCATGTGAAACAGAGAATGGAAGAGAAAAATAAAGGCAAGTCAATTTTTTAGTGCTGATGTAAGGGTCCATAAGTAGTCACACAGGAGGGATAGGTTCTGAGTACCACACCAGAAGTGTCCCCACTCTTTGTGTGGCTGTGCAAGGGCCTCCCATAACAGCTTAATACTGGATAAAGAGAGAGTAAACACATTTACAGTTTCAATCCTGTCTCATCCCCCCACTGTTTCCTTTCCCTAAGAACTGATGGAACTTCTCCTGCTGCTACTGACCCAGAAAAATCTGGGAGTATGGTAGGATGTTTCTTTACTTTACACCTGTTGTTCAAAACTTGAAAATCCTGAACTACCAGATACAAACTGGATAAGGTTTGTGTAGAAAAGATTTTCATATGCAGCTGCCTGTTGGTACTTGCAAAATAAATACATTCCACTTACATGGAAACATGCACATACATAGTTTTGGGTGTAAAATTGAGACCTGCTCTGAAATTCATAAAAAATTTGGCCCACGTTCTACATTTTACTGTCTCTAATCAACATGGTGTTTATGACAATACAATCACTTCACCATCAAGTTTAATCAGAATGCGAATGTGCTTTTTCATTTTCAACATGTAAAGTATTTCCATTTATGCACAGGCTATTTATGCATATTTCCTCATTAAATCTACTCAAGGGCTACACTTGTAAATCAGACTTGTGCTGATGTAAAATTAGTTCTACATTTGAAAGCTTTTATTTCAAAGAAGATATTTGACTTAGCTTCACAACATAATGTGAATGATATAAGGTACCCAACTAATTAGATATTAATATTAAATGTAATGCCACAAATAATTTGGAAACCGTAGCCTTTTACATTCTTTATGAGCTATTGTTTCATTCATCACCACAATTCTAATTTTAGACAGTCTATGAACTTGTAATGCACTCCTATTTAGATGGCATGCACATGTTTCTCCAAAATGCATAAGTTGGTTATTCAAAATTTGACCATACATATCACAAGGGCCCAACTCTGAACTTCTCTTTCGTGAGAGCATTCATAAAGTCAGTAGATCATCACCTTGTAAGAATTTCCTCCTTGGAGAATCCCTAGTCTCTGTAGCAGGACCTATCCCTGAAGGCCTCTGAAACAAAAGAGCGCAGCTTGCAGGGGAAAAGTCATGAGATTAGGTTCTAATGCTTCAACAGTTTCCCATTGCAGACCCCTCAGAACACAGACAGAGATCAACCGAGTCCCTTGTCAACAGACAGATCAAGAATGTTAAAGCCCTCTTTGAGTATGAGCTTTGGTCTTGCATTGAACACAAATCAGTCAAACTGAACCTGAGCTAAGATGCTGAGTGCTGTACATTGTTATGTATTATTAATATGTGAATTGCACTACTGACCTCTCACATCTCACACAGTCTTTCCAAGTAACAGGCCTTTGACTTTTCTCCTGGAGCCTGGGGGCAATATGAACATTTTGACAGAACAGATTGAGCCAAAACCAAATATAAGAATTTAACTACCTTCAGGATTTTTACTTTGGGAATTCCTGCTGAAATCCCCTTAAGGGCACATACTGGAAACTCATTTCCTGTTGTAAACAGCCACCCTGATTCATATTAGTGGGAGAAAATTTCAAAAGGAGTTAACAACTATGTTAACTATTCACGAATCAGTATTAAATCATGAGATGGGGGGCGGGGGGCACAACCGCTGCCTGGCTAAGCCTTGATCTCTGTGGGGTGGAGGGAGCAGTCCTGGCTCCAGGGGAGCTCCCTCCCAGCCACACAGAAATCAGGGCATGCCCCTATCTCCACATGGCTGGGAGGGAGCTGCCCTGGAGACAGGGCAGCTCCTCCATGCCCTGCCAAGGCCAGGCTTGACCCCCGTGATCCCTGCCAGCTTGGGGCTAGCATCTGGAGGAGCTTGGAGCTCCCCCTGGCTGTTGCTGGGGGGGGGGGGGGGTGGGGGAGGGAGGGGGCAGAGCAGGGCAGGAGTAGCCCTGGACTGAACTGCTCCGGCACATGTTCAGATGCTTGCCCAGGCACAGTTTAATGCACCTGAATTTTCTGCGCAGAAAATTCAGGTGCATTAACTGCATGTGTAGATGAACCCACTGAAGTCTTTATTCTGCAGCTGCTTGGGATACAGAACCTCTCTTCTATCCAGAAAAGGTTTTGTAAGTCAGCAAAGCAGGGTTTAAGCATGGCCTTCTAGAATGATTGGAGGAATAGAGAAATATGTTTTTTTATTGAATTCTGACGCTGGGCATGGGAAGCAGAGGACAGACATACAAATCCCATCAATTAGTTCAATACAATCAAAGAATCCAAACCATACAATTCCATTAATAACTGCCTATACATTACCTAGTCCTACAAGCAATAGAAAGGCATATTCTTGATAGCAGTGCACAGCTTCATAACAGCATCCCTAACATTAGATCTTCCAATAACAAACTTCTGAACAACTTCCTGGTAGCTATCGTGATGGGAAGCTTCCAGATAGTAATGGGCCATGAGTTTTTCCAGACTGCGCAGGGGCGACATGTAGGGGGTGCATGCAGGTGCATGTGCACCCCCTGAGCGTGGCATTGCACCCCCTGCAAAAAGGTGCCACTGACACTGTTGGTGGCACTTGCAGGCGGTCGCTGCTCGCCACCTTGCCACCGACACTGCTAGCGGAATCCGTGGGTGGTCCGCGGTTCTCACTGGCCAATGCTGATGCTACCAGTGGTAGCTGAGGGTGGTGGCTGACCCTTGGTCAGCGCTCCCCCCCCTGCCAAGAGTGCCGTTCTCCCGCCACTGCCATGCCCTCCCAGCCACTGGGGACATGTGCCATTCATGATACTGAAAATATTTCTGTGAATGGATCACAGCTGCAGCTCTGGAATGAGCTCTGAACAGAGTTCTAGGAAAGTGATTCTTGATATCCTACACTTCAAATGCAATTGCTGATCACCTCAACAACACAATCTGGGGCTCAACCAACTAATACTGACTGACAGGACAGAAGTAGCATTCAATCAAGTGAATCAATTCCATGAAAACAGGTAGCAGAAACTGTCTGATTGGATAGATACACAAAAATCAGCAGCAAGTTGGAAGCGTAAACATGTCCTCAGGCTGATTTAATCCTTGAGACAGCAGCACAACAACCACCAAATCCACAGATAAGTATATACATATATAATAAAAATATATTCATTTGCAATAAAATTAATATAGCTATCTCTCTTTACACACGGATAAGCCTAAGGTACAAAGCGTGTGATTTTTCAATCAAAATTAGGTACCTTACCTGCTTAGGTACCTTACCTAAAATTAGGTACCTTACCTAAAAATCCTCAGAATGCAGGTCTCTGACTATAGGTGACTACATAACTATAAATATGAGGAAAGGCTGACAGATATGGGACTGTTCAGCCTAGAAGAGAGAAGACTTTGTGGGGATTTGGTAGCAGCTTACAAATATATCATGGTATATCATCAGGGGCTAGGTAAACAACTATTCACCAAAGCGCCCCAGGGGAAAACCAGGGGCAATGGTCATAATCTCCTAGAAGAAGGTTTCAGACTGGATATAAGGAAAAAATTCTTCATTGTTCATGTTGTGCGGGCTGGGAGCAGTCCGAGTCTTTCGGGGGCGCGCAGTGGGCTGTGGCCAGCAGCCCTGGCACGTGGGTCGGGGAATGCAGGCCGGCGGACTAGAATTAGGCACGGACGCGTAGCGGTTGATTAAAGATTATTTTACTTACACTGTAGATGGTCGCGGTGCAGGCAGGAGAAAACTTCGCTTAAGTTGCAGTTACAAAACTCCTACGAACAAGACCCGTAGAAAAACTTGAGCCTCTTGAAATAACTCGGAAAGAGCTCTGGATGCAGACACACGAAGTTTGCTAGGCTCCGTGGAACGAGCGCGCAGGGAAGGGTACGTTGAGGGATTAGGTGGCGACGGGGAGAGGATAGAGGTTGATCAGGCCCCTATATCCTTCTTAAGGCACACGCTGGGTTTGTTAGGCTCCGCAGCACTTAGAGTTTTTCACAAGATGTGAAGTCCTCCTTCTCCTCCTCCAGATGGTTGTGGAGTCCTTCCTTGCGGGGTTCTCCTTGGAGTTCTCCAACTTGGGCGGAAACCGCTCAAGCCTCTTATACGGCTAGCAAGCCAATCGCTAGCCGCCACGTGGGAATAATTTAGAAACAGCCAATAGTGGGGAACAAATTTGCATGCGGGTGGCGGGAACTCCTTTGCACCGGGGTTTTCTCTTTGCAACAGAGAATTGCACCTTGCAAAGAAAGCTCCTCGTGGCAGGAAATAATTCTGCAGTGCCGAAGCGCACACAAAATCAAAATCACAAACCCTTGGGTTATGACACATGTGACCAGACTCTGGAATAGACTCTCAGTCGGGGGCATGCAGGTACCTACCCTAGAGATCTTTAAAAGGAGATGGGATGTATGCTGGGCTACAGTTATTTGAACCCAGCAGAGCAGGGGGGCTGGACCCGATGATCTCTCGAGGTCCCTTCCAGCCCTAAATTTATGTGAAGCTGTGAAACTCTGGAACAGTTTGAGCCAGAGTAAACTACTCCTGGGTGCAGCATGTACATGTGCTCCCATGACAGGAGAAATTTGAGCTGAGCAGAGCAGCTTATGGCAGGGCCATGCCTGCCCTGCTCTGCCCTGGGCTCTGGGTCATGGGGTTAGATGGCAGAGGGGCTGGATGGGGCTTGAGGGTGCTGAAAGTGTTGAGCTGTGTGGTTAGGCAGCAGGCAAGAGTCTGGCCCCCTGCTGGCTGGGCTGACTGTGAGCAATTTATTCCTCCGGTCAGCATCTACACGTACATTTAATTGCAGTTAATTACTCCACTGTAAGATAGTACTGTCCCCAATGCAGAAGAAGTCCAAAGCTCTGATACAGTGACAAGGTGTCTTGAAATACCTTGGCACGGTCTCAAGAAATTCAGCATTCCCACTGAAAACTGGGAGTACCCTTCCCACAACCGCTCAGTCTGGAGAAGCCAGGTCAAAGCTGGTGCAGTCACTGTGGAGAGCCATCAGGGAGCTGAGGCCCACAGGCAAGACAGGTAGCAGAGTGTGCTTCAACCTCCATCTTATCTGATAAGTCAAACTATAGCCACAGTGGGAAGGCTTGCCACTCATACATCGGGCTCTTCTCTCACACCACTGCCAAGCACCATTGACTGACTGACTTCATCGCATTTCCTTTCATCTGTCAAGATGTTGGACAGCCATATGAACAGTATTCAATTTTGAAACAATTGTATTAATTAAATGCTAGACCTTAGTCATCAATGATGACTTTTGTCATACTTCAGTTGTATTACTGGAATCTCAGCCAAAAAAGCAGAACTTTTCTTTTGATGTATTTTTATTTGCTACAACACAGAGGCCTAATTGCATTTAAAAAATTGGCAGAACTAAGCACAGAAAATGTCAGCTAAGAATGGGAATGTTCTGATGAGTTACAAAGATATTTACTTCAGCCCAAATTATAATACATACTGTTTTATACCATCAGCTAAATTGGAACCTCTTGGTGCTGAAGTAATAAGCAGTAGTATTCATGTTTTTTCTGACATGATTTTACAAAACAGATTGTCTGAACAATTTAGCTATTAATGTCAAGGAAAGTTTGGAGTCAGTTAAAGTCTTCTATTTTACTTGATGGAGATGGTACCATCTAGTGGACATAGTTGAGATTTCCCAGTACAGTAAAATCTGGTTAATTTGTCACTCCGAGGGGATTTATAAAGATGACTAATTATCCATGCATGGCATATTTGGTAATGTGCATGCTATATCAAGACATAATAAAGAATGATTTTTTACATTTATAATAAAAAGAAAACTATATTTAAAAGATTCTTGTTGTAAATTGTGTGCACTCAGGCTTGCTGTATGAATTACCTGTATCTGATTGTACAGATACATGTTTAATGTAGTTTTTTTTTGCTATAAAAATTCAGAGTGAATGATATACAAGAATTACAAGATTATGATAGCATAACATAATCAAAGGCTTTCACTTTGCATTTTTGCCAACACTCATTCCAAAACAGAAGATCATTCTGCAAAATTGATGGTCAATCATCTATGACTTGTTGAGCCAGGAAAAGCTAAAAAGTATCCAGTGCTTTGCAAGCATCAGCTGGCTTGACAGGCGCTATGGAGGGCACAAGTCAAAGTATCTTTGAAGCCAACTAATTTCATAGGCAAATGTCATTGAGATTTAATATGTGTATATTTGGAAATGACTAATTATGTTTTAACAGATGACAATTTAACAGAGATTTCTGTACACAGATCAATAGGACTTTGGTTGGGATTACCATAAATGCACCACCTAGTAAAAACATAACAATCAGTTGTGCCAGTGACTAAGTAATTAACCAGATTCATAGTATGCTACTGATTGTTTAAATCTGTCAAGACTGTAATTTGATTATAATTTCTACTGCTGTATCCTCAACAGTGTGATTGTAATTATTATTTATAATTAGAATTTGTTTTCTACCATTTTAAGGTAAAATAAAATTATTTAAATCAATGGGATTATGCACAGTAGAAAATATAAATCCATGGAACAGGTGGAACTGAGCCCTTGAAAATAGTCTTGGCAATAGATAGTCTATATATGGATTAGTCAATGGAACAACTCTTTATTATCCCTCACCCTTTTGAGCCCCAATGTAAGGCATGCTAAAGTAGGGGCAGGCAATTATTTCTGCTGGAGGACCGCTTAAGAGTTTTGGTGAGCTGTCGAGGGCTGCATGGGTAGACCCACCCCTTCGTTACTATATTGGGACTGGAAGTCCCCTAACATCTGACCTTTGCCACTGGAAGTCCCTCCCCTTGCCCCCTGGAAATACTCCTTTTGAGAAGGGAGGGTTGCCATCTTGGAACCAGAAAAAAACCAAATCATACACTAGAAGTCAAACACCTACTAAAACATCTCAATTCTAATAAAAAAAATATTTGTCATGATCTGTATTTCTGTACTGTATATAGAGATGATTGCATAATAACTAAAAATAAAGTCTTACTCTTGTATATTGTGTGTGGGGAGTATGGGGTGTGGTTGGGGGTGTATGTATGGTGGGGTGTTGAGGCTGTGTATGGTGTGGTGGGGCGCATGAAGGGTGGAGTGTGGGGGTATGTGTGCGTGGGGGGTTTGTGAGTGGGTGTGACTGTGTGCATGGGGGGGTCATAGGGTATGTTGGTGTGTAAGTATGTGGGGGGATTGTGGGGGCGGGGTGTGGGGTTTGTGGGGTGTGAGAGAGAGTGTGTGGTGTGGGAACTCCCCCATACACTCCCCCCACATGGTGTGCAGCCCCTGCTGCTAGCAGCAGCACCAGGCAGGGATATTTGGGGCGCTTGTACCCAGCAGAGGTGCTGGTGCCTGGTGGCACTTGATTCCAGCCAGTGCTGCGCGTGGGGGTGAGGAGTGCAGTCTGCTGGGCCCGCCTCTATTGTAGGGGCTCAATGTGGTGCGCTTGCAGCTCCTGCATTCATATAGCACTGGGAGAAGCCCCACATGGGACCCGGATGCTTTCTGTTTCCCCTGCCATGCAGGTCCTAGGACTGGGACTCTGCTGGAAGTTGAATGGAGCCCTGGGCTCCTGCTTCCCCATGGAGTCCTGGGATACATGTGGCATGGGGCAGGGAAGGCATCATGCTCTAGCACAGGGCTTCCTCCAGTGCTGTGCAAGTGTGGGAGCTGCAGGCATTGTGATAGCCAGAACCAGAGGGATTAATAAGCAATAATATGTGCTTCTTGGAGGCATTTGGTATTTTGCCTAAATAGGTAATATTAGTTAATATAAGCTTGTAAATTTGTAAAGTGCAAATGTAACTTGTCTGTCATAAGTTTAACCAAACTGATAAATTAACCGTTCGTGGAACTGACTGGGCCCCAGAGGCAAAGCTGTAGCTGTGAGATTAGCTGGCCTAACGGTTTTTTGCTCAGGGTTCAGCCTTAGCGATAAAAACTGGATCTAACTGCTAGGCACATCCAAACACATTCCAGGAAAGCGTATCCCAAGAAAGCATATTCAGCTGAAGCCTAAAAGGGGTTGGGATTTAGGCAGAGCGATGTTAATTTCAAACCTAAAGGTGCTGCATCATGATTTGCTTATTGGATAAACCTGAGTCTGGGTAATAACCTTTTATGATAATTTTAACACCTTTCAATCCCATAGGGTAACAGCTATAGGGCAATATTGTGAGTGGCCCTGAGGCCAACAGATTAACATAAGACTAGGTATAAAAAACACATGCATCGGGTGGCCAGCAGGAAGGAGGGAACAGAACAGTCATTTCTGTCCCACGCCCAGACCCCAGACTCCCAGTGTGAGTGAGGATTGGATCCTGAGCAAGAGACCTTCCCTGGTAATCCCTCTGACAGCGTCGATCATCAGGGAAGCCTGACTTTGCTGGAATCACTTGGCGCGCACCTGGCATTGAGGGACTATCGATAAGTTGCCAACCCATGTCTGTCTATTTGTTGTTTTGAACAGCCCAGTGTGGCTAATACCCTCGCAGTGCCCAGTTGGCCTGTGACAGATTGATCTATCTATCTGTTATTGTTATCTGTTGTTATTATTTACTATTAGCTCTTTTATACTGCCTTATCTGCTTATCGCATTTATCTTTCTGTTAACTGTTCTGTGTGTGTAAGCTATAATAAATTTGCCTTTATTCCACTCCCAACTTTTGCCTCCTCGATCCGAAACTGAATCAACAGCCCAGTTGGCCTGTGATAAAATTGATACACTCACAGTGCCCAGCTGGCCTGTGACAAGGCATGCCATGCAAAGCCCCTGCAATAGAGGTGGACTGGACAGGCTGCACTTCTCACCCCCATGCACAGAGCTGGATGGAACCATGCACCACTGGGTGCCAGCACCAGTGCCTGCACCAGGCATCAGTTCCCTGAGCGCCCCTGCCTGCTGCTGCTGCCAGCAGTGGGGGCTGTATGCCATGGAGGGGAGCATGTGGGGGGTCCCCACACCCCCACCCTCCCTCACACCCACACCCTGCCCATCCAAGCGCCGCACTCTTGCCAGCCCTCTGGGCATGGACTCCATACTGCTGCCAACTCCAGGCCCACAATCCCTGCCCCCACCCAGCTGCAGCTCCCACCTGCCCTTCCCCCACCCCCACCACTTCCCTACCTGGTGCCCAGAACAAGTAGGATGCCAGGGAAGCCAAGTAGGTCCCCCGGTGGCTGCAGCAGTGGCAGAAGCAGCCCAACCCAGAAGCTGCGGCTGGCTGGGCTTGGCCCTCCCATCCATGAGGGTGGGAGCAAGGCACAATAGGGTGTGTTGTGGGAGAGGGGTGCATATCCGTGCATGCCTCACTCCCAACCCTCACGGTGGAAGGGCTCAGCAGGGTACAATTAATTGGTGGGCGCCTGAGGGCCGGATGCAAGTGACTGACTGGCAGGCCAGATTCAGCCTGCTGGCCATATTTTGCCTGCCCCTGTGCTAAGGGCCTACAGAGATAGATAAGGCATTTTGCAGTGTGATGCATTCTAGCTATTTTCAGGTATGTCACTTAGGGAAGCATGGGGCCCCTGTGCACTTTTCTTGGGCGGAGCCTGCCTTCCCGGGCTGCTGCCAGGCTGCCTTCAGGGCTTCCTGCAGAGCTGTGGAGCTGCACGGAGCCTGGTACTTCACTCCATGGCTGTAGGGGCAGCAAACTAAAACTCCTCCTTGGAGTTTTAGTTTGCTGCACCCCAAGTCATTTAATTCACATTACGCCCCCGAGTTTCCTATGGTGGCTGGAATTAATGTGCAATATGCTGCCGAGGTGTGCAAACACTGACACCATTAAACCAGTGCAAAAGCATTTAGCCCACTTTACAGTGTTGTGCATACACACCCCTTGTTTCGTCTACACATGACCAATGACATGATTGACACATGGAAAGGAGAACAGAGGTGCATACTTAATGATGTTTTATCCATCATTCTTAATATGCATGCTACAAAGTAGGCACACTAAGGGGAAAGGAAGCTTGTATGCTTTTCTTCATATTTGGGCCTATTCATGGGAAAGGTTGCTGGAATCAGCTTTAAATCCTGCTCTGCCCTCCAGAATTTATCTATCTCCATACAGTCACAGAGTGCATAATGGAGTTGTGAGTCAGTAGCACCACTGTTCTCAGAACTGCTGTACCATAGTGTTTGTCTAGAGCAGTGGTTCTCAACCTTTTTTGGACAGGGGCCCATTTGTAAACATCAATGTCTAGTCCCGACCCAGTGCTACTCATTCCAATCCACTGTCTCCCGCTTGGAAACTTTCAAAAGCAGGTTGGATTGACACTTGGCTTGATAGTTTAGTCACAAATAATTCTGCCTTGAGCAGAGGGCTGGACAAAATGACTTTGTGAGGTTCCTTCCAGCCCTACTTTCCTACGAGCTTTTTGCACAGGCACAGGAATAGAGTATGTAGGCAATCGAATTCTAATACTTTTAAGTGATAAATCTGTGTAATTAAAACCCGCATGGCACTGTAACACCCTTTTTAAAACAAGTAGCTAATGAAAGTCAATAGTGATTTTATCAGTTTACAGAAAAAGTACACACAGGCACATGCATGCATGAGTGCGAGCATGTGCGTGCACAGACACACAGAGCAAAAAGCATCCTATAACACTTCTGGAAATACCAGGGGGTCAGATGACAGTCTGATGTGAGGAATGGGAAATATCAAAGATATGAGGGTCAAGTGGGAAATGAAGTGAAACAAAATGGAGGGGGTCCCATCTACTTGAGAAGATCAAAGATTAGATGTACCGCTTGTTCGGTTGTTGTCTCTCACTGAATGATATTACTGCCAAAACCATCTGCCTCTGACAAAACATGGTGTTTATGTTAGCCTGCTCTGTCCTATTCTTCAGGCATTATTCTAGCCAAAGAACAAATGTCTCTTAATGGAAACCAAGCATTTTACTTATTCACACTATTTGATCCCTAAAAAAGGCCAGACCTGGCAACATATATTAACTGTCTGAACCTGCATTTGACATTCATGGTGTTTTCTAGTGGGTAGGATAAAGCACTAAGGGTGCCCATAGATGTGCATAGATGTGCATAGGGAGCAAAGGAGGAGGGGGAGTGTTTTAATTAGAGCAGTTCCCAGAAAGCCACTCTAATTAAAACACCTCACTGTCACATGTATTAAGTGTCTTGCATTTCAAAATGGCTGTGAGAACACTTTTACTAAAGCTCATTTGATGAGTTTTAGTTAAAGTGCTTCCACAGCAATTTTGAAATGCAGGATGCTTATTCACAAGAGGGTGAGGCACTCTGGAGCATCTTAATTAGAACGCATCGGAGAACATCTATAGGCACCCTAAGAATTAGGAGAATCCTGAGTTTTAAGGTAGACTGAATCACTGAATGGTATCTTTGGAGATGACATACTACCCTGTTAATATGCAATTCTGTAGAAGAACTATAATTACAGATGAAAAGAAAATTCAGGCCTTTGAACATATGATCTATGATAGAGGTAATAATATTCCTTTTGCCATTAAGTATCTTTGCTCCAATTAAACACAGACTTAGAATTATTTAAAATAATAGCATAAACATGAGGTAAAGTTTGCAGAGCAGAGTAAATACTTTCCAAATAGAAATAAAAACACTATTATAAATTACTCAGTTTTGCAATGCTGTAAGGCAATGGGTCAAACTCAGCTCTTCTTGTGGGCCACAGAGCTCCTTACAGACTGGATCCAAACACAGTAGTGATGGGATGAGTGGTGGTGGTGGGAGGGTTAACACAGCTATTGCTCAACCCCCCCCACCAACATGGGGCCCTGTACCCCATATTTTGGGGGTGCCCCCTCTCTTGCTTGCCTTGTCTCTGATTTCCTAGCCCATCTAGGAATCCCATGGGCCAGTCAACATTGCTCCATGGGCCAGATCTGGCCCCCAGTTGTATATTTGACACCCCTGCTGTAAGGGATTTAGTTAAAAGATGCCTGACTTTTGATGACATTTCATTAGTTACTGTTATTGGATTATGCATTTACCACTGTTGCTTTCTTAAAAGTGGTAAAACAATCAAATTGTCATGCTTTCAAGATATGAATTTTTGGGAAGGGCAGTAAGCCTACTCTATCATGAAACACCAAAAGAACAAAGGGGGAAAAGAAACTTACTGTGGCAGCAAGCCCAGATGGGGGAAAAGCTGCACCCAACTCCCCGGATGCTTATTAATGTGATCAGCTGGGAGAACTGGCAAAGCAGCGAATGGAATGCTTCAGCTGAGCACATAGCTGATCAGCACAGGAATTTAAAAGAGAGCCGACTGAACGGTCAGCTCTCCTCTGGTGAGGGGAGCAGCACTGAGGGAACCTCGTAGGAGCATGGAGTGGAGATGATGGTGTGCAGCTGACCAGGGAGCCTCCGAGGAATATTACACTGTAAGACTTACCTGAAGAGTGAGGACAACAAAGGAGGTGCTGCATCTGAACCGGTGAGTCTGAGTCTGGTGGGTGTGAGGCTTCATCCTGGAGACCTGGGAGAAGAAGAAAGAAAAACTGATCTAAAATGTGAGTTTGGGGCATTGGCCCAAGATAATCCTTCCCTGAAGGATAAGGGTAGGGGGAAATTGTATGACTGTCTATTTGTGACCTGTGGGGTGAAGAATGGGACAAGAGGCCAATGGCAAGAAACCGGCTGCCTTGACATTAAGCACAGCAGCATAGAGATCACAGCTCCCACAGAGGAGACCTAATGAGATCAAGGTTGAAACATCTGGTGTGGTAAGGACAGGGTATGGGGATGGTGGATCCCTGTGAAGAGGAGCCAGACTTCTAAGTTGCACAAATTAACACCAGCTTTGCCTCCCAGGACAGTACCTGTTTGATTCTCTCCTTAATTTCTAAGTCGTGTAGGGCGAGACCAACCTGTCCAGAGAGACAGACTGCAATTTTACCTTGATGGCATAGCTAGGTCTTCCTCAGGAAGTTTGTGTCTTTCCTTTCCCTGTGATTTTCTTTTAATTAAAACCCATTTTTTATCAATGGTTCCCAATCTTCTGTTCCCAAAAGCCAGATGAGTGGCATAGGGTTGGTCTGCAGGCTGGATCCCACATGGAGACAATACATGGGGTTGGCAAATGGGCCAAATCAAGTGCACCTGGATCTGGCCACATGCTGGCTAAATCCAGCCACTCACTGACCGAATCCTGTGCACATGGATCCAGGCACGCACCAGCAATGATCTGGTATACAGGATCATTTATCCAGCCTGTGGGGCTCCCCATGGATCTGGAACTTTGGCAGCAAGGGAGTGTCAATTAACTCCGTCACTGCTCCCCTGCCACCAAATTTCAGACCTTTGGGGAGCCCTACAGCCTGGATAACACAGCTCCATGGGCCACATCTAGACCATGGGCCAGAGGTTGAGTACCTGTGGTATACATCTAGATTGGCAACCATTGATCCTCTGGAACATTGTATACACATAAGAGGTCTAGTCAGGTCCCCGATGGATCAATTTGCAGCTGACCAGTCCGATTCAAGCACAACACAGCTTGTTACAAGTTTCACAGATTTATGTGTTGTCTAAGTTGGAGTCTACATTTACAGCAATCTGCTTTCTTCTTTCTAGTTTTGCTTCCAACCTCTGGATCAAAGTCGCTTCATGTTGAGCTGCACCTAGTGCCAGATGATGCCTCAGATTGGATGGGATTCTGCACGTTCCTCCCAGCTTTCTACATTGATGTTGAATGATTTCATGTCATTTTTGCACACATTATGGTACTGCCATATAGGGTGACTCCATTTTATAGAGCTGTCTCAAACCTCACTATACAAAATATTCTTGGAGATACAGTCTTCTCCCATTCTCCTGACATAATCTGATCCATCACAACCTCCTCTTCTTGATAGTGGCTTCTAAGTGTGTCAATCCTGCCTGCTCCAGTACCTCTGTGGTTGGAAATTTTGTATTCCCACTTTATTTCCAGGATCTTATGCAGACATCTCATGTGGAAGCTTTTTTGTCTCTGGATGTGCCTAGCATATATAGTCCATGTTTCTGAACCATAAAGCAGGAATGATGGCACATAAATTTTCCAGATTTGTATCTTCACCTTAGCTAATAGTTTGATGTTATTCCATGTACACTTTTGTAATAGCCCGAAATTCTTAGCTGCTTTTCTGATTCTGTTAGTTCAGTCTGAAGGTCAGGATTCCTGCTGATTGTAGAACTCACTGTTTACATTTTCAATAAGGGATAATCCCAGATTAGGACTAAAGTGATTGAAAAGTCCTTTAAAAATCTTGTATAGATTTAAAATTTACAAGATATACTGCTGTTAAATTAAATGGACTTTAAGAGGAAAAGAATATTTCAATTTGGTTCTGTCCCAAATTGATTGTCTGCCTCAGTGAAAAAGGGCCTTATTTTTTATGATTACAAGATTTTAGTAAAACCAGAAGATGGCAGCAAGTCTCGACCAGAATTCTGTCTCACTGAGCCACTTAACACCTTCAGAGCACATTAATTTCCTTTGTAATGCAAGGGTTTGCTTTGAATATTGTGTGTAACAAAAAGAGCTGATTAACATTTGTATCAGTACCATTATTCTTACATAGAAAAGTAAGAAGGTTAATCCATTTCAAACAGATTTATCCTTTTCAAAAGACGGATGCTGTGAAAGGTTGTCAGTGTGTACATGCCAAACAAATAAAGTAATGAGTAGGCTAATATAATTCTTGATAATATAAGGCCACATGTATTTTATATTTGTTAACAACATTTGTTTGTTTAATCTCAGCCCTGAAGCTTTAACTAGTGAAAGAGATGATATTTGGAAATATAAACAAAGACAGTAAACATTTCCTGTACATGCAAATACATTTCAGGCTAGCTTCCACACCAGTTACTAAAGCAAAACTCTCCCTAACATCAGTGGAAACACTACAACAGTAAGTAATACAGAATTTTCCTATTTATTTTAATAGTAACTATGATATGACTGAAAAGTCAGAAGACGGTCATTTCCATCAGATGTATTAACATTCAGGCCTATATAAATAAAAATGTATAATCAGAATATGAGTAAGAGCCCCAGGATCTAGCTAGATACTGTAATAACATCAGAAAATATTTGGACTCTTCGGTAGCATTCCCACAAAGCTATCTTTTTAATAATTGATGAATAAGTGCTTTTTTAAACTGTATTTTTTTAAACACTGAAGTGTAATCTTATTATTTTTATTCTATAACTATACTTCATGTGCTTTTATTCTGCTTGTTTGTTTGTTTCTTTTTAAATGTAGTTTTAGTGTACCCATTATAACTTATGTTGAAGTAATTAAGCTGGTTCATTCAACTTAAAATTGTTCTTTATAAGCATTACATATTTATCCATTTCCCTTAGTTCTAATATTTACCACAAGTGCATTAAGTGATGGACCCTTATATTTGCATTAAAAGTAAGTTAATTCATTTTCAATACTAAAAAATATTGTATGTCAACATGGTATTTTTATCTATTATTACTGTTTGTTTCTGGGAACACTTTTAATCTGTTAGCTAGTGCATTGACATAAAAGTAGACATGATCACAGGAGAGTTTACACAGACTGAGACAACAAGAGAATTAGACAAGTTAGAAAAGATAAAGGAAAAGGAGAAAATGTATACGTGGTCATGGTAGTAATTTGCTACTTAGGACTAGAAGTATACAATCTCTACTAAATAAATATAGGGATTATCCTCCCAAGTTTTACATGCAGACATCTAGAAGTGGTTTCCACTTCTGCTGTCAGCATGTCAGCAGTCCATCCAGTGTCATTCTCCAAAGTGCTGTGCCATTCCACAACGCTACTGCACAGTAACTCTGGTTACTGCTCAGTAAATGATTGCACATTAACAACTGCAGTCAGTTTCTTGTGTAGATGTAGCCCCTGAGTAAGTAAAAATGGTTCACACGTTATTTTACTTGGAACTTTTAAATGGTGCCCAAGGTCAGCCATAGTTAAGGTTGGGGACCAAAGCTACAAAAGCTC
The DNA here is from genome assembly GCF_030867095.1 of Alligator mississippiensis. Taxonomy (NCBI): domain Eukaryota; kingdom Metazoa; phylum Chordata; order Crocodylia; family Alligatoridae; genus Alligator; species Alligator mississippiensis. The sequence goes on along the minus strand of NC_081826.1, from coordinate 199,009,860 downwards.
TGTATCTTCACTCAGTTGGCTGGCCTCCTGAAGATCCAGGAGAGCTAGTGACTTTGGAGGCATGTCTCATCACCCCTATTTTATGAAAAGACAAATTCCATGAGAGGACCTTTCTGGAGAATTCTTTTGCCTAAGTATCTCATTCAGGGCACATTTAAACATGTACTTTAATTCACATTAGCCTACTTCAATGCATATTAAAGCATCACTAAAAAAAAGTGCGCTTTTGCTAATATGCATTAAAATAGGCTAATGTGCATTAAAGTATCACTAAAAACTAAAAACCTTGAGCGCTTTTACATGTAGTCTGGGGTGGGGGGTGTTACTTTAATTAAAGCAGCTCTGAGAGCTGCTCTATTTAAAACGCTACTGTATCTTGAGTATCAGTGTCCCTATGCTTAAAAATGGTGGCAGGGGCACTTGAACTAAAGCTCATTCAATGGGCTTTAGTTCAAGTGCTCCCACAGCCATTTTTAAGCCCAGAGATGCTAATACATGAGACGCAGGAGGCCACTGGAACATGGTAATTGCCATGCTTGAGCAGACTTGATTAATCGAGTCTGCTCCAACTCACTAGAATTCCAGCATGTCGGAGCAGCCTCCACACTCATGTATAGGTGCCCCATGCTTTTTAGTTAACATGCATTAAGATAGGCTACTGCCCATTTTCCTAATATCTCACAATGTAAGTATTAGATTTAATGTGCATTAACTAATGTACATTAATGCACGTGTAGATGTGCCTGTTCTTTGAGGTGTTCATACATCTTGAGATTTTATAATGGTGTACACGTTATAAACAATCAATGAATAAATAGCATATGCACACATGGCAGATGTGTGAGATAAGGCCTTATATTACTTAAAGTAAAAATGGTGCATTTATTATATACCCCAAATGGCAAACCAAACAACCAACCAAACAAAAATTGATGTTATTTGGATAGTCATGTGTTTCTTCAATTACATTCAGTAACACTTATTGTGCAAATATTCCTTAATCCATAATCTTCCATAATATTCCTCAATTCCATAATCTGATCCTGCTAATTATGACTGCGGAAGTTTTCATTAGATCAGTTTACAACAATGCATATTATAGTTATACAGTGGTTTAAGGAATAGAAAAATAAGCAGTAACTCTCAGCACAGTACTTTGTCCCCCTGACTACCTTTATAGGATTGTTGGGGCCTCACTTTGTAACTCTCTTAAGAACACTGCTGGGGAAATCGGAAGTATATCCGTTTTTTAAGAACTTTCCACAAAGGAGGGGCAGGGTAATGGTAAAAATAGACACCACTGGAAGACTCCACACTAAAGTGGGTGGATTAAATAAATCTCCAGGCATTTACTGGAAGTTAGCAGTGGACAAGAGGGAGGACTAGCTTACTGGTTGAAGATTCCTGTGGGGAGGAGTCCAGACTTATATTGGTTAGAAAGGAATATCAGTCAAGGTATTGCTTAAAGATCTAACAATTAAAGAATAACAGAATAACAGAATTAAATGGTTGGACTATTCAGACATTAGACCCTGAAAAATGGACTAATCATCTATCAATACCACAATGTCCATCTGCAAAGAAAACTTAGTGGTGTCTGTATGTGTTCTGACCATTCACTATAAATAAAAAAAAGGAAAAAGAATGAAAGTATTTCTTATTTTTCCAAAGTTAATTTTAGTTCAGAAGATCTTTCAGACTAAGCATGTACATCTACTAGATGCTGTGTACCCAAGAGGTTCATATGCTAAATAGGCAAAAATTAGAAAATGGAAGGGAATCATTTTGAACCTCTTCTGCTAAGCCAGCTGATAAAGCTTCTGAAATAACAATTTCCACTAGATCCTTACTAATATCGATGCACTGTAAATAATGATTGTAAGACAAACTCTATACACAAAATAAACATGGAGATCTGAGAACATTTATTTTTCCCACACTATTTTTGTATGATGTTGCAGCCTTATGCAGACAAATTATTTAATTTTTCACATGACCCTGCTGACTGTTTATTATCAGTCCTTAATTTTGTCCTTTCAACAAGTCTACCTGCAGTTGCGACTGAAAGAAGTGTGAAAGAAGGCAATTAACACTTTTAGTGGTCTCCTACTGTGTACAACCATAGGTCAAATGCCATTTTTTATTAATTACAACATTGTTTATTACGGCAATAAAATGGTGAGTGCTTTCTTCAAAGATAAACATCTGAAAGATAGTGGAGAGGTGGTTTTCTAATAGCCTATGGCTGCTGTCAAATATAATTTAATGCCTAGTGCTCTGTTGGCTGACCCAAGTCCTTTGAAGAAGTGAACCATGCTACTTACACTGTTATGGGTGCATGGAATCCACTCATTTACTTGAGGTATTCTGTAGTGCTGTTCAGCGAATGGGAGAAACCTGAGCTTGGTAATTGAGAATGAATGTCAAGTAGTGTCAAGATTCCTCAATTCATAAAGCTGATAACTCCTTGTGTGATTGCATTTGTCTCTTTACAGCTGCTGTGGTCTCCCACTTTGTGAACCTTGTTCAGAAGAGCATGCATTACACCACTGCTGGCACTGCTGAAGGAGCAGCCAGTGTTTTTGCATTTGTTTCTAAAGGCTGGCACCTCTTTACAGTAATTATATACATGAAAAATAAAAAATAAGACCTCCTTTACTCTGAATACGTGTTACCTCCAACAGAAGAAACCTCTTCTGGAAACTCTCATAATGATTGCAAGTCAATGAAGGAAAGTATGAGAGCATTTGGGACTGGTTCCTTTACTACATCAGTTGTGAATCCTCTTTTATAGTAACATTTTGTCAGTCTTTCTTTTCTTTTCTTACGTTTATTCTTTACCTTATTATAACTCTCAAGCATCCTCTTTTCTTATTCTTCTTAAATGAACTGGTGATACTATAATGAATATAAATTGGAGATAATTCACTGCTATACAATTCCTGTTTTTTATTAGTGGAGCTCTGATTATATCACTAAAGTTACATTGGTGTAAACCTGCAGTAATACTGGTCGTATCAGACCTTTATTCTGATGCAAAATTCCACCTTGTTCTATAAATTGTTCTACTATTACTTCAGGCAGCTCAATCTGAGACAATCTATATTTAAAAAAACTAATTTAAAATAATATTTTAAGAAACTGATGTTCAATTTATTGGACAGGTGCCAATCTCACTGACACTTTTGCACATATTGGGCTTAGTTTACTTTTTGCCAGCTTGTCAAACACTGCTTTTCTCTCATGTTTCTGATTATCCTTGGTTATAATTCATTTGTGGAACATGGCTTATATACCATTCATCTCTTACTGTTAGAAGCCAACAGTTGGCTTTGTTCATCTTGCATTATTTTAGAGTGCTATTCACTAGATAATGAAAACTCTTGCAGGGGTGGTTAAACTGCATTTTTAATAGGCTAGTTAGTACATTTACCTTGTTAACTTCTACTGTAACTATTAATTGACTAAATTGCTCTCGTAGTAATATTAACAATATTTTTAAAAGATGCATACATTTGATGAGTCACAGTTCTATACTTTCCTGGTACAGGCAGTCCTTGACTTACAGCATTTCAAGTTACAATGTTTTGCACTTACAACGTTTATAAATTGACCTCCTGTTTCAACTTCATGACATCATTTGCGACTTTACAACACTTGATCCGATTCGACACCATGCCAGCGAACAAGTTCACTGCATCGCTCATCTCCCTGGAGAACATCTGTCCAAACTTCCTTGGACACTTTCTTTAAGAAAGCAGACAAGGCTCCAAAAAAACCTGCAGCCGAGACTCCTGAAAAGACTCCAGCCAAGAGCCCTTCAAAAAGTCCAGCAAAGTCACCTCAGAGAAGTCCTTCCAAATCAATATGATTGCTATTTACAATATAAGTACATTAATGTAGCTATATTACTCATCTATAATTGATTGAGTACAAAATTCTGGGATATTTTTGGTGAAAATAGGGTATCGGGCCTTGGTTCAGGAACCAATCCCCCATTTATAATATCGTATCTTACGAGAAAATTGGTTCTGTGTTACAACGCTTCGACTTAAGACGTGATTTTCAGGAACCAATTGTGTCATAAGTCCGAGGACTGCCTGTACAGAACACCATCTCATTAGCAAGAAATGATTAAGCAAGAAACAGTGCCATATTCATTGTCTGTGACAAGTTTTTATGTTTTGCAGTTTTTCTGCATACCACATTCAAGAGTAAATCCCAGGCTTACACTCCAAAGTTTCTACTTTCACACCCTTATACATTTCCTGAAACCTGCTCTTTCTATGCCAATTTCATTCATAATTCACTTTTCCAGTTTTACATACACGTTAACAACATCCAACACAACAAAACCCTTGTAGGCTAGAGGTCAGTAGCACTTAGTATGCTCATATTCATGCCTTCACAACAGATTCAAGTGGATCAGGAATCTTTACAACATAGTTTCCTTACCTAGTGACTAGATTTTAACTACACTAAATCTGGCTTTATCTTCATTTCCCATACCTGCATCGTGTTTTTCTAAAAAACAAAAGCTAGTGTCTCACTGTCCTTCTTGAGTGAAGGTATATCTGTGTGCCAGTGCATGACTTGCTATTTTGCTAATTTTGCTAATTTACCTATTGGTGAGGGTGTTTTAGAGTGCAGCACAGTGTTCTTACTTTTAAAAAGCTTTTGGAATATATTGTACCTCTCCATGTATTTCTAGACAGGAGAATATAGGAACTCTAGTTATTAACTGAATAATGGGCTCTGATAATCACGATGCAGTCAAATAAGTAAATAATGTTATTTGAGAAACTTTGTGGTTGGAAATATTCCTTAAAATATTCTTTGTGACTTCATTTATTTCATATCATATCTGCTTTTCACAGTTTAGGATATCAAAGACACTGTCAGTATTGTGATCCCAGTAGTTGTGATTGGAAGATGTTCAATGGTTGCTTGATTTTTAAATAGGTTGGATGAAATAATTGACATTTGATAGGTCCCTAAAGAACCTTCATTAGCTTTTCTGTGGATTCACTCTTTATCTCCATTCCATGTTTATATATAGTCTTGGCAGTTCTCCTGATCTCATATGCCAAATTATGATTATGTGCATATTTTTTTCTGTTATGCTGTGTACTGGTATTGATTACTAATACTTGTTTTGCTTTGTATAACATATAATCTCCACTCACCCAAACTTTACTTCAGTCAGCTTATACTTGCTATGTTCCACCCACTATGGTATAGTATAATGCATTGATTGGTATGAGCTTGAGATGTTCACATAATGCATGAGTTGTCAACTAATATTAGTGAAGCAAGTAGTCATAGATGGGATACATTTAACAGGTATATTTCCATCCATTGAACAGTCTCTTAGTTTTCCAAAATCTCAGTTATGTTAATTGTCTTCCCTTAATTGTGAAAGGTATCATGAAATAATTTATGATAATATAGCTATTGACAGATGAAACAAGAAAATCAATACCATTTTATTTTCGTCTAAAATATTAAATACAAGAATTTTGCCATTGTTTTCATAGAAATGGGAGCAAGCTCTATATACAGACAAGACTCACTTCACTTGAGAAATATAGCTTCTTTTGATATTGAGAAAATTCATCACGCAGGAAAATACACAAATACGTGAGACTATGATATAATGATCATGGATACTGGGACAATCACCTGCATAGTGTTGCAAAATTATATTTAATAGATATACAGGGTGGGAAGGATCTTGCACAATGAAATGTTCAAAAGTAACACATACACCTTGGAAGAGTAAAGATCTGATTTTAACCTGGGAATCTAAAACCTTCAGTTACAGTGCTAGGTATCCCCCAATATGGGGAAAATAGTATAGAAGACTGGAGTTTCAGACTGAGGTGTTTCCTTCATATTCTCCTATATTGGAGTAGTATTTATTGATCCGTGGAACAGGCAGTAGTTTAGGTTTTAAATTCATGGTTCTTGGGACTTGCATGGAGAGATTCATCCTTCCAAATGCTCAGGGCCTACCTACTCCTTCCCACACCTAATAGTCCCCAAACCTCCTTTTAGGAGGTACAAATTAATTCAGCTCATCAGAAGATTTTGTAAAACCATGCTGGTATGTTCAATAAGCTGTTCCTCGGAGATGGGTTTCCAGAGGAACAGCTCCACAAAGAATGGTTATTCCAGATTCCCACCCCCAATTTCTCTCTTGCTACTCCCAACCACAATGTGCGGTGGGGGGGCTTCCTTGAGATTGAGGGAAAATGGAGAAACTGATGGTACAAAGGCTTTCTATGCCCTCAGCCTGAAATTGGCTAAATCCACTCTACTCTGAGAATATAGCAATAGATAATTTAGTACGTAGTGTGCACATCTAATTAAGATGTTTACTCCCGAGTTGCTTAATTAGCTCCCAAGTAAAGTCTCACTGTCTACATGTGCAGCCCTATTAGGCCTCAGTAAACTAATAAATGCTACTGTAGATTAATACTTGTAAACACAAGTACTACCCTACAGTGGTGTTGTTCAGAGTGCTGCAATGCATGTATAGATCCTGACAGGGATGACTGGGTCACAAAGGTGCTTCAGTGCAGGGACTACCTGCCAGCTAACCCCACACCGAGTGCCCTTGTGCCCCAGCTAGCCCATCTGCAGCATGTTTAGCCAGGTTGGAGCAGCCCTGGGTTTGCAGATTGACTCCCTGGGCCCACTGCCAGCTGGTGCTAGTCTGACCTGGCTCGACGTGCTGTGGTCCTGGGTGCACATGAAGAAGTGATGCCTGGGAGCAATAAGCTGTGGTGAGAAGTGCGGCAGAGTTTATTCAGGTGCCTTAAGATCACATGTAGATGTGCCCAGTGATCACTTAGGTTTTAAACAGTCTCTTATATATCATTGGATTATGAATATATATGTGAATAAACCTTCACTTTTGTTCAGAATTCATATTCACTACAGTATATATTATAGTTTGATATGCTTTCACTTCATTATGGATTCATTACTTTCCAAAGAGGATACTTCATGAGAGGTGCACTGCTTTTGCTTTTTTTAACAAAAAACATGTATTAAAAATATTAATGCTTTTACGGTATAGGGTTTACAAAAAAATTTGCGTGTATCAGATAATTAGAAACTGAACATTAACATGGTTGTTGTTAAAATAAGGCAAACTGAACTTAGACATTAATTCAGTTATCTACTGAGCTATTAAAGTAGTTTTCAACTTTTTATTACACAGGGAGAATTTAAGTCAAAATTGAAGAAGACTTCAGCTGTTAAAAGCTGTTTGAAGCCCATTGAGCATGAACTGGGCTGCTGAATAATGCAGACAAGATAATGAACTGGAGATAAATGATCCCAAGCGGGCCCCTGCTGAGTACCAAGAGAATATGTTTATAAGATAGATTTATTATCTTAACATCTTTTTGCAATGACCTCCAATTTATAGAAAATACCTGAGACATTTATAAACTGTGTGTTCTTATTTGTGACTGCAGCACAATGTACTTGTCATTCCCAGGGCAGTTTCTAGGAGCTATCTGTTGAAGACTGGAGGATGGGATTGTTGAATTCTGCTTTTAGTTACATCACTATACTTGAACATAGATTTTAGCTTAGGGAATTCACTCAAGATTGTCCCTGAGAAAACATTTAAGAATATCTCTATAATTATAGGACAACTCTAATATCTATTATCAATTTAATCTTTTTGTAAAATCCTTTTAATGTAAAATCCTTCCTTATTTAAGGATATATTTTTGTGTATACCTATGTATTGTCCCTGGTACCACTGCTGTTTTAGTATGATTAGCAGTTTGGGATGAATAAATAAAACATTAAAAGAGAGGTGCTTAATACAGAAGAACATTCAGCTCTAAATTTAGGTTTGGTGTTATGCATACAGCTATGTCTAAAGCTGGCCAATAAAGCATTGAAGTTATGCACAGAGGTGTATAACCCAGAATTTGTCACCGAGTGGGGAACTTTCAAATTCCATGCTCTACAGGCTCTTTAGAGGTAGAGGCACCAACCAAGGTAGAGCCATCAATTTCATACTCTTCCCATCCTCTACATCCATTAATTATTCCACCTTTGTTCATCCCTGTCATGTTTAATTCACCAGCAGCTCAGAGATGCTCCTCTGAAGTCCTCCCCTACTTAGCAACTCTTTCACAGTGGTAGCAGTGATAGCAAGTAGATTGTTTTATGGCTTCTGGGTGTGGGGTGGTTGATTGGGAAGGGAAGCTGGTCCTCTCTAGTGACAATTTGAATGGTGGTTGGGTGTCCTTCGCTTTGTGAGATAGTTGGGTATACCTTAGCTTTTGGAGGTCTCCACCAGCTATCATTGGGGAATGATTTGTCCTTGTCTGGTACAGAGAGCTGGAGGAGAGCAGGTTTGTTCAATGTGATGGTAGAGGATATGCATGGGGTTGGGGGAGAAAAGGGCTCAGGTCCTTCATAGCTGTAGCTAGGGGTAGGCAGGTTGGTACTGCTAGAGAGGGTTAGGCTACCTGATTCCATCCAGTGCAGCAAAATCTCTCCTTATGATCTTTCTCTTTTAGATGTACTTTAGCCAGAAAGTGTGGACAACATGGTATGTCTCCCATGTATTCCATGTATCCCTGTGCAAACAGGATGGGAGTTCACATTGCTGCAGCTGACAGAGACAAAGCAAATGTGGGTGAACCCCTGGCCTGGGAGCCACCTGACTGACCAGCAACCACCACAGTGCCAGTCTCAGAGGAAGATGTATTTTTCTTTTTCAGACTGATTATAACATTCTGGGACAGGCCTATGAAACATTTGTCTCCTATGAAATCCTGGCATATCTACTGCCCACTGTCTTCACACAGTTGTGCACACACAAAAGCAGCCTCAGGATTTTAGAGAGATTAAACGAAATGGTTCTTTGGTGCTGACTTCAAGTTTAACTGCCTCAGTCTACATTAGAAGCATAGGGGAGAGGCAACAGGTAAATCCTGCATGCCATTAGCATTCATTGGAGCACTGGAGCATATTTTAGCAATTGATTTGCATCAATTTAATACGTTTCAAGGCAAACAACTAGACATCTCTTTTTGAAATGAAGACTGAAATTCTCCTTCATTGGGCCCAAAAGTTGACTGCCAACAAAGAATTCACGCAGCCCCATGAAGCACAGAACTAATTGCTATCAGCTGTTTTTCTACAGTTATTACAGGAGACTGCAGAGGAAGGGTGATACCTGTGTACTCAGGCTAGGCACAGATACTCAAAAATCCCAAGGTGGAATCAGTGTAAGTTACACAGTTTTCTGTAAGCGGTGTAGTTTAGCTTGGGAGTGAACAGAACACATATTCACACTTTGCTAGGGAAGCATGCAAATCTTAGACCAGTCATTGTATGCCAAACTTCTGTTTTGTTATGGGTGTAGATTGGTTTTGTGCGCTGACCTTCTGTTATGAGTGTAGACCCGTTTCCGATCACTTATACCGGAAAAAGTATAATGTCTGTACCTAGGCCTGGTGTTTCCTTAAGCTTCTCAGCTCATACACATCTGAAGAAAAGGAAGGAGCACATGCTGATGGAGTCAGTATCTGTCCTGATGAACATGCATTGCATAAGCTGCTTTTAATCTGGGAAATGAAGGCTGAGGCAGGGATCATTCTGAATCTGCCTAAGAGGTTGTAGCTTAAGTATACAGATACATCCTCTGTCTGTGCGAAGATATTTATCACCTTTGGTTCATTGGTTGTTAGTTTAATATCAAACCCCCTTTGCCATGTTGAATTATATATGCAATATCTATTAAATCTCTCAATAAATGCATGCTATTCAACAAGTTCATTTGAACCTGTACATACTGAACAATGAATTGGTTTTAGTATGGAAAGTACAATATATTATTTTATGCAACACTTAACATGTATTCATAAATAATCATGCATACAAACATATTAAGTCATTTAAGGCTTTAATTAGTAATTTTCAAGTCTTGACAAACAGCGGGATTCTAATTGAACCACATCATTTGGTCTACTTGCACCTTAATAAAACTTTCAAAGAAGGGCAGCATGTGCTTTTTAATTTGCTTTTCCAATGGCTAGTAGTAAATAAATGAACGTGAGGTTAGTGAGTATGATAAATTAATATGCACACTGACAACTTATAACAGCATTGCTCAGGGAATTACTATATGAATATATACAAGCAATTATATGTTTTAAATTTTATTTCATTTTCAGAATAATATACTACTAAAATGGAAATTGATAAAAATAGAGAATACAAATACACATGTTATATCAACTTTATATTGAGCTTATTAAGTGGAGACCCTTTTAATGAAGACATTAATGAATGAAGCAGTTCATTATGGATAAGCATTCTTTTTGGTCGTTAAGAATTTGTCACCACAGACCTGTCATAGTCACTTTAATTATGATTAATATCTTATCTTGAATTCCATCTCCATTCACATCTGAGAAGCAAATGTAACTTCTAATATATGATCAAGGTTCATAAAAACGGGGTGATTTACTTGTGACCTTATACTTTATTCATTTTCACATTCATATTTAACAGTTTTTTCAGGGACTAAAAGTAACCTTGTAATATTTTAAATCTCTGAAATGTATTTTATCTGTGACATGCTGTACAGCCCTTTGTGCTCTGCTGAACCATGAATGTGTGTTCAAGATAAATGAAATATCCCAACATTTTGATTACCCTTTTTAAAGTACAGTAACCGCTATTTTGTGACTTAAAAAATACAACTCTAAGCTTTAGTTTGTTTACATTCATTTAATCCTGTGGTTTTTACTCATAATTTACGCAGACAAAACTCTCAGAAAAGTCGATACAAATTATACATGAGAAACTATTTCAAAGTTTGGTCTGTTAGTGACATGCTTTGTCTATGTAAGTGTGTGTAATAATATAGGTAATGTGAAGTTTAATACATATTTGTGTATAGTATATAGCATATGGTAGTGATGTCTCTGCTGAAGACAGCTAACATTTCTCTTTATATGAAACTATTTTCAGTTGCTTCCAACTATATCAAATATTAACTATTTGGTCTGACTTTTTCCACGATGAATTGCTGCTTCAGGAACCTAGCATAACTAGGATCAGGTGACTGGGGCATCAGTCCTGAGTGCAGACTTAAGATGCTTACCAGCAGCATCTTGCAGCACCCTTCCCCCACCCACTTGCTCTTTTCCACTTTGGTATACACACACACACTCTCTGGCACTCTGCCCAAGACACCAAAATTGCTAGCCATGCTTCTGCTTCAGGTTGATTTTTATTTTAAGTTTCAGCAAAAATTGTTCGTATCCACAAAGAGATTAGGGAAAATTCATTGTTTGGTAGAAGCTAAAGAATTGGGTATAAGATCTTTTGCAAAGTCTTTCTTCCATAGCTAGAGTTTTAACTTTGGCAGAGAGATTGCCCCAGTGTCAGGTACGTGCCTTTTAAGTTTCTTTTGTAAAAATATATTCACATTTGCCAAAGATCTCAGGTTTTGAATATTGGTGGTTAGTACGTAATTATGTCATATTTTTCCCCATAGGTCCTTACTTCATCCAGTGCATGTGATCAAACGTGCTCTGGGAATGAATCAGGTTTATATAGTTAATGAGGCTGTCGTATTCTAGCTCCATTTGTTTCAGAAGTTGGAAAGTGTGCAGTAAATGAAGTAGGGGCTACAAGGAAGAGAAAGAATGGCTTTATAGCTAAGGAAGTTAAATTCCCAACTGTAGAATCAGGTTTTATCTTTGCCTCCATCACCAAGCTCCTGTATGACAGGGAGCAAGTAATTTAAAAATGTTCAAAGTTGGTTGCTAATTAAATATGTCCCCCTTGCTCTATAGGACATCCTGCAACCAGCTTTTTAGATGTGCTGGGGCCAATGACTACAACTCGAGTTGAAGCTGTCCTTTGAACAGGGTTTTTTTTTCTCTTGAAAATCCCAGTAGTAAATTTTGCCCCAGCATTGCTAATCAGTAGCACCATGCATGGTTAAACATGCAACATGTTTGTTTGTGGCACTGTAAAGAGGTCTGCGGCATCACAGACTTAATCTGCCTGCATATCTGGATCTAGCCATAATGTACTACAGAAACACAAAGTAATCTGGGTCTCAGTATGGATGGCTCATACTGTGCATCTAAAATCAGTGGATTATCAACATTTTAATAATTTTAGTCTTACTTTCTCTGTACCTTAGTTCTCCATCAGTGAAGTAGGAATTATACCACCTATTTTCACAGAGATTCATTAGCACTAGTGAAGTACTCAAATATTCTGTGGAGAATACCTAGAAATCATAGATTCATGAGAAAGTAGGGCTGGAAGAGATCTTATGAGGTTATCTTGTCCAGCCCTATGCTCAAGGCAGGATCATCCCTAACAAAACCATCCAGCCATGTGTCTGTATAACCTGCTCTTGGAAACTTCCAAGGATGGAGATACCACATTTCTCTAAGCAGCCAGTTCCAATGCTTGACCACCCTCATAGTCAGAAAGTTCCTCATAATCTCCAGCCTAAATTTCCCCTGCTGAAGCTGGAGGCCATTGCTCTAAGTCCTGTGCCATTCAGCCACAGACAGAAGCCCACCACCAGCCTCTCTGTAATTACCCTGCAGGTATTTGGAAACTGTTATCAAATCCCCCTCAGTCTTCTCTTCCCCAGGCTAAATAACCCTACTTCTTTCAGCCTTGGCTCATAAGCCTTTCCTCTAAGGTCCCTGATCATTTTTGTTGCCTTAGATTGTACCCTTTCCACACTGTCCATGTCCTTCTTGAAGTGCAGGGCCCAAAACTGGACATATTACTCCAAGTGAGGTCTCACAAATGCAGAATAGAAAGAAAGGATCACTTCCCTTGATTTGTAAGTAACAGCCCTATTAATACAGTATGCTGGTTTTTGGGGTTTTTTTTGCAACAAGAGCTCACTGTTGGCTCATATTCAGCCTATGGTCCACTGTAATTCCCAGGTCCTACTCTCCAGTAGTGGAACCTAGCCTGTCTGTATTTGTGCATGAAATTATCCTTTCCCAAGTTCAGGACTTTGAACTTGTCATTTTTTAATCTTATCTGATTGGTTGCATACCATTTTTCCAGTCCACCTAGGTCATTCTGAACCCTAGGCCTACCCTTGGAGTATCTGCAACCCTACCCAACTTGGCAACCTCCACAAATCTACTTATCTTGTACTCAATCCCATTGTCCAAATCATTGAGGAAGATATTAAACAATACTGGACCCAGGGCAGACCCCTGGGGAAAATAATTTAATATGTCCCAACCAGACATTGACCCATCAATGACTACTCATTGAGAATAATGATCCAACCAGTTATCCCCCTGTGGCAGGGCACTGTTTGTGCCTGCCACTTTAAGGGCCTGAAGCCAGCAGCCGGCGGGTGCCTGATGAGGGCAACCATTTTGGATTCAGGGCTGCCCATATAAACAGGGCATTTTGCTGTTGGAAGGCCAGGCAACAACATTGCCTGGCTGCAGCACTGCTGGTATCATCTGGAGGTAAGGGAGGAGCTGTAGGGGATGATAAGGATGCTCCTGGTCCTGGGCATGACCTAAAACTGCACCCTGCCAGGAGTGGGTGGCCTGGTGGGGCTCTCAGTGGTGCGGGAGCCCCCAGGAAATGCCAGACCAGTTACCACCCTGGTTAAAGGCGGGTTGGGGTACCTTAACCCCAGCTCCCACAACCAGGTGGGTTACCTGCTGGTAGGGTCCTGAGGGCAGACCCCGGGAGTGAGAGGGGGGCTAGAGGCTCAGAGGTCTGATGGAGAGTGCCCTCAACTGGCCTGGGCTGGGGCCAGGACCAGAATGGTCAAAAGGGCCAGGGCCCCCCGGTGAGGGACGCCCATAGTGTGGAGGGCCTGGGGTTCCCAACTGACCTTGGAGGCGAGGCCAGGGCCTGTGTGGCCAAAGGTCCTAGGAGAGGACCATGCCCAAGAGGGGAAAGAGTTTCAGGGAGTGAGGTAGCCCTGAATGAGGGCGGGGTAGCCCGCCTGAGTGGAGGGATCCAATTGAGGTCTGAACTGGATGATTCTGGGGACCAGTGTGGGGCTGGTGAGTGTAACATCAGTGGATGCCATCTGCGAGGCATGGGCTGCAGTTTAGGGGAGGTACGGAGCCGCAGATAGCACCCCCTGGCATTGGGGCAAGGAAATGAGCAGCCTCCCACTTAATTAACAACAATGAATTAATTAACATCAAGGTGTGGTGGGAGGTTGGCCTAGGAACAGGAGGGCGGGCCACAGGAAAGTCGGCACAGAGAAGGCCCCCCCGTTACACCTCCTTATAATACTTTCATCTGGTCTGTATTTCCCTGACTTGTTAACAAGAACGTTGTGAGACAAAGTGTCAAAGCCTTGTTAAAGTCAAGGTAGATCACATCCATTGCTCTCCCATCATCCACGGAGCCTGTTACCTTATCATAGAACAAAATCAGGTTGGTAAGATTTGCTCTTGATGAATTGATGCTGGCTGTTACTAATCACCTTGATTTTTTTTTCTAGATGAGTGGTTTTCAACCTGTGGGCTGCAAATCTGGGGGTCTGCAGACTATGATTCAGGGGTGCATAACAGTTGACTATGATCAATCAAAAGTATGTGAATACTGACATCTACAATTTGAGGGGTCCACACCTCCCTTCAAAATTTCCATAGGGGTCCACACCTCCATTTGAAAATTTTCACGGGTCTGCAAATGAAAGAAGATTGAAAACCACCACTCTAAATGGTTCACAATAGGTTCCTTCATGATCTTTCCAAGTACTGAGGTCAGGCTGACTCATCTGTAGTTCCCTAGATCCTCCTTCTTCCCAAATGCCCAGAAGGATATTAATATATTTCTGTTCAATGCAGGGTTTGAATTCTGTACCTCAAATATGACATATTACTACACACTGAAGAAGAGGATTAAAGAAAAAACTGATTATCTACATGATCAGTGAGCATCATATAAATTGTATACTTAATGAGGAAGGGATATGCTAGAAAAAATAGTGTGTGATCATAACTGAAAATTGAGACACAACTATAACTGGTCAGAAAAAGATCACCTGAAGAATTTTTCCACCAGAAAATGTTTTGATTTATAAACCAAAAATAAATGCTTAAATAGACCGAATTCTACCCTCCAAACTCCCTCCCCCCAAAATATCTTTGTTTGCCAAATTTTGCTTCTGAAAAAAAGTCAAAATGAAATGCTACTTCTGAAATGTCATTGTTATTGTTTTTCATGATGTTGATAGAAACAGCGCACATGACATTATATTATGCCACCTCAAGTGATGGCCACATATAATAAAGTATTTGAAATATCCTATTTGATTAGTTTTATGTTGCTTTATTTTTAATAATTCAATGTCAAAGTATTTCATTACAATACAACCAGGGCAACTTTTAATTTAGAATATAAGATATTTCAATTTGCACTAAGAAGTGGCTGCCCTGAATGTTTATTTTTAAATAAAATAATGAATGGTTTGATTATCACAGGGTACCTACAGACATTCAGGGAGCTTTGGGGGAAGTTAGATTGAATTAAAAAAGGCCACCCAATCTAATGTAAGTTGAAATGAGGAAGGCTAGCAGGTGGTGGGGCTGGGGCCAGTGGCTGAGCTTTCCCAGCCCTGGGCCTGCACTGGGAGCTATGCAGAGGTTCAGCTACATTGGTCTTGCCTGACCCTATCTAATTTAGACTACCTGTGAGGTACACTTAATTTAGATCAGGTTGGCCATTTTTAGACCAGTCTAACTGTCCTGAACTTCTGTATAGTTCTCACTTAGAACAACATAACTAAGGAACTAAATGTAAGGCCCACACCTAGATGAATTAAGTTAGATGGGCTGGCCATTTTTAATGTGATCTAACCTCCCTGAATGTCTGTATGTACCCATATTGTGTCATAAGCCAACCTCTAAATATTACTTGTCATGTCATCATATTCATGAGTGCATATTCATTGAGAAGTCATGAAATAATGCAATAAAACAACAAATAAAACGATTTTTTCTAAGGAGAAATTTCATTTGAAAACAAAATGTCAATTCCTTTGCCTATTTTTTTAATAGAAAAGAATTTTGAAGAAAAGGTGTAAAATATTTTTCTTAATTTCAATTCCAAGGTAAGAATAATTAAAGGTAGAAGCTCTGTATTCCTACACTGCCTCTGAGGCCCCTTATGTTCACTTGTCATCTGTAATGACAGCATAGTTTCATTGGACTTTGTGTCAGTAGTGAAATGGAAAAGCCACTTTGGAGGCTTTTTCTGACCTGGTTCTCATTTTCCTTTTGTTTAGTACTGGCAGTAATTTGAATCACAATCCTTTTTCAAGGCTAGTGCCTTAAATGTAAGAAAACCAGATCCAAAGTGTTTCTGTACCTTCTTTTCTTTTTATCCTATAATTACACTTACAGGATATACAACAGTTATTCTCACCCTTTTTAGACTCAAGGCACCCCCACCATACCTTTTGTGAACTGAGCAGCATCCTACTTACACTAACTTATTCATTACAGTGCTTGTCTCCTTACAGAGGGGCCAGGCAATGGGGGCAGGAGAATGAGCCTGCCTCTCCGTTGATCTCCTCACACCTGGCTTACTTCCCCATATCTGGTGGTCACTTTCAGAGATCTCATGGCGCCCCAGGTTGAGAATCACTGATCTAAAGTAAATCAATGAATAGTCCCTATCATGCTATCTACTTTTAAACAAAAGACCACATAGACTTCAGTATGTGAAAAATGTGAGATTTACCTAACTTGGGGGCAGTCTTCTCAGGGGGGAAAGTGTAAGCTTCTGGAGTCACAATCTTGATTGTATTTTTCATGTTTTTGATGATGCTTCAGCAAAACAAAACATCCATCTTAGGTCAAGTCTGTGCTAATCAAGGAAAGAGACCTCTCCTGAGATCTGCCAAATCATTCTTTTTTCACACAATTAACTGGTAGTCCATTTCTCCATAAAACACAAGAAATTTTAATTTTCTTCATCACTTGCAGCCTATCTTCATCTCACTTCAGATCCCCATTATATGCAGAGATAAGTGACTGAACCAAGTGGAAGTCAGTATATGAAACAAAAGTAAATATTCTTTGTGCAGTGAAAGATTTGCTAGCTTATGTTTTAATTATTATTTCCCATGGGTATATGGGGTCATATGTTTAAGTGTGTGTGATGTACTTACAAGTTATTTCTTTCAGCAGTCTCCAATACTGACATAATGGGTCTGCCCTTTTTGAAAGCACCTTATATCATGTTTATGATGTTGTCTTTCTTAAAAATTCCACTGTTCCAAGCCTTCTTCAGTAGACTGCTTTTCTGGAAGTCTCCACACTGACTTCTGAGATTAGTTCTGTGTTTTGAGAAACAGTTGCTTTTGCATTTCTCAGGGCATGGTAACTTTCATCCAGACCATTTCTAAAATCTTGCTGCTTTTTTCTTTTCAATATCTCTGAAATTTGACCTGATTTTTTTTTTTTTAAGATCCCTAAAGCCAAATCTTTCATTCAGCATTTCATTTTATCCCATCTTGATTATTACAAAATCCTTCTTTCTGATTTAATAAATGTATATATTAAATGCATGTATGACCTTCGCTCCATGCAAAATGCTGTTACTAAACTCAACTCAGTAGTTTGAGCCTATAACACTTTTTCGAATCTCTTCACTACATATTTGTAAGCTTCTTATATTTACTCTTCCTTGTGTTGCCCACTGTCCCCACCAACTTGTCAATACTTCCAAACTGCTTTCTTTGCTTGTCAGATTTTTGGGTAATCATTTCTCTAGCTTTTTTTAATGCAGACTTTTAAGAACAGGGTAAGCTCCATTATGTCATACTTAAGGCTCTTTGTTGGTCACATTCAATCTCTTTTAAAGATTGACTTCAGTCACACTTACTGTAGTGAATAGGATTTCACTACAGAATTTTAAATATGTTGATTATTATTCCCCTGCTGCCCAGTGTCCTTGAGGGAAACCTACTTGTATTAGTGGATGTCTTTGTTAAATATCTAGAAAAGGCTTAGGAGCCCTATCTACATGGTGGGCACATCTACATGTGCATATTAATGCGATTCAATAAACTCTGACACACTTTGCACCAGAGTTTATTGCTCCCCAATACTGCATTTACATGTACACCTGGGATCACAGCACATTGAGCCAGATTGGAGCAACCCTGGCTAGCAGAGAGCCTGGGGGTCCAGCCTGCCAGCCCAGGGCTGCTCCGATCTGGCTCACCGTGTTGCAGAGGGGCTGGCAGGGGCATGAGGGTGCTTCAGTGTGTTGCTGTAGAATAAAAAACTAAATTACTAAAAAGTAAATACAAGTACTATCCTGTTGCAGAGTTAGTTTCCTGTAGTCTAACAAGGCCACACATGTAGATGTAAGCCATTTAATGCAGAGCTAATTAATCTACCCTGCAGTAAATGTCTCGTGTCTACTAGGCCTACTATGACTTAAAAAAATTAGTTATGGCAATCTATTCAATTCCAGTTCAAAACCAATCAACATCATACACTTATGAAAATGTACTTTTAAAAAAGTATTACAAAACCAGTCATTTGCCAAAGACAGAGAAAAATATGTGAGTAAATCTTAGATAAATATGTTTTGGATGTTACAGGGGTATAGGTTGTAGCCATGTTGCTCTAAGGACATAGGCAGACACTATTCATTCCATCCAGGAAGAGCACACACCAACTGCAGATGCTTCCTCAGCCTGATGAAGGATATTTATACCCGAAAGCTTGCTAAGAAGAATTTTTCCAACTATTTGAGTTGGTCTAATAAAAGATATCAGATTTACCCAAAGAACCTGGTCTGTTTTGGATGTTTGCTGTTTATCTATTATCTAAAAGCTCCATGTACAAAAAGGGCTGATTTTAGTTGCAGAAATGGGTGGTTCAGAACTCCAGAAGAAAGCTTAGTTGGCTGGCTAGTGCTTTCTATTCAAGTGTGTAAAACATATGAATGTTGCTATTTAACTTGTAAAGAAAGATAAATAAATTCCCTTGACCGAATCTCCACTGTCTAGTACTTCTTGTAGTCACATTTGTGCAAAATGAGCATGAATCAGAAATTTCCCATCATTTTTACCAATGATAGTATTTTATAGACAACCAGCACCCATTTATGATGGGTATAAATGGCTTCAGAGAGTGGATAATCAGAACCCCTGGAAATCCAAGCTCTCAGCCTAGTGACTGATAGATACTTTTTCATGGTTACATTGATTTTTCACCCTAAAATTTCAAATCTGGATTCATTCTTGGGCAATTAAAAAAAAAAAAAGATAAGTAGCTTATAAATAGAATGAGAATAAGTTGAGAATGAAGTCCCAGTCTTTCTGTTCCTATTCATGTAAAACCCTTTCTCCAAGTATGAATTCTATGATTGGGCCCTAGGGACTTTGGGCCCTATTCACCACTAACGTATTCCACTGTTGTAGCACTGTTACTCCACTGATTTCACATTGGCATGAGTGGGGGAAATTGGCCTTAAAAATCCTGAAAAAAAACAATCAAATCATAGAGGAACTTATACGCTAAGACTTGGTAGGCAGAAATGGAATTGATTGTTAAGGAGCAGTGGACTCTTTACCCTGAGTCAAACACCTTTTACAAAGCAGGGGCAAATTTAAGCACCTTTGAAAAGGATTCACAGTGCCAGCAGGATAAGTCAGAAGCACCATGAAACAGTTTATATGAAATGCTGAGGAAAGGTCACCAGTTCTCAGGGCAATGATTTTCTCTCCACTCAGGATTCCCAACCCCTAAGCTTCTCCTGGAGTTAGATAAACCTAAAGCGTTTTTTCCAAAAGTCAGCTATAACTCCTTGATGAGCATATTATAGGCCCCTCACTGTATCTGATCCATACAGGATATGAACGGATACAGAAACAAAATGTAGAAACTAAGGTTTAAATTATCATAGCTCATGATTTTGGCAGTGTTGGGCTGTTATATGAGCAAAGGTCAGTCCCTATTTTCAAAACAAAGCAGCTGAAGGAGAAGATAACCACTCCAGCTTTTTTTCTGATAATCCAGTGATTAGCTTTGATGAAACTGTTCCATTTTGCTTGGAACAAGTAAATATTCAGTGGGAATAAGCATTACCTTATCAGCTACAGGTTAGGTTACTTACCTGAATTCCAATCCCTGCATCACTACCACTATTTTAGGTGTTGTTCAAAGTTCTTGCTTTAGCCATTCCCAAAAGCCCAGAATGAGTTTCTTATTCTGCCACATTTCCTGATAAAATGTCTATTGACTCCCTTAACATTGTTTCATGCAGAACTTGATTTGATCTGAGGTGTGCTGTGAGAATACTCTCTGGATTGGGTCCCTCAAGTGGAACAGGCAAAGGAATGTCTGGTAATCTGACAGCTAGCACAAAGCACAGAATCTGGGCCTGTGTTTTGGCAGCCATGATGGGAGGATGCATGGGAGTTCTTAAGCAGCTTTCGTTGTTCAATATTTGTTTTATGATCAGCAGGAAGGCAGTTGTGGAAGCCAATAATATTTCTCATGAGAATACAATCAGAACCATCAACCCCTAATAAACATAAAATAGGGCCTAAATCACGTTAACCTCCCACCAGAGAACAGAAAATCAGTGAATGTGTCTCCTGAAATTAAAAATTCATAGCTATAAAAAGAACCATAAACAGAAGAAAGGATGTGTAATTGAGAGCAACTAGGGGATAACATTTATTTGCACTTTTAACTATTTACAGTATGGTGGAAAGAAACTACATTTTATGTTAGTGAGGAAAAAAATAATATTTTCTTCTACCAGTTCTTTTATTTTGTGATATTTTATAAAGAATAAACCAAAAAAAAAAAAGCGTAAAAAGGTTACTTTTTATCACAGACAACATTAAACACATTGCTGGTAATCCAAATTTAAAAAGGTAGCTGGATATCATTGAATGCAAGGCACCATGAATGTACACCAGGCTAGAAGGAGAACTACATGTCCTGAGGAGGCCTCTGAATTCTGGTCCATTCTAAAGGACAAAATAACCTCTTGGGGGTGGCTTAACAGTTACACAGCCACCCAGAATCCCTTCTGGTGCCCAGTGTCTCCTGTATGCATTGTGCATATGTAAAACCATTGTACCACTTGGCTTTAACAAACACACAGAAGTGTAATCCCAGAATTGACTAACATGATAACTTGGACAGCCAAAAAAGGAACTGATCTTCAGAAATGTTGAGCACTGACTGAAGACAACATGAGCTACAGGCACTACTGTATTGATGTTTCTGTTTGGGTACCAATTTTTAATCAACACCTTTGAAAATTCAGGTCTAACTCCTGTTTGTTTTTATAGTGTGTTACTCTAAACACACTATTTCTCTTAGTCCTTAACTTAAAGTTTTATCTATATGATTAAAATCTAAAAATCTCAAAATTACATTTATTTTTGTATTATATAGTACTGATTCCACTATTATTATACACAAGACACAGTTCAAGACCAACATTTTTACTTAACTGGATATCAGTTTGTAACAGGGAGACAGGGATAACCCTGTTATGGAGTAAGATTGAATGAAGAAACTTACTGGATGCCGTGGGACTGGGGGTGGGGAGCTGATGTAATTTCCGCTGACACCGGTAGTGTCCATGGCGCCGGTGAGTGCTGTTTGATTTTTGAAATTTACCAATGGACTAAGCCTCTATAAGAGGAGCTGTACTGGTTAGTGTTTTCCTTAGAAGAGGAGAGGAGCCAGAGCCAGAGCACAGAGGATCTTCAGCAACAGAGCCATTTCTGTGCAGAGGCATGGGAGCAAAGTGGGCGGTGTGCCCAAAGGAAGCAACCAGCAGGTAGTTTGCTGCACCGAGAGTGAAGTTCGGCGGAGACCCTGTAGAGCAGGTACTCACGTCTAATTAGGGACTTTTGTTGATACTTATTGCACATGGATGTTTTCTTTGGAACTGATTATGTAATCTTGCCCGGCTAGAAACTGAATCTCTCTGGACAGAGAGAAAAAATAAAGTAAAAGCCGGCAGCTGGCCAATTAATAATTTGATTTACAATTCTTTCCTTTGCGAGAGAGGGATAGAGCCAAGAGCGGGACCGTGTATGTGGGCAAGAACCCCAGTTTTCCTTGGAAGTTTCATCCGAATGCACAGGGGTGTTATCCTGGTAGAGGGAAGTTTGCCAGTCTTACCCAGCAACAGTACCCCCGAGAAAAGAGAGAGTGAGTCACTTTGATATTAGCTGGGACTGGAAGCTACCTTCCTGCGTATTAACTTTAACTCCCATCAAAGTCATGGCAGGCGAGAACAAATGCTAGGCGGGAAAGCTCTGCCAAGTACTTTATCTCTCTGATTGATTCAGGACACCCACTCACATAATTAAAATGCAGTTCATGGATCATGTTGATAGAGCAGGGCTAACTCTACCAATTTTATCTCAAGTCTCACAAAAGTAGACACTTCTAGTGTCATATGAATATGTTCAAATCTCAGACTGCCTTTTAAAGGAAAATAAGTTTCTAGCCCATGGAGTGAGGGAAAAAGATTGAAAATATGAACCCTAAAAAGCTTAAAACCAGAAGGCAAATTAAAAGAATCCAAACATTTATTAATATTTAAGATAGTCTCATTATTTTGAGGTGCCTAAGTCATGAATTTTGAATGATAGAACTGGCAACACTTTGCTTTGGAACAGTTGTAACTTGGTAAGGCAAAACACTCAGGAAAAATATTTACCATGAACATAGCCTTTGTGGAAAATGGTGCAGAAAATTGTTCTGCTTTTTAGCAATATATATCCCTGGATAAGTAAAATATGTCCCTATTGCAGGTACTCCAACTTTCTGTCAGTGATGCCATTTTCTTGTGTGCATCTCAAAGAAATTCAGCAGTACAATAGGATACAATGTTTTTCCTTGATAAGACATTTTATGCTATACACCAGTTTTCTGTAGCTCCTGCATCACAATTCTGCTTTTATGCAGAAAATACAAATCTGCTATTATGTACTGAATCCTTTTGACACACAACTCTCCCTACTAAACAATTTATTGGAAAGTAAGATGTTATTAATATTAGAGTTAGGGTTTGTTGTTTTTGTAACAGGTTAAATACTGATTTAACAGAATAAGATGGACAAGGACATTTATTTTTAGAATGTCTGAAGGGAAGTGCTTCAGGGGAATTTGTTTCACTTCTGTCCATCTCTAGCACTGATAGACTAGAATACTAGTGCTATAAGAGTTTGTTGCTCTGTAGTTGTAACCTACTGGAATGACTCAAAGTAAATGTGCTTGTGGATAGGATCACTCACATCCCTATACTTTTTTTCACTGAAATTGCAAGGAAAGGATTTGCCATTTTGATGTAGCTTTAAACGCAAGAAATAATTCCCCCTTACAAATGGTTTTTGAATTGCAGAGCTATCCTCCATGTTTGCCCATCCCCCACTTTCTTAAAAAAAGATAATATGGAAGCCTATTTTAAATAAATATTAGTTTGCCCTGGGTAAAGTGACAAAAATATCATGGCATGCTTGTTGTTTACCTTACGTAGCTTACCTGATTAGTTGCTATTCAAGCTAGTGCAAGACAAATACTCATCCTTCTAGACAAGGGAATTGTTCCCTGTAACTTTAATAATGCCCCTGGGAATATATCTGACCTCACACCTCCAACCCTGACATTGTTTAACTATATCCCACAACTTGTGAATTTCAATTATTTGTTCAGAGAGGCCATTCATAATTGCCTGGTGTAAGCCTGCCTTTAGGATGCAAAGCAGAAAACAATGAAAATGCTACACAGGCGAATTAGAACAGCAGCACTTAAATGTATAAATTAACTGGGCCTCTTTTCACAGCTTTCTCTTTCTATTCTGAGAGGCTTCAGTCTGGTGACATCAAAGACGGGATTATGTGAGAAGATAAAAACTTGATCTAATGTCCATGTTTGAAGTCATGAAAGTCCTCCTCTCTCCAAGCTAAAATAACCCTCCTTATAACACAATAAGCTAGGGTCCAGGTGCAGGGGGGAGGCTTCATCAAGGCACTGGGGATATCTTAGGCAGGCCGAAGAGCAGTACATTAAGCTATAATCTTCCCAAATGTGCTAAAAGATTGTTTGTGAGCTTTGGAAGCTTTGTTCTGCAAATTAATATGGTAAGTCTTGCTTTTAAATGAAGAATGCTATTATGCATGTTGTTGGGATGGTTCTTTAATGAGAATTTAACTTGTTTTACATGCTTGTAGGGAAGGCTACTCAGGAGCTATCAAGGCAAAATAAGGGAATGCCAAAATACTAATTAGCTAACTGCCACATAACTTACATTTTTTCCCTGGAACATTAGGTACAATTAAAATCTATGGACTGGAATAGGAGCTAGAATAGGCAAAATGATTGGAGGTTTGTTTTAGGGTTTTTAAGGGGGGGGGTTTGGACTTCAAAACTTGACCACTGTCACCAGGGAAGTCTTCCAGAAAAATGAAAATGCTCTGTCACTAGGTGATACGATCTACTTTGAGCCTCAAAGGAAATATCTGAGACAAATGCAACCCCTTCCCATTCACTATAGACAATGTCACTTGCTCGTGAGCTTACAGTAATTGTTTCAATGCTTACAAATAACACATTACAAAGAATTCTTGCTTTTTTAGCATTAACCCTTCATTTATTTTAGGTCAATATCAATATTCCTGTCCTATTTATAATGCAGGCTGATTCTTATAATTTTTTTTTTCAAACACCAGACACTAGTGAACATATTTGACTATGTTAGCTTCATTTTACTTCATTTTTGTGGAATTTGGCTCATTTTACCAAACAAAAGAGATTTAGGGATAAACTCCTAAATGACAAAATCCAGACAATCAGACTCATTAATCAACATAAGAAAATATACATTTTATCAAGATGTCAAAGCTTTTTGACCTTTTCAGCAAGACTGCTGTTATACTCAGTTCCCTTCAGCCAGGCAGAGAACCTTTGAGTGATATACTCTGTTTTAAAGGGAAGCATTTACTTTAATATAAATGGTAATACAAATACTTATAAACTACTGATTACATTGCTTTTAGTGCTGAAGACAAAGCAATTTACTTTTTATAAGAAGACTGGAACAAATATTTTCCATACATTACAGGTCATCACAGCAATCCAATACTACTATTCAATCAATCACTGATTTCTTAAAGCTACAAGTTCCTTGTTATACTATGTGGGAGTAATAGTTTTATATTGTTTTCTACATGCATAGCTTGATATAACCTGGCTATAATTTATAGTCTCTCTGCCACCAAACCATACCTATTAGATGATTTCATCTTCTGTTTCTTCCCTGTCTGTTCATCTTATTATTGTTGATTATAATTTTTCATTCTGTAGAATATTTATAACTGGAGCTCATAACAGGGGAAGAAGCATTAGTGTATATTCCACTGCAGACCTATCAATAGTGCCTTTGTGAAATGAATAATGACAGTGACTTCATTTTGAGGCTTCTTCATGAGTCAGTAGTTATTAAAGGCCAGTTCCAAGTGTGTGCATCTGGATACACACACATGCATGTGTCTGATATATTTCCTTTCCACATATCTATATAACTATATCTTTGTCTACATATCAATATCTATATATAGAGAGAGAGGCGGAGGGAAGGAAATATATATAATATATTTTCTAAACAATCATAAAATAAGTGTATGTTTTCAAAAAGGACTTAGCATTATGTCATAACACTATTAGTAAGTCAAATCAGTCTTACAGGTAGGCTATATTCTTCCGGTCCTGTTTCAGGGTATAGCGGTAACACTGAAGTGGTTGGAAGACTACAAAGAAAGGTTTTCATTACTTGAAGGTGATGGGGAGGCCTCATGGAAGATTTTTCAGGATGTTAAAGAGGGGAACAACTTTAATCCTGCAAGAGGCCCTTGAAGCTCTTTATAGTATTTACAACTCTGGGTGGTCTAACGGAATCCTTTGTGGCCATTAGGGTCCTCCAAACATTTTGCTATCAATGCAGTTCTTGGAAATTCTACAGGTCTTGGAGAGAGGGACTGTTAGATTATTCCACAAGCTCCCAATGTCCTTTCCTGCTACTATGCTAATTTATTTTTCCCCATCTTCTTATATTGCCAACCTGTCAAAAACCGAACGAACACTTATAAATATTCTCTGCCTGCTGCAGAAGGAGGGCAGATTAGATAGGTCGAGTAACTGGGAATAAATAAAAGTTCAACAACCATTAACAAGAGTTGGTTAGTGTCAGTGCCAACTGGAATTGACTTTAGTTGTGTATGACACTTGAAAAAACAGATTTTTTTCTCTCTTCTAAAGCTCCGTGCTAACATACAACAGCATATAAAACATACAGCCATTTAGGCTAACACAGTTCTCTGTGAGACTGAAACTACATGGCCCTTGGAAAAGGGCTAATACTAATTAGAAACCACAAAGCCTCTAAGGATGAATAAAACTGAATAGCTAGCTTAGCTCAGTAAGTCCCAGGAATGCTCCGCTGGATCAATATTTTTCTAACAATGATGTACAATAAAATGAAAGATAGTGATAAATCAACACTGTAAAGAGAACAGAAACGATGATGGGTTTGTCAGAGTTTGTAAAACTGGAAAATGTAGGCTCAGTAATTTATTTCTGGTCTCTGGCATAGTCAGGCATCTAGCTTGAGAAAAAGAAGGTGCAATGAGTAGGAGGTGAGGTGAGTAGGAAACAGTAGAAATCCTTGCTTCAGAGTGAACCTTCATCAAATTGACTAGCACTATGGTGCTTTATGAGAATTGTCTCTCTTGTCTTAGCCTCTAGTTATTTTCATGTTTAAATGTGTGGAAATTGGATTGAAAGTATACTATCAAAATGGAAAGACATCTGTGAGAGCCACAAACCCATCTTGCCTAAGGCCATAGACTGCAACTCAGGAGATATGGGTGTAATTCCTGGCTCAACCTCATTTCCTCAATGCAAAAGGATGAACAGTACCTTGCTTATCCCATGCTTTATCTGCCTGCACTATTTAAACTTCAAGTTCTCCAAGCTGGCTGTTCCTTATTACGAATGTGCACAATATCTATCACAGTAGAATCGGGGCCCTCGGAGCATTATTACAGTATATGCAGGGTGGGCTGAAAGAGGACTGAGACAACGTATGTCACCTCTCACCAGCTCTGTAGATTCCCAAGGATAGAAAATGGTATTAGCTTGTGTAATTTGTCGTATTACCTACCTGTCCCTCACAGGGAGCTATGACCAAAGGAGGCTCTTGTACTAGGATCAGTTAGGGATATATTGCCATATATGCATAGTAGCTGGGAGGAGGAATGGGCCTACAGGCCTTAAACCAGGAATGAAATACTAGGACATCAGTGGAAATATCTTAGGGTTGGTTCCCTATAGAGTCAGGTCTTTTGGCTGTCCCCACAGACCCCACTATTAAGAGTAGTGAGTAGGAAGAAATTATGTGAAGAAATCTTCACTAACTTCCTCTTACATTTACCCACTCTTTTACCTTGGGACTGGGGGACTATCCTACCTTATACAAGAATCTTGAACACGGTTTCTAATCAAAGCTGCTTTTTTAAAATACAGACAGAACACCATCATGTCTAAAAAAACATACTTTATCAGCAGCAATTTTGGTGAAAGCCACCTTTAGTTGTTCTCCATTGCGTCAGAGCCACCACACCCAGCTACAAAATTAATGAAGGTAAGTGCTTCTACACCTTCCCTGATTAACGGATGAATTCATTTATGAGCCTGTTCTTTTTTTGGTTTCCTCTGTTATATAAGCAGCAAGGGCATTACAGATCATTCATGATAAAATTTCACAATACTAAGATTTAAAATGTTCCATTTCATAGAGCTTCACCAATTTTATCAATATCCTCGTCAGATCTTCAATTTTTGCTCAAATGTAAGTATTTATTGCATGCTTAGTTTTTGTGTTGCTCTTTGCAGCATGGAAGTACTGCTAATAAATTTGCTCTTTAGTTTATGACTAGAAGCTGAAAAGCAATACAATATAGATGAAACATCACCTTCACTAAGAACAAATACTACTTAGAACCTCAATGGTTTAAAATGACTTACGGTGATGTAATTACCAGTAAGAAAAAAGACAGTTGGTATTTTCCCATTTATAGGCAACAATGAATCTTTCACCCTTGTTAGCCTCAATATAGTATTAATGTCTTCATTATTTTTCTTATTCCAATGACAAAAACACATCTGAACACTGGAAATATGATATAAAGAAACAGATTAATCTGTGTTAGAGCAGAATATGGCACAGGAACTTGAGGGTGTAGGATAAAGGCAGAAGTACTTTGATCTGCATCTTTCTCATCCTGGTCTAAATGAAGGTGTATTCAGTTCCAGGCACAGGCTGGGGCAATGTAAGGCTGCCCTGGTTTATGTCTGGAAGTTTGTGGGCTAAGAAGACATGGCAGCAGGCAGGAATAAGTGGAGCATGCCATGCCACTAACAACACTACTCTGGGAAACTCATCAGAGGACCTCTCTGATGGTTGCAGCTGAGAGGTTAGTTGGGCTGAAAGTTTCTAAAAGGAATAGCCCTTCACCCAATATTAATAAGCCCATGTCTTCACTTGGAGTCCTTAGGTATTCTTTCTTCCCCCTATACATCTTTGAATATAAATCAAAATATGGATTATGCAGTTCAGCCATGAACATGTTGTTATACTCAGCTGTTGGTTCATTTGTGTTGGGGAAAGAACTGTTTCACTGTTGATCTCTTGCTTTCACTATAGGTTGGCAGCTACTTATGACAGGTTGACATAGTCCAGGATGCATCTAATAGGAACCAGTACCTTTCCTAGTGGAGAACCTGCAAGCTGTGGCTTCCAGAAACCGCAGGCTGAACACAACTTTCAGTTCATCACATATTAAGATTCACCTTTGTTCTGGCCTTTTCCTACCAAGGCACATTATATTAATTATCCCAGCCCACACTGCCGATTCTATGAGAGTCATTACATTATCATCATCATACATTATCATATCATCAGTATCATAATTATTATTATAACATATGTGTGTGTATTGGCTATTTAAAAAATGATTGAGGCAGCTGTAATTATTGTCTGATATTTACATATTTATAGTTACAGTATTCAATTTAGATATATCTTCCATTACTCAATTTTTCCATGTGCTATAGCAGCTTTCTGGCTCTCATTTGCTTATATTATAGGTACCTACCTGTATGGCACATTCACCTCCTCAAAAAGCATATTGCAAGAACTAAAGCAATTCAGTAAGTGGGAAGGAATAAGTGGCATTCTCTGCACAGGAAAACTCAGGTCAAAATTCTGTCCTGAGTTTGAACAGACTATTGGGCTACTGTGGTTAAGGCACCTCAGCTTCTACAGCAAAAGATGGCATCATGATGTGGCATCAAGTCCGGGCACTTTTGACTCTCCTACCTGAATGAGCAGGTACCTACTTGGAGCTGGGTTGACCAGGAGTGGCCTTTATTAGTCTTTAACTCACACCAGTAGGCCACGAAGGCAAATGAGATACCCTCCAGTCTGCATTGTAACCTGGGGGACTGGACACACATCAAACACCCTAACTAGGGAGTCAGAACTCCCCATTCTGTCATCCTGTTCCCTGCATTAACTTACTCCAGCACCTTCAACCCTCTTTCATAGCTAAGCCATCATTCTCTAGATGTTGAGCATGGTCCTCTCCAATATTTACCTGCTTTGGGCTGCAAAGTTCTTCTCATTATTATCTCCAAGAAAAGTGTGTTAGGGGATCCAGGGTTTCTGATACACAGAAAGAACCAACAATACATAGTTGTTGAAAAAAGGCAAATGTTATTCTGGGAAGTCTTAAGCAAGAATGTCAAATAAAAAGACAGCAGGTAAAAATTGATTTTTGGAGGACTTCTCTTTGTTTTCTGGTTCCTCATACCAGTTTCATAGAATCATAGAAAATTAAGGCTGGAAGGGACCTTAAGAGGTCATTTAGTCCAACCCTCTGCTCAAAGCAAGACCAGCCCCAAATAGATCATCCTAGCCAAGGCTTTTTCTAGCTGGGTCTTAAAAACTTCTAAGGATGGAGATTCCACAGCCTCTCTGGGTAACCTCTTCCAGTGCTTTACTACACTCCTCATGAGAAAGTTTTTCCTAATATCTAACCTAAACTTCCCTTGCTGCAACTTGAGACCATGTTGCCTTGTTCTGTTATTGCTACCACAGAGAACAGCCCAGGTCCATCCTCTGGAACCACCCATCAAGTAGCTGAAGGCTGCTATTAAATCCCATCTCAGTCTTCTCTTCTCTAGATTAAATAAGCTCAGCTTCCTCAGCCTCTCCTCATAAGTCATGTGCCCCAGCCCTGTAACTATTTCTGTTGCTCTCCACTGGACTCTCTCCAACTTGTCCACATCCTTTGGGGGGGAGGGCAAAACTTGACACAGTACTGCAGATGTGGCCTCACCAGGGCTGAATAGAGGGGAATAATCACTTTTCTTGATCTGTTGGCGATACTTCTACTGATGTAGCCCAGTATGCTGTTAGACTTCTTCACAAGGGCACACTATTGGTTTATATTCAGCTTACTGTTCACTCTAACCCCCAGGCATGAACAACACGTGCCCCAGGAAGCTGGTGGGGCACCGCGACTGCCCACAGGGGGCGGCGGTGATAGTGACAGGGGTGTGGCGGCGGTGAGTGGGGAGCTCCTGCAGGTGGCCACAGTGGTGTCAGTGGCAGGGTGGGGTGGCGAGCTCTGTCAGCGGTCAGTGACCACCCGCAGACACTGCCGGTGATGTCGGTGGGGTGGCGGCGAGTGGCAAGTGCCTGTAGGTGCCTCTGGCAGCGTCATCGACACTTTTGTCAGAGGGTGCACTGCCAATCTCAGGGAGTGTACGTGCACCCCCTACACATCTCCAGTCCTCCCATGTCCTTTTCTGCAGAGCTGCTGCTTAGCCACGTGGCCTCCAGCTTGTATCAGTGCATGGGATTGTTCCATCCCAAGTACACTTCTCCTTATTGAACATCATGAGATTTAATTTGGTCCAATCCTCCAATTTGTTAAGGTCTTAATGAATCCTAGCCCTACCCTCCTGTGTATCTACTACTCTCCCTAGCTTGGTGTCATCTGCAAACTTGCTGAGGGTGCATTCTATGCCATTTTTCAGACTCAGGTTTCTGTAAGCTTTGTGTGAATCTTCCCCTTCTTACCGTAGAGGGAATCAGATAGCTTTTAGAATAAAAAACAATCAAGTCAGGAGGTAAAGATAGCCATGCTTTTGATTTGATTACTAGCTGCTTGCACAAAGGTTCTTGTATATCTCTACTTATTTACCACAAAAGCTAGATCTTTTGTGAGAGCCAGCGTGGTTAAGTCAATATATCCTCAGGTTGCGTAAAGGGAATCATATATCTGCAGATGAAACCTAAAATTTCTTTGTCTGCTCCAGGGTGCAGCCCAGCTTAGAGTTTAGCTCAAAGCTAAAATACATTTCCCCCTCCCCACCCCCTATTTCCAAGGGAAGCACTCCTCTGTTGTTGAATCAGACCAGTTATAATTTATGTCAGTGCACCAACACTGCTCTTTAAAAAAAACACAACAATTTGGCAAAAAGGTACAAAATTACAAAAAAGATACAAAGGCACTGATCTACATCCAGAGTCTCTGGGCACAACCTATTATGAGACTTTATCAACAATGAAGACTGATACATTTCATCATAGATGAATTTTGTGTAAATGTGTGGGAGAAAGAAGGAGAAAAAAACCCGAAATCTTCATCAGCTGATAAAAAGAGCTGTCTGCATCATAATATTGTTATTGGAAATCACAGGGCACATCTATACATACATTTAAGCACAACTAAATTGAATATGCATTAAGTGATGTTTGGCAGGGGTCTACACATGCAGAGACTTGGCACTGAAGTTAGTGCACAATCCCTGCAGCCCTGCCGTGTGCTCCTATGGCCACTGGGGGGAGCTGCAGCCTCCGGCCACATGGCTGCCAGCATTAGGCAGCCATGCTGAAGCCGAAGCCAGCTGCCAGCACTTGGCAGCCATCTTGGAAACTCTGATCCCTAGCCAGCCCCTTCCTGGCCCAGGAGGCGCATGCCCAGTGTAGGGGCAGCACAAGGCAGCTCTCTCCTTGCCCACCCTGCCTCCCTGAGCCATGGCTGATATAGCCCCTGCCAGCAATGCCCAATACCTTACTGCTCCAGACGTGCCACTGACAGCATCAACCAGTGCCCAGCACTCCTGTTGGCCATGGTGCTGACCCTGTTGGTCCCAGGAGGCACCCTGCACCCAGGCCCTAGGAAAGCTGTGCATCTATCAGTGGGGGCCAGGGGACCAGGTGCAGGAGGCCCTGGCCAACACCTTCCTCCTGCACTCCCTGCTCCAGCCTGCCTACCCTGCCACCCACACACACCCTACCCCCTGCCTACCCCCAGCACCACTCTCAGGACACGCACATGGGTGAAACAAAAAAGCTTTATTATCTTCACAACCCTCACCCTCATCTCTTCCCCTCCCCTCTTAACACACAGTGCCCTTCCACCAGCCCACCCACCAACAATAAAAAACCGTATTCCCAAAGTACACACTATTTACAAAAGTCTCAGTCTTTTTGGTCCCAGAGTGGGGGAGTCTAGGGGCAGAGCCCAGGGGCAGGTGCCCAGAACCCAGGCCCCAGGCCATTCCCTCATTGGTCCAGGGGCTGCGGCTACCACACTGGGTAGCAGGCGGCTCCCCCTCTGACTGCCTCAGTCCAGGGCCAGTGGCCCCCTGTGTTGCTGCTCCTGGCACTTCTGCCTCTTCAGCTGCATGGCCTTGAGGGATGGGGCTGGGTCCAGGCAGGTGATGGGGGACCCAGGGCAGGGGCTGTGCCAGGGGCTGCTGTGGCCAGGAGGTGCTGGAGGGCCTCTTCCCAGGGCCAGGTAGGGGCCTGCTGCAGGGTGGTGGGCAGGACCCAGGGGCCCTGTGGGGCCTCAAATAGGCCAGACAGTGGGGGGAAAGCATGCAGCTGCCAGACCCAGGAGGGTATCCACGGCCCAGCGTTTGGCATCTGCAGCCTCCAATGCCTCGGCCTGGAGGCCCACCTGCTGCTGGAGCAGCTCCCACTCCTGGGCCTCCAGCCACATCCAGTGCTTCTGCTAGGCCCGAGCCCATGCCTCCTCCCGGGTGGTCTCGTGGGTGACGTCCTCCTGCCACCAGGCCAGTTCCCATACCTCCTTCTGCATCTGCTTCCATACCTCCCACTCCTTGGTCACTGCCACCAGCCACTGGAGCAGGAGTGTCTGATCCTGTGTGCATCGCTGGTACAGGTGGTGCATGTGGAGGGTTCCAGTGGTGGGTGGTGGTGGCCTGGAGCCCACATGCCTATTGGGATTGGTGGCCTCTCCCCCACATCCAAATGTTGGCACTGCAGAGGCAAGAGACAGAGGCCTTTTATGAGAGTTTACAATATTTCAGAGAGAAGATCCTCTGCACCAGGGACTGTGTGGGGGTTGGTCATGCACAGGTGCCCAGGGACCATGGTAAGTCTGGCCGGGCAGGCCAAAGTCCAGGCAGCCACCACTGCCTGAGGCCCCAGTGGCGATGTGTAGCAGGTGCACATGCACCCCCTGAGAGCACTGGCGCACTCCCTGACTAACCACGCTCCTCGCTTCAGAGGGGCAGGCAGGAACACCAGTGCCCCCTCTGCGAGCACTGGCCAGGAGTGGAAGCGCCGGATGTAGGCTGTGGTCGCTCACCAGATGGTAAGTTCTGCTGCAGGGTGACCCCCCCCCTCAAGTTGATGAGATTGGCCGTGGGGGACCCCCCTGGCCGCTGACTGGTCTCTGGGAGGGCACATGCCTCCCCCCCCCAACTAAGGTGGCACCAGTCACCCATGCGAGGACCCCTTCCCTGCTTTCTTCCCTGGGGCCAGTGGCCTGCTGGGTGCTGACTGAAGGCAGCCTGCCTACCCTGCTCCCTTTCCAAGGCGGGACAAGCCAAGCTGCTGGCAGTACCTGCTGCCATGGCTCCAGACCCTGCTCCCTGATCTCTTCCTGCAGGCCAACCTCTCTTCTGTGCTGCTTCCCAGCCCATAGCACCTGGGTTTGGGGTGCACAGGACTCCTGGACAACTGGGGTGAGGGGCTGGACATGGCCCCACCATCCCCACTGGAGACCTCTCCAGGGAGGCACGTTAGGACTGGCCCCCCTACTGCTGCTGTGCAACAGGGGCACACTCAGGGCACATGTCTCAGGCAGTGTGTGATGAGCTGTTTGTGCAGGTGAAGGGATGCCTAAACCACTATGCCCTGCTGCTGCTGATCCTCCTGATGCCCTGGGCACATCTGTATTCCTGATTCAGAACCCTGAGCTACGACAATGTGGAGGGCAAACCTGGGCTGCCTCACAATCTCTGCCACCACCTGGAGGGCTACCTTTGGCAGCACTATACATCCTTGCCCCCCGCTATCAAGAAGGACCACACCACTGGCATCAACACCTTCATTGGTGGGCTAGAGGCCCATGCCCAACCAACTGCAGGACATAGGCTGCTCAATAAAGTTCTGAACTGTGTTCTACCTCTCTGAATGTTGGGGCCAGGGGGGAAACCCAGGGCCAAGGGAGTGTGGGCAGAGGTTGGGGCCAGGACCGGGGACAGGAGCAGGGGCAGGGACTAGGAGAGCGCTCCCTCCATTGTGGGACTTACCATGTATCCAGGGCTGGTAAGGCTGGTGGCTTGGTGCTGGCCTCCCCATTGGCAATGGTGACCAGCTATGCCTGGTGTCCTCGGACCATGGTGTGGGTTGGCAGCCAGCAGTGTCATAGCTGGCTGCTCTTTGTGGTGAGGTCTGGGGGTGTGGAGCCAGTGAAGCAGCTGTTGGCCAGGGCTCCCCAAGCTGCTAGTGGGTGCAGCAGCCATGGAGGTTGTTGGGGCAGGGCACGTAATACTCAAAGGCCCCTCCTTCAGGGAGGTGTCATCACCAGAGGGGTCAGGGTGGGGCTGGGGCTCAGCCAGACTGCCCCTGCTTGTGAACACTTCAGGATTGTAGCCTGGGTCTCAGGACACCAAAATGTTGGTCATTCCCACATAAAGGGCATGGTCTTGTGGGCACGATTGGACCAATGATTGTGGTCGGTCACAGCCACCCACTGTGCCCACAAGGTCTTGATCTTTATGTGGTACTGCCACACCACCTGGGAGTGCCCTTGATCATGCATCCCACCTGACAGGGTCTCACAAATATGGGTGTTTGAGTGCCCACCATGTGTGAACTGGTCTGGACCTCTGCATCCCCCCAGAGGGCCGTGAGATCACCATCCTTCTCCTGGATCCAGTTGGGACCCAAGGCGGAAAGCTT
This sequence comes from Alligator mississippiensis, assembly GCF_030867095.1. Classification (NCBI taxonomy): domain Eukaryota; kingdom Metazoa; phylum Chordata; order Crocodylia; family Alligatoridae; genus Alligator; species Alligator mississippiensis. The sequence goes on along the minus strand of NC_081826.1, from coordinate 198,974,496 downwards.
GGGTGTATGCATGTGGGTGGGGCTATTGCTCAGTGTGAAGGATGGGGAGGACATGGTTTGCTTCCCGCACTGGCTTTCTGGGCAGTGAACAGCTGCCCCTGTGTGGCCAGCCTGGCACAGTAGCCAGCAGTGCTAGGCAGAGGCGTATGGCCAGGGACTGGGAGCAGTCAGAATCCTAATCTTACCCTTCAGTGTTTCTGCCATTCCACCCAGCTTGGTATCATCTTCAAATTTACTAAGCATACACTCAATCCCATCCTCCAAACCATGAATGAAGATATTAAATAGTGTCACATCCAAAACAGATCCCTGGAGAACCCCACTCCTCCCAATGAGACATTAAGTCATTGATGACTACTTTTTGAGCACTATGAGCCAGCTAATCTAGTCTATAGTTCCTTAATTACTAATGAGAAGATCATGGGAAACAGTTGAGGAATACACATCACATCCACTGCTCTCCATCCATCCACAAAGCATTTCACCTTGTAAAAGAAAATCAGGCCTGTCAAGCTTCAAGCGTGATTTTCTTTTGACAAACCTGTGGTGGCTGTTTCTGATCACCTTGGTATCTTGCAGGTGGAAGGCAGGTTAGATTTGCACCTTATTGACTAACCAAAGTAGATATATTTATATATAGCTAAAGCTATATAGATAGATTTATTGCACACACTATTTATATCTACTTTGGTTAGTCGATAAGGTGCTAATCTACCCTGCCTTCTACTTGACTTCAGACTAATAGGGCTAACCATGTCTCTCTGATTCTATAAGTGCTTATAGTCATGCATCAGGTGGGGAGCACAGCAATGTGGTTTTTGCTTTATATATCCATTACTATTCTCTGTAGGATGCCCAAGTAGGGTTTCTTTTTTGTTTCCAAATTTGAGATAGTTTTCTTTGCTATTACACATTCTTTTAATTGTAGTTGCTAAGAGGGTAACCTAGCTCAGATTAGAAAACGTATAAAGGATTGTGATATTCCCTGTGCTTACATTTTCATAGATTCATAGATTCATAGATGTTAGGGTCGGAAGGGACCTCAATAGATCATCAAGTCCGACCCCCTGCATAAGCAGGAAAGAGTGCTGGGTCTAGATGACCCCAGCTAGATACTCGTCTAACCTCCTCTTGAAGACCCCCAGGGTAGGGGAGAGCACCACCTCCCTTGGGAGCCCGTTCCAGACCTTGGCCACTCGAACTGTGAAGAAGTTCTTCCTAATGTCCAGTCTAAATCTGCTCTCTGCTAGCTTGTGGCCATTGTTTCTTGTAACCCCCGGGGGCGCCTCGGTGAATAAATCCTCACCAATTCCCTTCTGTGCCCCCGTGATGAACTTATAGGCAGCCACAAGGTTGCCTCTCAACCTTCTCTTGCGGAGGCTGAAAAGGTCCAGTTTCTCTAGTCTCTCCTTGTAGGGCTTGGTCTGCAGGCCCTTGACCATACGAGTTGCCCTTCGCTGTACCCTCTCCAGGTTATCCGCATCCTTCTTGAAGCGTGGCGCCCAGAATTGCACGCAGTACTCCAACTGCGGTCTGACCAACGCCCTATAGAGGGGAAGTATCACCTCCCTGGACCTATTTGTCATGCATCTGCTGATGCACGATAAAGTGCCATTGGCTTTTCTAATGGCTTCGTCACACTGCCGGCTCATGTTCATCTTGGAGTCCACTAGGACTCCAAGATCCCTTTCCACCTCTGTGCCCCCCAGCAGGTCATTCCCTAGGCTGTAGGTGTGCTGGACATTTTTCCTCCCTAGGTGCAGCACTTTGCATTTCTCCTTGTTGAACTGCATCCTGTTGTTTTCTGCCCACTTGTCCAGCCTATCCAGGTCTGCCTGCAGCTGTTCCCTGCCCTCTGGCGTGTCCACTTCTCCCCATAGCTTTGTGTCATCTGCAAACTTGGACAGAGTACATTTCACTCCCATGTCCAAGTTGCTGATGAAGACATTAAAGAGTATCGGTCCAAGGACCGAGCCCTGCGGGACCCCACTGCCCACACCCTTCCAGGTCGAGACCGACCCACCTACCACGACTCTTTGGGTGCGACCCTCTAGCCAATTCGCCACCCACCGGACTGTGCAGTCATCCACATCACAGCCTCTTAATTTGTTCACCAGTATGGGGTGGGATACCGTATCGAAGGCCTTCCTGAAGTCCAAGTATACGACATCCACCCCTCCTCCTGTGTCCAGGCGTTTCGTAACCTGGTCATAGAAAGAGACTAGGTTGGTCAGGCACGATCTGCCCGCCACAAACCCATGCTGGTTTCCCCTCAGCATAATTTGTCCTGCCGGGCTCTCACAAATGTGAGCCTTGATAATTTTTTCAAATACTTTACCAAGGATGGAGGTGAGACTGACCGGCCTATAGTTGCCCGGGTCCTCCTTCCTCCCCTTTTTGAAAATGGGGACCACATTAGCCCTTTTCCAGTCCTCCGGGACTTGGCCCATGCGCCACGAGCATTCGAATATTCCCGCCAGTGGCTCTGCAATGACGTTGGCCAGTGCCTTCAGCACCCTCGGATGGAGCCCATCCGGGCCTGCCGACTTAAAGGCATTCAGTTCTTCCAAGTGACTCTGCACCACCTCAGGGTCTACGGATGGAAGTCTGGCGCCTTGCCGCTGCCTCTCTACAACCCCTATTTTGGAGAAATACAATTTGTTCTTCATTTTTAACTTTAAATGTTCATTATATTATTTACCCTCCCTGATACTCAAGCCTTAATGGAAATCATTCCCTGTGTCAAGGGAAATAAAAGTGTAAAATAATTGCACACTTGTCTAGCTGACTAACATGGAGCACAACATGATTTTTTACCTGCGTAAAGGTTGCAGGATATGGCCTAGAGTGGGAATTGATTTAATTGCCCCTTCTTTAATTATTCATGGCAGATGAGTCTAAAGACAAAAAAGTGATGAATATGGTACAATATTTTAAAATAGAGGACACCAGGGTCCACACCTGTGAAATAGAAATCAGGTGGATCAGCTCAGATCTCTGTGGGCCTGCCATATTTTTTAAATAATACCCGTTTATGAGCTTTTTATAATTCTAGATTTCAGTGCCTCTGGTCACTCATGAGCCTGACTGCTTTAAAAGGATAAGACAGGCATATCACTAACATGAAGGAATCAGGAAACTGCATGCTTTCTGAGAACTGAAGTTCATGTTCAGGAGAGCAGCAAAAGATATAATTCTGGTATTTACCTCAGCTCAGCAATCTCAACAGGGACTCTTGTAAGCAAGTCAAATAAAAGCAACAAATGAGGCGCTGATCCTGCAAATGCTTACCCATATGAAGAATTTGATTTAGCTCTATTGAATTCAAAATGAATTAGGTCACATACATTAAATACATATATATTTGCAAGACTGAGGCCTAAGGGACAGAGCAGGTTTTGTCAAGAAGCTTAAGAAGAATTGATAAAGAAAAACAAAAAGTATTGGGGATTACCTGGGAAATACTGAAAGGAAAGTATTAGTAAGTGGGATGAAGTTAAAGATGGACTGCTAAGAGCACGTGGATTACCATAGAATAGTTAATATTTAGAATAAAATAACCATTCAAGGATTCTGAGCAGGCCTGAGAGTTTTGAACAATGAAATGTGGCAGTGGTGTTAGCGGTATTTTTAAATAACCAGTTAGCAGATCTCAAAGAAATGGCAACTTTAGTGCCACAGTGGAATATCTGTTCTGCAAAATACCTTCATATCTTAAGCGTGAAGTTGGAAAACCTTTGAATTTAAGCAGAAGGCAGGGCAGGGTGGCAATTTAGAGACTAACTCATTCAGAAATGCATAAGCTTTTGTAGACGATCTGTTTTGTTACATGCCTGGAAAATCATTATAAGTCTTTGCACTTCACCATCGTATCACAGATCTAGAGACATTAAAGACAGAAAGGAGAGCAAGGCCAGCCAACTCCTCCTCCTGCTATTACTATTCTCTGGAGTAATTTTTCTACTGTTTTTTTTCTCTTATTTTAAAAGGGAACTCCCTTTGGTATACCAAAGAACATCCTGCTGTCTGAAGGTTTCCCTTGAGTTACAGCATGAATTTTCCACTTCTTAATGTATGACACTAAGTAATTATTCTCCCTCCTTGATCAGCAAAGAAAACAAGGTCTTTAGTGGTCAAGAAGGATAAAAATAAACTGAGACTGACAAAAAGGTTCATTTACTTATATTAGGAGAGCTAGATACTCTTCACCTCAGCATTCTGAAAGAACGGACACATGCAGTTGTAGGGGTGATAGCAAGTATTTTTCATAACTTGGTAAAGTTGTGAGTGATATACCATATGATTGGAGAATAGCAAATATAGTACTTACAGCTTCTACCTCCCAGGCAGTACCATAACCAGGAGGCAGTAAGGAGAGTAGAAACAGGATACTGTCATTTGCTTCTGTTGAGGCTGTCTTACCAGAGCTGTTGCAAAAAACAAAGCAAAGCAAAGCAAAACAAAAAGCAGAACACCCTCCCCCCAAAACAAAGCAAAACAAAACAAAAAGCAAGCTATGAGACTAGAAAGAGCAATTAAAAATGAGCATGATTTGGTAGTTGAGTGTTAAGGCAGTAGTGGGCAACCTTTTTGGCCACTGCCCCCTCCCACCTCCCCAAGTGCTGCTCTGACCCCTGCCCCAGAGACATACCTGATAGCTTGTGCCCTGGGGGCCAGAATGGAAGCAGGGGGACTTGAACCTCTGGCTGCTCCAAACAGAGTGGTGGCAGAACAATGCTATGATAGAAATTTCACTGCCAAAAGCCAGATTAAATCTTTGTTGGTTCTGAAACAGCTGTAGTTTCACATGGTGAGTGAGGATCCAAAGGCCTGAATGCTGGGATGGGAATCTCATTGGCTGGAATGATCTAGTTGGGGATGGTCCTGCTTTGAGCAGGAGGTTGCACTAGATGACCTCCTAAGGCCCCTTCCAACCCTAATTTTCTATGATCCTATAGCAGCTGCCCATACCACTTGCGGCATATGTGGGTTGGCCATCCCTGAGTTAAGGCACTTCTTAGGGGGGGAGTTCTAAGACTGTTTAGACATTTATCCAAATACTTTTTGTCACAACCCAGTGATTTTGGTGCCTCGGCATGGTGGAATTTTCCCGCCACATGAGAGCCTCTTGCGAAGTAAGAGGTTTTCTGTTGCTGCAGAAAACCACCGGTGCAAGAGAGTTCCCGCCATTCGAATGCAAATTTGTGTCCCGCTATTGGCCAGCTCTAAATTATTCCTACGTGGTGGCTAGTAATTGGCTTGCTAGCCGTTTAAAAATTAGCGTGACTTCCGCCCAAGCCGGAGAACTTTGAGCACACTGCAGAGTGCTTCTAAAAGAGATCTGACTTGCGGCTGAGCTGATCGATAGACTGATCACCTATCGATTCTTTTCCCCGTCATCGAGCGCAATCCCAGATGCACCCTATTCCCACCGGCTTGATTTGTAGACGGATGAGCTAGCCTGAGCCTTATTAGCTGGAACAACTGACATAGCTGTTCAGACGACCGGACTGTTTTTGTCGCAACCACCAGCAATGTAAGTAAAGTTTTACAACCATAAAGCTTTCTCGGCCTCTCTATTCACCAGCCTGCCCGACGAACGGGTAATTATTAAATCACCTCGAGTCGACCCTGGCCGTCCGAGACACTTTTTAACATAAAAATTGAAACAGCATTTAGGGTAGGTACTGGAATGCAGGACTCTCTCCCAGGTGAGCATTCTCTTGACTAAACTAGGAAATTATATCTGTTCTTGTTTTTTGCCCAGTGAATATTGAGTTATTTTAGTTGCATAGTGGAACAGCTTTAATAGGGGTGGAGAATGCTCTCACTCAGAACAACCTAATTCCTGGCTCTTAGGGCATTACCACAATAGTCTGTGGGAATGTTTTGAAATTAAAGTATGAAGTTCTCTTTCTCCCACTCCATTTCCATAAAGAAAGGCACAAGCACTTACCTCCAGGAGGAAGTTCTAAACTGTGAGACTTGGGTGGAGAGTAGCATCTTCCTACTACCAAAAATTAGACACCTGAACTCCAGAAAGGGGTGGGGTTTAGACACACTCTTGCTGTCTGTACTTTTCTACTGGGCATTTCTAGGCAGCTCCCTGCTTAGCACATTGGGGTTCATGGATCCTGCTCTGTTTCTCTTTGCATTAGGTGAGGAGCCTTACTGCCTACCTCAAAGTTCTAGGTTATGCTGAGATTAAGACCATAATGCTGTGCACTGCTGTTCTTGGCTCTGTTTTTTTTGGAATTCAACCCTATGTTCTTAATTTTCAAAAAACAAGCAGAGATCAGTCCTTTCAACCCAGACAAGGAGGTGGTGTTGACAGTAAAGGTGTCAATGCTCTCATTTTTATCTAATTACTCAGTGGTTAGAGCACTAGCAAAGCATGAGAGACACCTGGGTTCAATTCAAACCCATAATCTATTTACCAGTCTGTGGGCTACTTGGGAGTATAAGGCAGGGAAGGGAGCTTTCAGGACAGATCCTGTTTCACTAGGTATGGCATAATTAAAGATTTATTCAGTTAGAAAGATTGAGAAACCTGGTTTTCAGTCCATGCCTCACTTAAACATTAAGTGTTTAATATAAAACAAATACTGGGTGGAGTCCTGGTATTCCTTCTCTTCCTCCACCGCAAAGGTGAATTACAGAATCCCAGGAATAGTGTCACACTCACTACTCCACTTTTTTTCATAGTGGTGCAACTTCAACAGGAGGCTAATCGCTAAACCACTGCTGAAAAAGGGGAGTCAGGAACTCTGGTCTCTCCTTTAGGGATAGCTTCTTATTTTATCACATGACTACTATAAGATATAGATGCATGCCCAGATACAGATCTTGAGATGTCTAGTGAACATTACTTATGAAGGTTGCGGTGTATAAAGACTTGAAGTGCCTCCAGAGTTAGGTAGCACCTCACCAGGCATTTTGAAAATCACAGTTTTGCATTTAGGCACCTAAAGTGAGAGTTAGGCACCTATCATCTTTTGCGAATCTAGCACAGTTTTAGCACCTCTCAGCTCTAATATTGACACAATACTTTTATTTCTCTCAGCCAACATTTTGTGGGACTTTTATTGTTCAGCCATCACACATTTTTAAATATCATACTAGTTTTATACCCCTGGATCATGCCACTCTTTACCTAGGTCTCTTCATTTTTGCAGTCCAGATTTTTTTTTCTCCCACTGTAACTCAGTGTTGTAGGTTGTTTTTAAGAAGGTTTATTTGCTCACCTTCTTCCTCCTTTAGTTTCATGCTTTTGCTTTTTTTCCCTTTGATCTCTGTTGGTCCATTAGTATTATTCTTACTGTCCTTACTAGTCAGCTCCTACTAATCTAGGACCGGAGCCAAAAAGATATTTGGTCTCTAACTGGGTTTTAGATACCTAAACTCCCATTGAAATAGATGGGAAAGTAGGCCTCTACGGAGGTGCCTGATTTTCTTGTTGTATGCAGCCTTTAGTTTAATCTGAAAATATCACTAATGTTGTTTATGTCTTGCAGGAGATTACTGAAGGTAATGAATAATAGTGGACCTTTGCTGCAGAATTTGGTTCTAATTCATTTTAAAACCATCTTTGTTTTCTTACTTTCGGGCTTTTTCTGAAAGACTTTGAGTTTTGGCTTTTTCTGAAAGACTTTGAGTTTTTCCAAAAATATAAGAGGAATTCCTGGCCCTATTGAAGTCTCTAGGATCAGAATTTCAATGATAAAGTCAGCTGGGAATTTCATCATTGACTTTACTAGGCACATAATTTCAGTGTTGAAAATCTGCAGCTGACTTTTGCATCCCAACAGCTGTCTCTGAGATCAGAACCTATATGCTGAAACAACTGTCATATAGCTGAGTAGTTCTAGAGCTGACACAGCTAGTTTTTTCCTGAGAGACTGAACAGCCAACAGTTATTTTCAGAGAAGATTTAATACTGAAGTTATAAAGCTTGTTTTAAATGACACATATAGAGTTACGTGGCTTATATTTGAAAAATTATTACATCCCCTGCCTTGGTTCTTCCATACAAAAGAGCAGCAGTTGTTTGATTTATTGAAGTATCTGTACCAGTTATTAGAGCTCTGTTCCTGCATGCATGTCTGATTGTCTTCCATGATCCACTTGCACAAACTTGAGATCCTTAATCTCTCTCCTGAATTTGAAATTCAGTGGTGATATATGAGGCATGTGTGGTGCACAAAAAGAGAGCTGCTTTTGCTTTCTGTTTAATGTGATACAAATCCAGCAATTCTATTTAAATACACATTATTATTATCCAAAATCACCACAACTTTTGCATAGTGTGAAAAGTTGTTAAGCACAGGTCTTCTCTGAAGGGTTGCTGCAAGAACATCAACGTATGATCCACGGAGCAGTGGATTTCCATATTAGTGTATAAGATAGCTTTTTTTTTTTCATATCTACCAACTCAGCCCGACCTCAGGTACCAAGCTGAGCTCTTTTCCTTTAACAATAGCACATTACCAGGGTTCTGCAAATTAAGGCATTGAGCAACACTTTTGCAGCCTTGACAATGTCAGTTTTCACAGAAAACTGATAGGAACGTTGATAATAATTCTGAACAATCTCATTGGTGTCACCAGTGTGGGAATGCATATCTTTTCACTCGTTCTCTTGAGGGTATACTAACTAGGCTAATAGATATAAGAAGCTATACTTTCTTTTTTTTTCGATTGTTAAAGTAATCAGAAGCAACTCTGAACACACAGCAGATTAGATTTATTACCATTATATATAGGAAGAAAAAAAAAGAGATGGAGCCTAAAATAATAATTGAATATATATATATGCAGAGTGCTGGGTCTGTAACAGACAATATTACATATCTCATATCAGCAACATCTATTTATAAATTTTAGTTAAAAAAACAGAGCATGTCAGGCAGAAGGAACATGGTCTCTTTCTCTATGGACAAACAGGTGAAAATCCTTTAGTTTCTTTTAATTTTTAAATGCCCAGAAAACTTTAAGATTTGGCTTAACTTGTGAGCAATCTCCAGGCTATAGTTTTTGTCACTGCTACCAATGGCAACAGTACTATTGAGACAACTTATTGGTAGTGCTAGAAAGAAGAAGTGTCATAAATAGATTGTTTTTAGGATGCTGCCAATTATATGAAAAGAAGCAAGCTTTTCATTCTAAAAGTTGTGTTTTATTTGTGTTTATTAACTTGTCTTTGCCATGGACTGAATGATTTATACACAAAACTGTACGTAAGTTTGCAATAGACTCTACTAAGAAGAAATAGTAATACTTTCCTAATCACCCACAAGAAAATAAACCAGAAAAATAGTGAAAAGGTGAAAAGTGTCTTAACTTAGGCCTCAACACTTCAGACACTTACAGGCATGCATTTAAATTTACAACCATCAGTAGTTTCATAGATTTTGGCTCTTCATGATAGTAAGTAAGAAAATAGAGGTTTGGTGCCTCTGTCCGTCGGCCACAAGCTTGGCTGAAAGGATGCACCTTGCATTCCATTCTGAAAGCTAACACCTTTTTAGCAGGAGTCCACACAGCTCTCTTAAGGCTCTAGGCCAAGTCTCTCTCTCTCCCCCGACATTTGGTACAAGGACTAAATTTTACTCCTCATTTCTTCCCCCCACCCCTCCTCCAGGTTCAGGTGTTTTGTTCTTGTTTGTGGCTTTATCCAATTTGCCACTTGTTGTACACTGGCTGGTTTCAGCAAGCAGGGAGGCCAGTTTGGTTCTAGCTTATTTAGTGTTTTGTATCATATTGTAGGTAACTGCATTCAGAAACAGATGCTTTAAAAATAAAGAGATATACAAGACACATCATAAAATATTCCTCACTCATGACTATGCTTTTCTCTCTCTCTTGCTCTCTTGCTCTCTCTCTCTTTGCCACTCCTAAACTATGAGGTCCACCTGACTGCTGGAAATAACATTTATTACAACCTTGGGGTACAGAGCACTTCTTTTTCTTAAGCATCCTGAAGTGGAGAGAAAGACATTCAGGAAGCAGGGAACTGTCCCTGATGAAAAGACATGGGAGCCACATTCTGCTTTTCCAGATGCTGTTGCCTATGAGACAAGCCATATTTGAAGAGTATATTTACACTGTAAAAGTCCCTAAAGACAATCACCCCCTTCTCCCACTCCCTCTCCCCCCTTCCCCCACTTCAAATATTGATTCCCAGCTTCACTAGCCAGCTGTGGCCTGGGGAAGCCAATCCACACAACAGCTGTCTCCCAAGACTAGGGACTGCAACACTTTCATAACCGAACAGCCTCACATCTGGAATGGGTGCAGCTTTCCTGACAGACAACCGAATCGGTGGCTAAGGAGGTGGCAGCCTGGGCCAGGGGACAGTGTCTGGCTTTCCTGGCAGTGCCTAGAGCTGCCCCCACCCCTCCATCTCAGGATTACAAAGCCCTAGAGTCCTGAGAGTGTCTGGAGGCATGAGGCAGTCAAGGTCTGGTCTCCTAGACGAAAGGGGGGGAGGGGTGGGCAGCTGTGCCTCTGGGGGCAGGAGGGGAGGGGGCATCAGTGCCAGCTTGAAGAGGCCCCTTGATGAAGAGTAAGTGCCAGCCGCTGAGTGCAAGGAATTGGGCAGCCCGCTTGCCTCGGGGTGCTGCTGGCCATGCCTCTCTGCCCAAAGGCACAGCAAGAGGGGGCAGGCAGGCATGAGCCATGTGTCCTGTTGCCTCTGCCACCACTGTCCCCTTCCCTCACCTGGTCACACAGAATCAAGGCTGTGTCCCAACCCCACCCCAGCTCTTTGGGCCAAACGAAGTGAACTTCACACAGGCAGGCACCCTCAGCTTGGCTCTTTCTTTCTGGGTTGCAGAGGGCTCCTCTCTTTCAACCCTTATCCATGCTGTTCCTCAGGGAGCGCAAACCTCAACTTCCCTCTAAGACACTCTATGCATCTTTTCCAGTGGCCCGATCCTGCTCTCTGTGAAGTCAGGGACAGCTGTGCACTAGCCAAGTCCCTCCCTCCCTTTTCTGTTCTGAACCAAGGAGCTGCAAACAGAAGGGGAGTTGGGTCAAGGTAAAGCTTTGGTTTAAAAAAAAGAGAAAAAAATAGAAGAAAGAAAAAGAAAAAAGAAGAAAAAAGAAAAGAAAAAAGAAGAAAAAAACAGAAGAAAGAAAAAATAAAGAAGAAAAAAGGAAAGAAAGAAAAAGAGAAGCAGAAAGAAAGAAACAGAAAAGGAAAAAGAGAAGAAAGAAACAAGAAAAGAAACGAGACGAATCCCGAAAGGAGCACACGTTTGCTTCAAGAACGTTATAATTTATTCACCGCACCACGGGGCTTTCGCTAGCTGGAACTTTGTTTAATTTAAACAGTTTCACTGTAGTGGTTAATCTAAGGCTCAGCTGTAGGTCTCCATCTAAGAATCAAAGGCAGGTGATAAAAGAAGGAGAAAGTATTTTGGCTTCTCCCCCTCCCTCCCCCCCCCCCAGTACGCAATTCCTGCCCGGCTTAGTTACAGTGAGAAACTTTTGAGGCGTCTTCCCCACCACTTTCTGATTTCCAAACCACCGAACAGATCTCCACATCAGTCGCTGCATTTTTTAAATTGACCTGCTATTTAGATGTGGATATTATGAGATTCAGCATTTAGAGCTATTTTGATTATGAACATTAAAGTATAAACCTCGCTTCGGATAGGACGGGACGATTGCCCTAGAAATGAGACTGGACACAGAAATCGGCTTAGCTGCAGCCTCAGCCGACACCGCAGAGGGCAACAGGTTTGCTTTTTCTAAGCAGAGTTTCTAACAGAACAGTATCGAGCAAGAAGCAATGACCACGCTCCCTGCAGACCTGCCCCCGCAAACCTGAGAAACGCGTCCCTCTGCTTTCAAAAGAAAGCGAAAAGCAGAAGAGTCGCCGGCAATTGTAATAATCTGCAGCCACTCAACCTGATCCGGCACCCATTGAATTCAGGGGCTCAGCACCAGCTAGGTTCAACGGCATCAGGATCCGACCTTCAGTCCCCCCCCCAGCCTGGCTCTCCTCTTCCTTTCCACGCGGCTCGGGAGAAGGGGCCGGGAGGTCCGTGCTCCGCAGCTCGGAGACTGCTGCTTGTTCAGGGTCCCGAACCTCAGAGCAGGCTCGTGCTGGGCGTGGAGGCCGGAAAGGAAAAGACAAGCCCGGGGACGAGCTATGCAAGGAGAAGGACACGGCACAGCGCACGCAGCAATTCATGTGGAAAGCGAGGAAGAAGGAGCCGCAGCACGGGGCCGCTCCGGGCGATCGGGAGGTCCCCGCGGCCGCACCGCGTCCCCGGCCGGGACTGCTACGAGCGACAGTGTCGGCAGCAGCGGATCAGCAGCTCGGTCTGAAGAAACAGCGGGGCCAGCCGAGCGATCAGAGCCAGGCGGGGACAACCCCCCTCTTTCCTGTGTGCTGGGACGTTTGCTTTCCGGAAAGTGCTTGTCCCTCTGAGGTCTGGTTTGCTCCTTTCAGATCTTTGCAGCAGGGTGCAGGGGTCGGGGCGCACGGGGCGGGGACGAGGCTGTGCGCGAGGCTGACAGGTGATGTGAAAACCGGGAAGCCCCGGCTGCAGCGCGGTGGCACGGAGAGGAGAAGCCGGCGCATCCCCGGCTCAGCGCCGCAGCCGCTCGCTGCAAGTGATGGACGGGACGGACAGGAGTCGCCACTGACTCGCCTTATGTAAAAGACCGTAAGAATTGCCGTTTACTGGGTCCGTCCATCGCTCCCTCTTGCCCAGTGCCCTGTGTCCCGCAGGGATGCGCAGCTGGATCTCATCCAGGGTGTTGTTCCCTCCCCCCTGCCGTTCCTCTCTCCTCCGCAAGCCTCCAGCATTTAATAAATGGGCAGACAGAAGTTAATGAAGGCGCCGGGCTTCATCTGAACCCCCGTGTAAGGAAAGCTCAGATTATCATGGGATCGGGCCCTTTTAAAGTGCTCTGAAGCTAAGATCCCAATTTAAAAGCTGTATCTGGGACACCCGGGAGTCAGAAGAAACCAGCGACATAAATCCAGCTGCCTTTCCATTCCCACTGATCATTTCTCTGTGGCTTGGCAACTTTACTTTTTCACTGTACAGCACTTTGCATATTGCCATTTTGCCCAGACTGTGAAATAAGCTCCCTCCAGAGATGGTGCAATCACCTACCCTGGAAATTTTCAAGAGGAGACTAGATAGCCACCTTGCTGGGGTGACCTGATCCCCAGTTACCTTTCCTACTTGGTGCAGGGGGCTGGACCGAATGATCTTCTAAGGTCCCTTCCGGCCTTACAATCCATGAATCTATTGTCCATGAGAATCACTCTGTGGCCATTGCCTTTGCCACACTGCAGGCTACTTTCCCAGAGATAGCTCTATCTTGCAGCGTGGCAAGAAAGATCTTGCCTTAAAAGGGCCATGGAGTGATTCTCATGGACAAGGGCAAGATGCTAAGTGTTGTGCAGTGGGGGAGCACCCCCGCTGGTCCTTCCAAAAGCAAACGTTGCAAAGCCACAGAGAAATGGTCAGTGGGAATGGAAATGGCAGCTACATTCACATCCCCAGCTTCTTCTGACTCCCGGGATTTCAAGATATAGCCTCTGAATCCGAGCTGCCTAGACCTTAAATGCTGGAGGCTGCAAGGGAGAGAGGAACAGTGGGGGAAAAAAAATACCCTGGTCATCCCCAGTTCACTGCTTTTTAGGATCTGCCCCTGTGTGACACAGGACAGTAGGCAGGAGAGACCTATGGACTGCCAGTAAATGGCAGTTCTTATGGTCTATTAAAATAAGGTCTTAAATGCTGCAGATGAGGGAGGAGGGGTGGGGAGGATGTACAAACCCTGGTTATATTTACATCAGATTCAAACAGCATTTCTGGCCAGCTCCACATCTGGTCAAGGCAACAGAAGTCTCCAAATGATTTTAGTCCTTCCAGAAACAACATCCTTCCCCCCCCCCCCAACCATCTAGAGATCCCTATATTTTGCAGGGCATCCTAAAACCCTGGAAAGTTAGGGTTGGAAGGGACCTCAGGAGGTTATCTAAGCCAACCCCTTGCTCAAACAGGACCATCCCCAGCTAGATCGTTCCAGCCAAGGCTTTGTCTAGCCGGGTTTTAAAAACCCCAAGGATGGAGTCCACAACCTCCCTGGGCAACTTCTTCCAGTGCTTTACTACCCTCCTAGCAAAAAAGTTTTTCCTCATATCTAACCTAAAGTTCCCTTGCTGCAACTTGAGACGGTTGCTCCTTGTTCTTACCTCAGTGCTCTTCATTCCCATCAGAAAGGGAAGGCTCTGCGGGCCACGGCCAATGCTGGAGGGGAGAAGAGGGGGAGCCGCAGCCTGCACAGCACTTCCCTGCACTCAGGAACCACCCCCCAACCACTAGCTAGCTCTTTCCCCATCCCCTCACCACCAAACTGGCCTTGACGGTGCCCTGGGGTGGGGATGTTCCTCCATTAGCCCTGGCCCTCGAGGCTGTGATTGTATCACACACACACACACTCACTCACTCACTCAAGTTGAGCCCTCTCATACCCCCCCCCCCCACACACACAGAATCAGAGGATACACACACGCAGGATGAGTCAGAAGATTTAAACCACACATACACACACTGGAAGAATCAGAAGACTTACACTGCGAGAACAGAGCCCATGTGGCCGCTCCAGCCCTTACCCTGCCATAGGCTCTGACTGTACACTACACTACACTATACACCTCCCCTCCCCCGCCACGCACACACAAATCAGAGGACTTAAACCGCGGCAGAGCCCCTGTGGCCACTCGAGCCTTAGCTCGCGATAGGCTCTGACTGTACACTAGACTCTCTCTCTCTTTCTCTGGAGGAGTCAGAGTGCTTAACCCGCGGGAACAGAGCCCAGGTGGCCGCTGCAGCCCTTACCCTGCGATAGGCTCTGTGTCCCCACTGGGCACACAATCAGGGCTCGTGAATAAGAGAGATCACCACGAGCCCTGATGGCTTTTTCCTCCAGCCCGAGGGCTACAACCTGGATACCTGCTGCGAGACACACACACACGCACGCACGCACGCACGCACACTCTCTCTCTGTCTCCCTCCCCGGAGGCGGCGGCGGAGCGGGGCCCTAGGAGTGCACGAGCACGGAGTGCAGGGCGCTGCCTTTGGCCTCGGGCGGGGGCTGCTCCAGCAGGGCGGGGGCGGCGGCGGCGGCGGCGGCGGCGGCAGCGGGGCAGAGCTGCGAGGGCAGGCCGGGCAGGCCGGGCGCGGGCTTGATGGGCACGGGCACGGCGGGCAGGCTCGGGGCGGCGGGCGGGTGGCAGAGCGCCTTGACGGGCACGCCGAAGGGCCCGTAGTCGGGGCCGTGGGCGGCCGCCGAGTCCACGACGCCGACGGGCGGCCAGACGGAGCCGGGGTAGCCCAGGTGGTGCATGACGGAGGCCAGCGGCAGACCGGCGGGCGGGAGCGCGCCCTTGTACTCGCGCCCGATGAGGTTCTCGATGGCGAAGGGGTGCTTGAAGCCGCCGCCGTAGGGCGGCAGCGGCTGCAGGCGGCCCATGCTGGCGGCGGCGGCGGCCACGGCGGCGGCCACGGCGGCCTCGGGCGGCTTGCCGGGCTGCGCGGGGTAGTAGTGCACGAGGGGCGGCGGTGGCGGAGGCGGCGGCGGCCCCGCGGGGCCCTTGGCGGCGCCGGGCGCGGCGCGCGGCACCTTGAAGCGTTTGCGGCGCCGCAGGAAGCTGCCGTTCTCGAACATGTCCCCGCAGTCCGGGTGCAGCGCCCAGAAGCTGCCCTTGCCCGGCTGGTCGGGCCGGCGCGGGATCTTGATGAAGCAGTCGTTGAAGGAGAGGTTGTGGCGCAGCGAGTTCTGCCAGCGCTGCGTGTGCTCGCGGTAGTAGGGGAAGCGCTCCATGATGAACTTATAGATGTCGCTCAGCGGCAGCATCTTCTCGGCCGAGTGCTGGATGGCCATGGCCGTCAGCGAGATGTAGGAGTAGGGCGGCTTCTGGTCGCTGTACGAGCTCTTGCCCGGCCTGGGCATCGCCCCGCTGGCCGCGCCCCTCAGCAGCCCCCCGCCCGCCTCCGCATCCTGCCCGGCCCCGCGGGGGCTGCCCCGGCCACGAGCCCGCGCCCGCCCCGCCGGCGGCAGCGGCCCCGCCCGCCCGCCCGCCCCGTCCGAGCCGGGCCGCTGGCTGCGGGCGAGTGGCGGGGAACAGCTCCCCGGCGCGGTTTTGTGCGGCTCCCTCCTCGCGTCACATGACAGCGGCTCGGGGGCGCGGGGCAGGAGCCGCGCGCGCACACACACACACACACACACACAGACACACACGCAGGCAGCCACACACTCTCACGGGCAGTCACACAGACACACACAGATACAGACACACAGAGGCGGTCACACACAGACATGCACCCATACTCACACACACACGCAGGCAGTCACACTCTCACACACACACAAGCAGTCACACACAGACACACTCACAGACGGACATAGGCAGTCACACACACACACAGTCACAGACACACGCATAGGTAGTCACACAGACATGCACTCATGCTCAGACAGGCAGTCACACACACGCACCCCGGGTCGCCTCCCAGCGCAGAGTGGCAGGTATCTCCTCCCCTCGTGGCACCCGGGCCGCAGGCTGCAAACAGACCCCCCGCCGGGGAGCCCTCCCCTCCCCTCCCCTCTGCCCCCACCCCAGCCAGGATGGGCAGATCCTGACTGTTCCCGACGAGCAAGGACAGGAGTCCAAAGGGAAAACACCCCCGTCAGCTCCCGCTGAGCTAAGCACCAGGCGCTGGGAAATAAATGTGGCGGGGATCTTGGGCTGATGCTTAACAAACCTCTTCATAGTAGTCATAACAGTAATAGTGGTAATAGTGATAGCAGGAATAACGGCAGCGGTAGTAATAAGGAGAGTAATAGGAATAATAATAATAGTAGTGATAATAATATAAATAGTAGTAGTAACAGTACTAATAGCAATAATAATAGTAGTGATGATAGTAGTAGTAATAGTAGTAGCAGTAATGAGATTAGTAGTAAGAGCAATAATAGTAGTGATGATAGTAGTAATAATAGTACTTATAGTAGTGATGAGAGTATTAGTAGTGATAATAGTACTAATAATCATAATAGTGATGAAAGTATAGTGATAATAGTAACAGTAGTAATAATAGTAGTAGTGATGAGAGCAGTAGTGATAATGGTACTAACAGTAATAATAATAGTGATGAGAGTAGTAGTGATAATAGTAATAGTAGTGGTGATGAGGTTATCAGTGATAATGGTACTACTAGTAATAATAATAGTGATGAGAGTAGTAGTGATACTAGTACTAATAGTAATAATAATAGTAGTAACAATAGCAAGAGATATAAAACAACAGCGATAATAGCAACAATAACGATCGTAATAACAGCAGCAATAGCTATAACCACAATAATAATCACGATAGTCACAATACTCATAACCACAATCATGATCATAGTCATAATATTAACAATGACAAAAGCAGCATTGGCAATAATACTAGTAATAAATATCACTAAACGCCGTGCCACAGCAAAGCCAGCACAGTCCTCTCGCTGCCCTCTCCCAGTGACTGCGATGCACCTGCTTTGCGGCCAGGACGCGTCTCCTGGACCTTTATCTGGAGACAGAGGGAAGGCAGAGGTAGCTTCTTCCAAATGCTTATGTGCTTCGGAGCGTTCCCAGTCAGGGTGCTGGTTTGGATCGGCTAATTCAAGGGGAAATCAATTAGCAAGGGCACAAATTGCCATGTACTGGGGGAGAGGGGTATGAGCTTTGGTGCTGGAACCGGACGGGAAACCCTGCTCCCTCTGCAGCCACTACAGCTGATACACACGCGCACACACAAGTAAGAGTTTAATTAGTGCAACTCTGTAAGGTGCTATAGTCAAAATGAGGAGCCGAACCAGTCATTATTTGAAATAAACCAACAGAGGGGAAAATGCTTTCCGGACTGAAATCGCCTTCTAAGCCGTCTCCCGTCCCCCGCGCACACCCTTGCGCTGCAGTTCAATCTTCTCGTGATTTGTGTTTATTTTTTTCTCCTTTCCTATTACAACAAAACTATTTTAAACCGGGCTAAGCTACCTTATGCACCGAGGCATTGCTTACTCTTCGACCGCACCAAATAAATAGCTTTTAGCTTTCTTTTCTTTCTGTGCCGCGAGAAATGGCAAACACAGGGAAAAAAAGGAAAGGATGGAGGCAACGATTTATGGAGGAGGACAGTCCCTTCCCAGTGCCCCCGCTCTTTCACACTCTTTCACCCGCAGAGGCTTTAAGTTCATTTAGGAAAAGAACTTAAGGTAAAACAGCGATCACGGAGACATCGACCGGGCAGATAAAACCGTGATTCTGGAAAACAAAGTTTCCAGGAAAGGACTTCGGTGCTTTAATACATCAAATGCCAGGACTCAAGGCTCCTAATTTACCCCTTCCTACCCGCACCCTTATGCTAGGAAGTACGTGTAGGTGTAGCAACATAAGGTGTTTGCAGCTGGCACCCTGTAAACATGCTGGGCATCACACCGGCACGCCAGCAATGGAGAAAGTTGACGTTGTAGGAGACGGGTCCTGCTGGAGCTGGGGGATTTTGAAACCTCTCTGCATTTCTCTTCGGAAAGCGATGCCTTTCGATTGCAGGTCCTAGCCCGGCTTCGCGCCCTGTTCTTTTCCACCCCCGTTACAAATTCAGAAGGACTGGATCTCGCAGCCGTGGGCTGCCGGCTTTCCCCAGCTCCAGGTTTTTCTTGCCTGCTCGCTGATCTACACCCTGGATTTGCCGGTGTGGTCGGGCTTTTCCTTTGCTCCGCGCTCAGACCTGCAGCATTCCCGGTACACGCTTTAGGGGGATCTGATCTGACTTTAAAGGACCTTTTTGTCATTTGCTGTCGAGCACCGGGACAGGGAGAAACGATCGCTGCTTCCTGGCAGGGCAGAAAGAAGAGGGGTGGCTGCGTGGATAGGAAGGGGGGATCCAGGAGCTCCTGCTTTGAGCAAGGGTTTGGACTAGATGATCTCCTGAGGTCCCTTCCCACCCTCATTTTTTAGGATTTCTGTGATTCTATGCACAGCCTGGGCCCCATTCTTCTCCCCCGAAGTCAATGGGAATCACCGATTGGCACCGATCCGAGGAGGAAACAGCCCCGCAGTGGCCCGCTAAAAGTGGTACCCAACTCCCCCTATTCGATGGAGCCGCTAGCTGGACGTGGGCGCCCCGCTCATCGTCCCACAGCATCCCGCAGTCCAGCCAGGTGTTTGTGCAGCTCCTGCCCCAAGTCTCGAAGCCTGCGAGGCAATTACGCAAAGAAAAACATCTCCTGTAATCGCCCTGGCATCAGTCAGGCCGGTTCAGATTTCCGAGGGTAATGATTTACAAATTGCACGCTATCCAAATATTGTCTGTGTCTGCGGGGGCTGGCAGCCAGTCTATGCCCCTGGGTTCCTCCAATTATCGGCGCATCCTCCCCTCGGGCATTATAGCTTTACACACTTTTGCCAAAAAGAAGTCACTACAAAGTTTTATTGCCCCCGGGGAGTTCTCCCCCTCCCCCCATTTCACAGGGAACCTGTGCAGGGTGCCAGTGGATGTTTTGCAGCCGGCTGGGTTGTTACCTGGCCCTCTGTTTCCCTGCCTGCGGTCCATTGCACTAGACACACCTGATTTCTTGTTTTGCGGCGGGGCTCTCCCAGATCTGGCTGCTTGTGCAGTGACTTTGACTGAACACGCTTCTCGGTTTTGTTTTTCAGCAGGGACGAGGGAGTAAAAAGCAGGGGATCATTTGGCAGGGACTGCAGCAGTTAGGCAAGAAGAGCAGAGCTCATACCCTCCCTCCCGTGTCCCCCCCCAGCCTTCCCCTCCTCCTCCGATCGGAGGAAAGAAGGATCTTTATCAGGATCCAAGGCTAAATTAAACCCTGCTGGTTTTCCTGGCGGCTGTAACCCCACGGGGCATTACTGATTCCCCGCCAGGGAGACCAGCCTGCTCCTGCTGCCCTGACTTGGCTGGAGCCCCATGCACTTCCACTGGGGATGGGTCCCGCACTATGGAAAAGACTGCCGAGATGTCAAGGGGGATCAGTGCCGGCTTCTCTCTGTCTGCCCCCCCAGACAGCTCCTCCCTGGCAGCTGAGTCCCCTGTTTGCTTTCCACGACAGCCTCACGTCTTTAGCATCCGAAGGACACATACTTCATTTGCAGAGGCAGGTTATGTCTTGCCTTAAACCTTCTCCGGGTTGGATGCACCCAGGGACTGATCCTTCG